>NW_020664419.1:63155153-63160081 GCF_002925995.2 Terrapene triunguis | reverse complement strand
CCGGGTGGGCGGCAGGGGCCGAATCCCCGCTGCTGCCAGGGAGCCCCACGCCTCTCCCTCCCGCTCGCGGCTGTGGCTCCTTCCCGGCGGGACACGCCTCCCGCTGCCCCGGCCACATGAGGCGCGCGTCCCCCGCGCCTAGTCTCCCTCCCGCCGGGAAGGAGCAGCTGCCCGCTCCGCGCTGCCCGCCCAGACCCACCGCCCTGCCTCGCGGGCTGCAGGGCTGGAGCAGCCTCCAGGCTGCGCTCCCGGTCCCGGGTGCAGCGGCCTGGGCAGGGGCCCTCTGGCACGGCGGGGGGCTCACAGCTGAGTCCCCGTCTCCCTCCCTTGCCAGCTCCCCTTTGCCCGCCCGGTGCCCGGGTGCCGGAGCTGACTCACCAGCTCCAGGATCCAGGCACCGCCGCCACCCCCTCCCTCCAGGCTTGCGCCGCCATGCTGCAAGCCTGGGAGGGAGGAGGAATGCTGCGTGGTTGGTGAAGAGGCGGGGCCAGGGCGGGGATTTGGGGAGGGAGCCAATGGGGGAAGGAGGGGGCGGAGCTGGGGCGGGGGCGCGAGCGCCAGAGCGGAGGGCAAAATTTCTTTTTTGTCCAGTGGTCGGGACGCGGGACAAAGAAGCAAATATCGGGACAGTCCCGATAAAATCGGGACGTCTGGTCACCCTAGCACACACATACATTGGAATGGACATGAGCAAGCACTCTAAGAAGAACATAAGGTTAAAACAAATTCTGAAGACAATTGAGGCTACCGGATTCAAGTTAAAGTGAGAAAAATCTGTGCTACAGAAATTACAGGAGGGCACATATCCAGAAAAATTCAAACAATAGTTTAAATCCTACCTAAAAATGTATCAGAACTGCTTGATTCCCCAATATAATAACATGCCAAAGGAAATTCATTCCCCTTCCTTCATATTTTAATCCAAAATACAATCAACACAGGTACATTAGCGAAGAGGCTCCTGTGGAACTGCAGCCTAATTATGGGGGTAATATTTCTAGGAAAAATCTGTTGAACAAAACCAAGCACACTGCTGACGCTTTACAAATAATTAATGCTTTAAAATACAATCAAAATCACATACACTGCAGGAATGTCACTATACAATTCATTACTGCTAGTGTAATTCTTTCTTAGGTGTCTACAATGGACACACAGGGTATGGTAAAATAAAATGCAGTCTGTGAAGGTGAAAAGAATTTATTTGAAACAAACAAACATGGAAATAAAGTGGTCATCTACAGTAAATAAAACCTTTGTTGTCTTATACAATTTTAGATACTAACACTATATTAACAAACATACAAATAGCGGAAAAGTTGGGATAAAAACTCAGGACTCTTAATTCATCTCTCTTCTCATCTTTTGAGATGGCATATGAAGGGCTCAGAAGGTGAGGAGGCCTTTTTAGGGTGAGTGTCTTTGGCCATCCATTTCAAATTTTTCATGCTCACAAAGGTGCAATGCCATCTGGAGTATACATTCCCATTCTATATGAGATTTGAATTGAACATGGAATGACTGTCACAAAATGGTATGTCTCCCCTTCAGAAAAAGCTTTGTTAGCTGACAACCATGCATTGTGTAAAGCATGTCAATCATATCCTAATCCCCATTTCGATTAACCTGTAGGCATCTTCCAATCCCACTCTTTATCTTCACTAACAAAGAAACAACTTAGTTGAAAACAGCTAAAGAACAATTACATGCTAGGCTCAGCATCTGAGATGTGAAAAATGAGCTTCACGCATACAGAAAAACTTACCCACTGAAAAAGGAATTGATGGTAAAGTAATTGTCTCCTAATCAGGCAGGCACCACTATCTGCTGGTTAAGCAGTTGTATGACTCTCATGTTTTTGTTCAGGACTTCGTAACTAGAGCTCTCCAAGAAATGCATAGCAAACCTCAAACCCACTTAAGATGTGCCTTGAGTTTAAGGTTTACAAGCCTCAAACCATGCTGGCAGAAGTCTGGCCAATATGTGCTGAGGGTGTTCACACAACTTGGAAGACAACAGATCTCCTTCCTCCTTTGCTCTCAAACTAGTTTCTTTTGTTTTCAGAGAGACATATGAGATAAGTGGATACTCAAATTTTGTTACAAGGGGAGCTAGTAAGTGATGATGGAGTTCCCCCTGGTGGTTTGAGTAGGTATAATTGTATTCTCTTCCATAATTGTATTCTCTTCCACAACTAGGAAATCCTATGTTGAGTAATGTTTGAATGTTACTGGATTTTTGTTGTTGTTGCTTGCAAGAAAGTAGTGCCTTAAAGTTATGCAATAACATTAAACAGAAAGCTTAAAACTTTAAACAGCTTTATTACAAATATAAACCTTTGTACGTTAGGGATTAAGGACTTTAAGCCACATTTTCAAAGGTGTGAGCATCTGAAGCTCATTGAAGTCATTGGGAGCTACGGATGTTGAGCAACTTTGAATATTGGGTGACTTTTATTTAGGTACCTAATTATGGCTTTGCCTGCCCAACTTTAGGCACCCATTTGTGAAAAATTTTGCCAAGTTAAAAAAAATTAGCAACCTTCTGGGTAATTTTAGTTTTGAAATAGGTATGTTCTAAATGTTTAGAAATGTAAAAGCATTTATGTCCAATAACTGTTTTAAAATAAGTTTTTATGAACAGATTCACTTTTACTCTGGGATATTCTATAAGATGAATCAGTACAATTCTGAATATAGTATTATATGACAAGTATAATGTTTTAGAACTACAATGGAATATATAAAGGTATTATGGGCCAACTGTTCCTTAAAATGAACATGTGTGAAGGTCCCATTAACTTCATCTTGAGCTCTGGGCATGAAAACATGGCAGGATTTGACCTTGTGTTTAAAAAAAAATTCAAACACTATCAATAAACTTTTTGAACTAATACAGATTCCTGAGACAATACACATTTTGTAAAAAGTTACATATTTACCATGTAGACTAGAATTGCTTTAAGCAATCTCAGTGCTTGTCTACACAAACACTTTAGTTTGCATTAAGCCGGGGTGTAAATCTATCCTGTGCTAACCTGCTGCACACTGTGTCTGTGTGGGCTTGCTGCTGTGCACTAAAAATTCTGTAGTGCACTTTAATCTACTCCCATTTCAAAGAAGAGAAGATTAAAGCACACTACAGAACTTCTAGTGTGCGGCAGCATGGTCCTCATGGACATTTAGTGTGCAGCAGGCTATTGCTGGGTAGATTTACACCCCAGCTCGCGGCAAACTAAGTGTTTTTGTGTAAACAAGCCCTCAGTAAATATTAGACATATTGGACCAATCTTGGCTCTAGAACTTACTATATAGCAAAAGAAAAATTCTTTAAAATCCCTGAGTCAATACATATGGTCTTTTGCAGCAATTCAAGTTAACATATATCTAAATAGGATACCTTTAATGCCTTTAAAGTCTCTTGGATAAAATAGAGGTAAACATATATTGGAATGGTTCTCAGATAAAATTCTGTATTTGTTTTACATTAAAAAACAGATAAGATATCCATATTTAAATAACAGTGGTTGTGACAGCAAACCAGGAACTACAAGAAAAGTCTAAACTGGAGCATTTTACTCAATGCATATTTTTTTCCTAAGTTCAAAATAAGTTAGGAACAAATTAGTTGAAGGATAATTATTTTTAATAGTTGAAACCTTAATGAATAGCTGCCATTTACAAATTTATATTCATTTTTCTAGAGCTATATTAGTACTATTGAATATTTATAAAATGCTTTCTTTTTATAGAAGTGATATCTGATTCTGTTCCCATTTTACTTGGAGTTTTGACTTGACTCCAGAAAAGTAGGATTAGATTCATAACAGTATGATTCTGTAGACAGACACCTAAATTAAGTAGTCACCACTTCAAATATTTGTATAGTGGAAACTACAAATATTATAAAGTGGAAACATTGTTTTAATTTACTCATTTAATTCTAGATGCCAGGTGTTCCCCTTTATTTGTTAAAATTTCATCATGGAAAAGCCATTTACTAGATATCCCTCTGATGACACTTGCCAGACTGTCACCTTTAACTTAAAATTTTGCCTTTTTTATCATTTTCATGTCTTTAATACAATATATTTATCTGTATTTATAAATAAGATATGTAAGGGCTTAGAGTAAAAATAATTTACTCTTTATAACCCATTAAACATCCACAGCACTTTATGATATGTTTTTTAAATGATCAAATTCACTGTAAAAACATTAATCAAGAGAATTCTCTTGATTAACAGGTGGGTGTGATATTAATCTTTTAAGGACTTGTCATAACTTTTCATGAAATATATATTTCAAATAGATTATTTAGATATACTCATATCTGAATAACGCTTCTGCATAAGAAAAACAATTAGAAAAGCCAATAACATCAGTGATGGTCTTAAAACCACAACAGCAATACAGGACTCGTCACATACGATCCTATTCTCCCAGGGTGGATACCATCTTGTGTAACCTATAAACAAGCATACAAACACAAATTCTTATTGGGCACAACTTGCTTATAAAGAACTAAACTTCAAGTAATAGTGTAGAATTGTAATACATACGTATAATTTTATCACGTTTTGGATTTCCTAGGGGGAAAAAAAGAAATAGTTTAATCAGCTAGGAACAAATAGTTATTCACCTTACAGTAACTGTGATTCTTTGAAATGATTTATGTGGATCCCGCTCTGCATGCACAAGAGTTCAGAATTAATTGACCAGCAGTGTCCATTGGGGTTGCTCACTCCTTTGCACTCCCCCACCCAAGGGCAGAAAGGGCAGAGGGATGCCAATTGCTATTTATCCAAATGAAAGACTCCAAGCTACAGGGAAGGAGAACAGGTTGTGGGATCCACATGTACAGAACATCTCAAAGAATCAGTGTCAAGGCTGGATCCCCACTTTGAACTTTAGGGTTCAAATGTAGGG
>NW_020664419.1:63108470-63155143 GCF_002925995.2 Terrapene triunguis | reverse complement strand
GTCTCTGTACACAGAGAGCTGTTACCCTTCCCTTTATAGTTATGACAATCAGTTACTGTAAAGTAACCATTCTTTCTTCTTTGAGTGTCTGTATGTGCATATCCCAATCCTGGTCATGGGCTAGCAGTTAAGTTCCCATCTCCTGCTTCCTAGAGGAGTTATCTAAATAATGATTGCAGTATACTCCAACCAAATTTGGCATCAGATCTGACACCAGACATCAATGAATAGTGGCTGGTGAATATATGAACTGAGCTCCAAGTAGTTGCCCAACAGATCTCAGCTATGGGAGCACTACTAAAATAAGCTGCCGAGGTTGCCTATGCTCTGGTAGAATGATATCTAACATAAGACAGAGAAGTCAACTTGCTAATGTTACAGGCTGTTCTAATAAAGTTTGATAACTATTTAAAAAATCTTTGAGATGAGAGTTCTTCCTTTAGATTTGCTTCCATGTGCCACAAATAATCTTGTTGGTTTACAAAAGAGTTTCGTGTGTAGGTAATAGCTCTTTTTTTCATCTAGGGTGTGTAATCTTGTCTCACCTGGAGATGAATGAGGTTTCAGAAAGAACACTGGTAAATGTTTCTAATGGTTGGTCTGAAAGTCTGAGACTACTTTTGGAATAAATTTGGGTACCTGTTGTCAGTACTGTAGATGCTGATGTGAGAGATGGTATCATAATCATGCCTACTGACAGCTATTCAGAAGAGAATGGTTTTGGGGCTGATGTTAAGGGTGGTACTGGCTTTGCTACAGACCTAGCAGAGTCATCTAAAATAACAACTCTGGATTCCTCTTACCCAGTACCAGAGATGGGGAGCAATGCTCCTTTCTCCCACAGACAGCAGTGGTAACTGACTCCTTTGAGGTGTCTGAGATGAAGTCTTTGAGCTCTTAGCTGATAAACGAGCTGTCTTTGATCCCTGGAAACCCTGAGACATTTATTGAGGATAAAGCACCGAGTGAGAGTTGGAAGAAGTATCAGGAACTTCTTCCCTCAGGACAACTTCTGAAACAAATGCTCCCCTTATCAACTTCATCTGGAAAAGATTTAAGAGCCTGGCTATTTGGTTGCATTTTGAAAAATGATTTACACACGTTTTGTAATGATATGACCTTCCCCTATACAAGACATACTTAATGTGCCCATCATTCAAAAAAATTACTGCATCTCATGATGGGAAGGTTTTCCAAATTGGAGCCTTTGGGCCAGCCATTAGGCTCAGAGCCCCAATACTAGGACTAAATAAGCTTAACTTTTTGTGTTGTTTGCCAACAGGCTACGGCCCAGTATACACTACAAAGTTAGGTCAACACAAGTTGTCTTGCATTGACCTAACTGTGCATGTGTCTACACTCAAATTTGTCTCCCACTGACTTAAGTGCCTGGTTATGATGACACAGTAACACAACCTCTCTGAACAGTGTTGAGCCATGGTCGACCTACTGTGATTGGCACTGTGCGAGTATAGACACCACGTGACCGATGCCGACCCTAACAGTCCTCCAGCAACTTTCTCACAATGGCTGACTGATTGTGCTGGCCACAACTGTGAACACCACTGCCCAGGAGTCATGGAGACCGAAAGCCATACTCCCCTTCAAAAATCCTGGAGATTTTTGAAATGCCTTTTCCTCATTGACCAGCTTGACAAGTTGTGACGGTGCTGCCTGTGGGAGCCCGCTGAGGTCACTCAATTAGGGTGAACTGCAAACAAAACGGGGCAGACAAACCCCAAACGCTGGTGGATATTCCAATACTTAGATTTACCAAGCCAGCACAGAACAGCTTCTATAGTACCTCACTGGTTACTTAGAAGTCCAAACAACGCAGTTCCCTTAAAGTACCCAGCCTCAGGCCTCCGTCCAGACACACCTGTCAAACATATGATGATGATTACTGAAAATCTTATCTCATCATATAAAAGAAAAGGTTCTTCCAATCCCAAAGGATCAGCCACATACCCAGGTCCAATTACAACTTAGATCTTACCCAAAATACACGCTTCTAGCCAATTCTTATTAACTAAGCTAAAATTTATTTAAAAAGAAAAGAGAGAGAGTGTTGGTTAAAAGATCAATATACATACAGACTTGAATTCAATTCTTGAGGTTCAGATACATATGAGAGATGAGTTTGTAGTTGCCAAAAGTCCTTTTAGATATAGTCTATAGGTTATAGTCCAATGTCCATATTGAGGGTGGCTCCAGTCAATGACTGGGGATCTCAATCCTTGTGGCTTAAGGTTTCCCCCTCTTGAAACCCAAAGCAGATCTGAGATGAAGTAGGATCATGTCCCAGGGTTCTTATACATTTCCAGCAGCCTTTCTGCCTGAGAAAACAATAGGCCTAACTCTCCTTCTTCCAAACATCCTGGCAATTAGCACAGGGTAATTTATCCATTAAACAGTTCAGATACAGGTTACCTCAACCTTCAAAGAGACATATAGACAATAATACTATTTCACTTAAGTATCATCATAAATGTTAATATTCCTTTTTTGTTCTTTGAATTAAAGTTATAGCAATAGACAAGACTTGTTTGCTTACATCACAAGACCTGAGCAAACATCTACCCTTGAGATCTCTAACAATGCAGACTTGCATTTCAAAGCTCTATTCATTTACATATCTTCCTAACCAGTCCTTAAGGTTCACCCGTGGGTCACTGAGTTAATTAACTCTTTCTGGCCCTGTCACCTTCCAATGAAATATTATATTACACTCATAACGTCACACAAGTACACCTAGCTGTTCTCCCTTGTGTGTAGCTACCCAACCAACCATGACAGTGCTTCTGCCTGGAATGGACAGGAGGTATTGGATCTTCTGGGCCTGTGGGGAAAAGAGGCTGTGTAGGAACAGCTATGGAACAGTCGTAGAAACACGGACATCTATGAGCAGGTTGCACTGGGGATGTGTGCGAAAGGATAAGACAGGGATCAGCAGTAGTGAAAATGAAGGAATGGCCGCAGGCATACTAGGATCCCAGGGAGAACAACAGTTGATCTGGTGCTGAGCCACAGACCTACCACTTTTATAACTAGCTGCATGCTATATTTGCCAGAGACCCCACCAACACCTCTCAGATAACCATGGAACCCTTACTGTCAACAGTAAGGAAGAGGAGGATGGGGGGCATGTGATTTACGGGGGTTGGGGACACGTCAAGCTATGCTGCAAGCCAGGATCGGTTTGAGACTCCACCACAGTCTAGTCAGTCACACAGACAAGGATGGGCAAACCTGATGTAGGGGAAGGAACCTCAGATAAGTGTGTGAATTTGTTTCCCATTACAGTGTTTAAATGTACAGCTGGTGCCTGACCCCAGAGTAGCAGGACGCAGATATTGACTTTTCATGAATTTACTCCTACTAGAAGAGGTAGTGGTACGACAAACAGAGGTAGAGCCATTATCAGCTTTTCATTCCCCTGTAGGGTTGTGGGAGTGGGGAAAGAGACTTGTGGAGAAGTTTATGTACACAGAGATATCCCTTGAATCCTCCTGAGATCTTGATGAAACTTTCATGGAGGTACTCTGCAATCATCTCTCAAAGGTTTCTAGGAATGGCAGCATTACTTTTCTTTGCAGTAGGACACTTTCCCATGCCAGTCTACGATGACTTTGACAAGCACCATTGCAGTAAACTGGCTAGCAGCATGCGGGCCTGGGAGGCTTTGGGATGCTATACAGTCTGTGCCTTTATCTCTCTTCTGAGGGTATCAGCTAAAATCACCACTGCCTGTGGAAAAGAGTGGCAGTGCTCAGCGCCATTGCCCTGAATATATGCTCATGGAAAGAAGGACCAAATGTTATTGTTTTGTGCAACCAAATAATTCCCTCCTCATTTCCCTTTCCTCCCTGCAAACCTATGCTGGGCCATACTTGCCATCACCAGGGCTAGGGCTGGAAAGTGGTGCCAAAGTTGAAGTGTCCATAAGCATATCTTGTTTAAAACTTTAGGAAAGCAATGGAAGGGAATTCTGAAACTTAACTTTCACTTTCCATTGTGACTATATATACAATCATACCTCTGTATGTTTTAACTGCAGCTGCTGCCATTGCTGCCTCAGGGGTTGCCCCTGCACACCCGTGGAACACCTGGCCATGATAAGGAGGAGAAAGAACAGGACTCTGGTAGCTATATTCACTGAGATTCTGCAAGCCTGGAGGGTGAATACTGCAGACATTATGGAGAAGGAAAGAGGGGACAAGAAAAAGGCCCAGCAGGAAAAGGAGAGAGATATGCACTAGGACATAATGGGGATCCAGGGCTGGTGTAACCACTAGGTGAACTAGGCGGCCGCCTAGGGCACCAAGATTTGGGAGTGCCAAAAAGCGGTGCCCCAAATTTTTTTTTTACACTATTGCTGGAAAACGAATTAATAAAGAAAAGAGAAATGTCGTTGAACTTGCATTTTAACTTGTCGTTCTTCTCTCGTGCATTACAGCTATAGCCTACGCTAGCTCTGCGTTGCAGGCACAAGCGTACTGCTTCACTATGGTACAAAGTGGCAATGACGTAGTTTTTCTCACCGCGTGCAGCCGCTACCCGTTCTGACAGGCTGTTTATAATGCTAAGTTTACTAGTTTTCGGAGGTTGTCAACTGAGGCTAACTATTTTTGTTGAGTTATTTCAGATCTAAGACTCTGGCAATTGCTGCTGCATCATTTCGCTAATACTTTGTGTCAATTGTGTGTGTATGTTAAGTATTTGAGTGTATATGTTTATTATGTGTGAATATGCGTGTTTGTTGTTGAAATGTCAATTGTCAGTTGTTGTTGTATGACGGAGTATCCGCCATTCTAATTTTATAAATTGTATTAATAACAATAATTGGATATTCTAAAGGTAGAATAAAATGTAGTAGATTTTGATATGAAAGAATGAAGGAAGGAAGTATACGTGACTAAAAAGGGTGTATTTATTTTCATTAAATATGTAGACTAAATAATGAAATTAATACATTTTCAAGCCAAACATGTATTAATTCTAATGAACAATGCCACATTATGCAGTATTCATTTTTGAAAGTTTATAATAAGCGATGCTCCAGGGGGAGCGGAGAGGGTGGGGGGGGGGCGCAAGGTGGAAGTTTTGCCTAGGGCGCAAAATATCCTTGCACCGGCCCTGTGGGGATCCTCTGGCAACAAACATAAAAGCTGCAGACCCTCTTCTTGACCTACAGATTCAACAATCACAGGCTTGCCTCCCTTTGCAGTCAATGGAGAATTCCATTTTAGCACCTCCCTGCACCCCACAACATTCCACATAGCATCACGGGCCATATCCCTACCCCTAATGCTCCATGCCAGGGGACAGTAAGGACAACCACAGCTTCACATATAGCAAATATGGGGCTCACAGGTCAGTGTCTGTATAGGCAAAATGAACTGAAATGGACATGAATGTTCTTTCTCCTTGTTAAGTTCTGTTCCATTAATTTCAGAAATTTTTATTGTATTTGTTTTTTTTAATTGCATTTTTAACAGGTTTTGGTATGCAATAAAAATCTATTTTTTTGGAAAATAATTCATCTGCAGAATGCCTAGTGCTACTGAAAGTGCCCATTAATTGTTGTTGTACAGGGTGATAGAACCTATAGGATCAGTGACAGTGTAATAATTATATTTACAGCAAGAACCACACAATTAACAGGTGCATTAACAAACAGTGTTATTCAGAAGTGTACACCAAGCACCATACAATACCTAACTGACCCAAAAACTTCAGGGCCTGATAGAACACAGTCCACCACACCACATTACTGTGGCTGACTGTTTAAAGTGCTCTTTCAAGGCCTCCCTCAACCATATAGCTCTGCGATGTGCTCTTCTAATAGCCCTTGTCTGGCTGTTCGAACTAAGCAGACAACCATTCCAGCAGCAACTTTTCCCCCTTTGCCTTGATATTCTTCAGAGTACAACAGGCAGCTATAACCATGGGGCCACTTTTTGCACTGAGATCCAGTCTTGTGAGTAAATACTGCCAGTGTCCCTTTAATCTACAAAAAGAACATTCAATGTCATTCTGCACCTGCTGAACCTTTCCTTGGTGCTGTTGAGGTGACTGGTGTATGACTTTGTGGGCCAGGGGAACAAGGGGCAAGCTGCGTCCCCCAGAATCATTATTGGCATTTCAACATTGTCAAAGGTAATCCGCAGGTCAGGAAAGAATGTCCTTGCTTGTAGCTTTCTCAAAAGTCCTGTACTGTTAGAGATGCAAGGCATCATGCACCTTCCCTGACAAGCCAATGTTGTTGATGATGAAATGTGCCCCATGATCCACCAGTGCTTGCATAATCATAAGAAATTATCCCTTTCTGTTGATGTACACCATGGCAAGGTGGTCTGGTGCCAAAATAGGGATGTGTGCCATCTATTGCCCTACCAGTTTGGGAACCTCATTGCTGCAAATCCAGCCATGATGGCCTGCATGTTACTGCATGTTACACAGTCCTGCATAGCAGGAGCCTATTAATGGCCCTGCACATGTGCATAACAATGGCCCTCATTGTGGATTTTCCAACTCCAAAAATGATTTCCCACTGACTGTTAGCAATATGACATTGCAAGCTTCCGCTGTGTGCTCACCACTTGCTTCGCAGCTGTTAGTGCAGCTCTCGTTCTGGTGTCCCAGTGCTGGTGGGCTGGGGGGAGTTGGGCACACAGAGCCAGGAATGTGGCCTTTCACATCCAAAAGTTCTGCAGCCACTGCTCATCATCCCAAACCTGAATGAAAATGTGGTCCCATCAGTAAATCCTTATTTCTCAGTTCCAGAAACAGCGCTCCACGATCTGTAGCTGCAGCAACCTGGAATTAATTTTCGCTATGTCCCACAGCAAGCTGTCCTCCACAAAATCATCATGTTCCCTGTTGATGTGGTTCTTCCTGCAACTCTGCAAATACCAGAGGCTCTTTCGTCCTGTGTTTGCAATGCTCATGAAAATAGTACAGA
The DNA here is from genome assembly GCF_002925995.2 of Terrapene triunguis. Taxonomy (NCBI): domain Eukaryota; kingdom Metazoa; phylum Chordata; order Testudines; family Emydidae; genus Terrapene; species Terrapene triunguis. Next base: position 63,148,179 of record NW_020664419.1, on the reverse strand, counting down.
GCTGTGAGGGTTCCATGCGTCTGGCAGAGATGGCGGACAGAGAGACAGTTTTCTGAGATTTTTTTTTTTTAAAAAGGCATGAAAATGATGGGCTATGGATGGCATTATGGGTTGGAGAAAACTGCATGATGGGAACTTGACCCCTTGCTCCCAGTCACCCCTGCATGACTTGTTTCTGCTCCACCATTCATTGCCAAAATTTCCCAAAAGACAGTGTGCCAGACAATAGTGAGTTGCACTCTGGGATACCTACTCATGGTGCACTGCTCATTTACACAAGCTTTCCTAGTGAGGATGCACAGCACTGGTGCAAGGAGCCAAGTATGCATACAAGCAATATACTAACTGTGGCAGCTTTATGCTAATGTAACTTGCGTCAGCCAAAGTTTGTAGTGTAGCTATGGCCCAAGATAACTAAAAAATATCAAGAGAAATTAAAATAAATACAGTAACTACTGTAATTACTATGTAAAAAGTGTAACAACAAGGACGCTGACGGTATTTTGACTTGCTGCCACAAGCAATAAGAAAGATCTGAACGGCTACTGGGGTCACTCAGCCCTTTTTGCCTTGGGAGGGGGAACACAAAGATATGCAGGTGCACACACAACCCCACCAAATACTCTGGTCAAAAGATGCTGAATACCTGCTCATGGGGTGCTGCATACCAAGCATGGGGACCACATGTACAGATACGCCAAGAAGGATTTTTTTTTCTCTTTAAATCTTCATTAGATAACAAATGGAAATTGTGCATGGCAATCAGGTTATTAGAAGTTAAGCATTTTTAATGACAACGTTTTTTTTTTGAAATTTGACATCTAAAGTGCTGAGTATTATTGTTTAACTTTTGTAAGAGCATTTTATGTGGTGCCCTCCAGAATCCAAATGAGGCAGGTGTATGTGTCTTCTACACTGATAACTATTGCTAGTTGGAAAAATGTTGTTGGAGTGGGAAGGAATATAGTACCTTTTTATTTTTCAGTTAGTGCACCGGCCTGGTTCATGTTTAACACAAACAGTAAACACTACATAATCTTCAATATGCTCCACAGATTTGGTAAATATCATCCCTATTATACAAATGAACAAATAAAGACAGTAGTTTAGGCCAAAATTTTCAGAAATGTCTTCTAGTTTTGTGTGCCCCGATATCTGGTTGCCTAGTTACTGCCTTATGTCTGATTTTCAGAGGTGCTCAGGAAAAAACGGTTACTCACTTTCTCGTAACTGTTGTTCTTCAAGATGTGTTGGTCATGTCCATTCCAATCAGGTGTGTGCGCGCACACATGCACAGTAGCTGGATAATTCTTCCTTTAGCACCATCCGCCTGGGCGCCCCCTGGAGTTGTGCCTTCATGGCGCTCAATATAGAGCCCTGCCAACCCACTACCCCCTCAGTTCTTTCTTGTCGGCTACTCTGAGAGAGGGATAGGAAGGTGGGTATTGGACTGGACATGAACAACACATCTCAAAGAACAACAGTTATGAGAAGGTGAGTAACCGTTTTTTCTTCTTTGTGTGCTTGTTCATGTCAATTCCAATCAGTGACTCACAAGCCTAAGTTCGGGGAGGTGGGGTCGGAATCTTCCACTGATTGGAGCACTGCTCGTCCGAAGGCCGCATTGTCTCTGGCTTGCTGAGTAATCGCATAGTGTGCGGTGAAAGTGTGGATGGAGGACCACGTCGCCACTCTGCAGATTTCCTGAGCAGGGACCTGCGCCAGGAACGCTGTTGATGAAGCCTGCACCCTGGTAGAGTGCGCAGTGATTGGGGGTGTGGGAACCCCAGCCAAGTTGTAGCACTCACGAATGCAGGACGTGATCCATGACGAAATACGTTGTGACGACACAGGCAAACCTTTCATTCTGTCTGCCACGAATAACTGGCCCCCCGTTCTCCCGATGTAAAAGGCTAGCGCCCTGCGGACATCCAGTGAGTGAAGTCTCTTCTCCCTGCCACTGGAGTGCAGCTTAGGATAGAATACCGTGAGAAAGATGTCCTGGTTGATGTGAAACTGCGACACAACCTTTGGGAGGAAAGCAGGGTGAAGCCTGAACTGAACCTTATCCTTATAGAACACGGTGTAAGGAGGCTCTGATGTTAAGGCCTTGAGCTCAGACGCCCCTTATTGCTACAAGGAACGCCACCTTGTAAGAGAGGTAGAGCAGGCAGCATGTTGCCAAGGGTTCAAAGGGCGGTCCCATGAGTTGGGACAGGCTGATGGACGTGAGGGTATAGTCTGTCGAGCCCTTTTTAAAACCAGCTAACCATAGGATTAGCAAACACCAAGCAGCCCTCCTGGCCCGGGTGGAAGGCCGAGATGGCGGCTAAGCGTACCCTTATTGACGACACAGAAAATCCCTGCTGCTTCAGATGGAGGAGATAGTCCACAATGAGCAGTACTGTGGCGAGCGTTGGGGACGAATGTCGCTGCGTTGCCCAGACTGAAAATCTCTTCCACTTGGCAAGGTAGGTAGCTCTCGTAGAGGGTTTTCTGCTGCCAAGGAGGACCTGTCTAACCTGGTCTGAACAGGAAAGCTCCATCAGGTTCAACCATGGAGCTTCCACGCCGTGAGGTGAAGCGACTCGAGGTTCGGATGTTGAAGACGACCGTGATCTTGTGTCAGAAGGTCTGGGAAGAGTGGCAGGGTGACTGGAGCTTCCACGGACATGTCTAGGAGAGATGTGTACCAGTGCTGGCAGGGATAGGCTGGAGCTATCAATATGACCTGAGCTCATTCCCTTCTGATCTTGAGGAGCACCTTGTGTACGAGCGGTATGGGAGGAAATGTGTATAGGAGACCACCTCCCCAGTGGAGGAGGAACGCGTCCGCTCTGGAGCGTGGGCTGTGATTTTGGAAGGTGCAGAACTGCTGGCACTTCCTGTTGTGTCGCATGGCGAATAGGTCTATCTGGGGAAGGCCTCACTTTTGGAAGATTAAGTTTGTGATGTCTGGGTGAAGGGACCACTCATGGCTGTGAAATGACCTGCTGAGGTGGTCTGCCAGCTCGTTCTGTACCCCAGGAGGTACGATGCTTGCAGGTGTATTGAATATTCTACACAGAAATCCCACAGCATGAGGGCTTCCTGGCACAGGGGAGAGGAGCGTTTACCCCCGTTTGTTGCTATAGAACATTGCTGTTGTGTTGTCCGTCAGGACTGATACACACTGTCCCGTTAAGTATGCCCGGAAGGTCTGGTATGCTAGGCGCACCACTCTCACCTCTCTGATGTTGATGTGGGAGAGGTCTGCCTGAGACCAGACACCTTGAGTCCTGTGGACTCCTAGATGTGCTCCCCAGCCCAAGTCTGATATGTCCATCACTAGCGAAAGAGATGGTTGTGGACTGACGAAGGGGACCCCTGAGCATACCTCCTGAGGGTTGAGCCACCACAGGAGGGAGTCGAGGACTGGGTGAGGCAGGGTCACTATCCTGTCCACACTGTCCCAGGCTGGGTGATACACTGACGCGAGCCATGACTGAAGAGGTCGAAGCCTGACTCTGGCGTGCTGTACCACATAGGTACAGGCAGCCATATGTCCCAGAAGCTTCAGGCAGTTTCTTGCTGTGGTGGTGAGAAACTGTCTGAGGCCTCGAATGATGTTAGCCAGGGCCTGAAACCTCGCTTCCGGCAGGTATGCCCTGGCTTGGGTTGAGTCCTGTACTGCCCCTATAAACTCTATCCTCTGGACAGGGGACAGAGTTGATTTTGCTTCATTTAGAAAGAGACCCAGGCTGGCAAAGATGGCGCTGATGAATTTGACATGAGGTTCCACTTGGGTCCTGGAGAAGCCCTTGATCAGCCAGTTGTCGATGTATGGAAACACCTGTACCTGGTGCCTGCGCAGGAACGTGGCAATGACTGCCATGCACTTGGTGAAGACTCGAGGTGCTGCTGACAGGCCAAATGGAAGGACTGTGAATTGGTAGTTGGTATTGTTCACCACAAACCTGAGGTACTTTCTGTGGGACTGAGTGATTACAATATGAAAATACACGTCCTTCCAAGTCGAGGGCGGCATACCAGTCTGCTGGATCCAGTGAGGGAATGATGGAGGCCAAAGAGACCATGCGGAACTTGAGTTTCTTCACAAACTTGTTGATTTCTCGCAGATCCAAGATGGGCCTGAGGCCACCTTTGGCTTTTGGTATTAGGAAATACCGGGAATAGAAACCCTTGCCCTTCTGCTCCTGAGGAACCTCTTCCACTGCCCCTAGCGATAGGAGCGAGTGCACCTCCTGTATAAGGAGCTGCTCATGAGAGTGGTCCCTGAAGAGGGATGGGGAAGGGAGTTCGAAGGGCAGGAGGGCACAGAATTGGATGGAGTATCCCCTCTCTACCGTGTGGAGCACCCAGCTGTCTGAAATAATATGGGATCATGCACGGTAGAAAGGGGATAGTCAGGACAAAAAGGTAAGACTGGGTGGATCCAGATCTTGCTCTGGTGCGTTGTCCTTGACCGCACCTTCAAAAGGCCAGTTTGGCCCCTGAACATGGCTTGGATTGTCCCGAGCCCTGGCCAGAGGTTTGACGCGACCTCTCCTGCCACTCTGATTTCTCCTTCTGGGGCCATCTTGGCAATTCTGATGATCGAACAGCTGAAGAGGCTGCGGATGGAAGTGTCTCTGCTGCGTTGAAGGTGTATAGAGGTCCAGGGACCCGAGGATGGCTCTGGAGTCTTTAAGGCTGTTTAGCCATTTGTCAGTTGTCTCTGAGAAGAGAGTCTCACCCTCAAACGGCAGGTCCTGAATGGTTTGCTGTACCTTGGAAGGGAGGCCAGAAACCTGGAGCCATAAGCCCCTTCTCATAGCCACTCCTGTGGCCATAACCCTGGTGGCCACATCTGCCCTGTCAAGTGCCGCCTGAAGGAACACCCTTGAGATCAATCTCCCTTCCTCAACCAACGCCGAAAACTCGGCATGGGAGTCCGAGGGGAGCAACTCTGTGAATTTAGCCATTGCTGAGCAGGTGTTGTAAGAATACCTGCTGACGATGACCTGCTGGTTGGATATTCGGAGCTGTAATCCCCCCATGGAGTAAACCTTTCGTCCGAAGAGGTCTAATTTTTAGCGTCCCTGTTCTTGGGGGAAGGGCCTTGGAATGCCTCTCCCACTGATTAGCAGCATCCACCACCAGAAAGTCAGGCTGGGGGTGGGAATAGAGATATTTGTAGCCCTTGGAGGACACAAAGTATCGGCGCTCATTACGCTTTGCAGTAGGTGGCAGCGAGGCCGGGGTCTGCCACAAGGTCTTATGTCCATAATTGTTTTGATTAATGGCAAGGCGATATGGGAGGGGGCAGAGGGGGCCAGGATGTTGACCATAGGGTCTGCATCGTCTACAACTTCCTCTGCCTTAATGCCCAACCCCTGGGCGACCCGGCGCAGCAGCTGCTGCAACACCCTGGAGTCTTCCAGAGCTGGGGCCACTGAAGTGCCCGCCAGGGCCTCATCTGGTGAGGAGGGGGAGGGATCTCGTGAACCCTGGGGGGACTGCGATAGGCTGGCCTGGTCCCAGTGCTGCGAGAGGCATGGGGGCTGGTAGCGGCATTGGGCCCCACGCCAGTGCCGGTGTTGGCACCTGGTGTAGCATGTGCGCCGGGGTTGTTGTAGGCGCCATCGCAGCCAGCACGAAGGCGGTGCCGGTGCCGTCGTCAATGCTGAAGGCCCATCGTGTGCCGAAGCCGCAATCTGGGTTGCTGACACCTCCAGTGCCAAAGGTGTGGTCAAGGTCGGCGCTGCGGTCGGTGATGATGCCGAGGACGGCACCACAGCTGTTGGTGTTAAGGACCGAGGCAATGGCGCTGTTGCTGATCGTGGCAGAATGAACGTCGCAGAGGCCACTGATGCTGCTCCTGAGCGGGACCCATGGCTCCAACCCTGGGCTTGATGAAAGGCCCACGGAGTCCAAAAGAGCCACTGAGCTGGATTTTGCCAATGAGGGGGCCACTGCATTGGGCATCCTATGGTGCCAAGAGGTGGATCTTCTGCTTCTACTATAGTCGGAGTGGTAGGAGTCCCACTCTGACTCGGAATAGGAGGACCAGGGTGGCACAGCTCCTCTCAACGTAGAGCGTCAAGAACTGGGGAACCGACTGCACTCCCTTGATGGAGGCGCTGGCATGGAGGGGTGCCGAGATGATGGGGATCGACGTGCCATCATCGCCGACTTTCCCTTAGACCGTCCAGGGTGCCGGGATGGAGTGTGCGGTGCCGGCACGGAGTCTGCAGTGCCGGCACGCCCTCCTGTCTCGGCGGCGAGAACAGCGCTGTGAGTCTGAGCAGGTCCTGCGCCGCCACAAAACCTTCTGGGGTAGATGGGAGTGGCAGGTGCTCTGATGGGTACGGTGAGCGAGACGGGCCCGGACTCAACTGCCTCACCTGCGCAGGAGTCAACATGGCCCCTTTCTGAGCCTCGGAGCTGTGGTCCAACTGAGGTGCCACTGGTTGCTGGTCCTTGGGTCTTACTGAGGGGGATCTGCCTCTCTCTGACCTCTTTTTCTTCTGCGCCGGTGATTGGGACGGTGCCGAAGGCTGGAGTGCCCCTGAGGGGCTCCATGACATTGCCGAGCTTCCTTGCCGGTGTCTTTCTTCAACGCTGGCTCTTTCAAGGATGGTGCTGGAGCGCTTCGCGTCAAAGATGACATGCTGGGAGCAGGATCCCCGGCACCTGGGTCCGACTGAGGTGGGAGAGCTGCCTCCATGTGGAGAATTTTGAGACATTGCTCCCTCTCTTTAAGGGTTCTTGGTCAGAATTCCCAACAAATCTTGCAGCGGTCTTTTTGCTGACCCTCACTCAGGCACCGTAAACAAGAGGTGTGGGGGTCACTTTTGGGCATGCGCTTTGCACAGAGCTGGCAGGTCTTAAAGCCCAGGGATCGCAGCATGCTCCAGTAACAAATGGGGGTGAAACGGGGGGAACCCTCCCGTAACTGAAACTTACAGAAGAACTACTAGACTATACTAATTAACTAACTAAACTGGAAACTAACTATAGCGTAAGTAAAGAACTGCTAAGCCACTTGCCAAAGCAAGAGCAAGGGGAAGTTCCAGCTACCATCACTGGCGGTAAGAAGAAACTGAGGGGGTGGCAGATCAGCAGGGCTCTATATTGAGCGTCATAAAGGTGTGACTCCAGGGGGAGCCCAGGCTGACCCACGGATGCTGCTAATGGAAAAATTATCCGGCTACTGTGCACGTGCGGGTGCACACACTTGACTGGCATTGACATGAACAAGCACTCAAAGAAGAACTGTAGCTCATGTGTCTCAAGCTGGCCACTTAAAAATTCAGGTACAAAGCATTAGTGACTGATTCTGAAAATAAAGCTAATCTGAGATCTTTCTAAGCAAAGGAAGACAGAAGGCATAAGATTTTGGAAGTGAATCACTGCCTAAATAAATGATGTAACATGGAGGGCTTGGGTTTTATGGAGCACTGATCCATCTTCTATGGGCAGAAGGGGTTATATAGGTTGGATGGCTTCCACCTCAGTAGAAGGGAGATCAATCTCCTTGGGGATAGGCTGACTAGAGTAGTTAGGAGAGGGTTAAATTAATAGCAAAAGGGGAGGGTAAAAAAAAAAGAGAGAAGATAGTGTTTTTCACTTGATCTAGTTGGTATTACTGAAACCTGGTAGAATGAGTCAACAATTGGAATGTTAAAAATCAATGGTTATAACCTATTTATGAAGGATCAAATGGCAAAAGGGGAGGGGGAGTGGCACTTTGTCAAAAGTGGCATTACCTGTTTGAGTCACTGATAGCTTGGAAGAAAATGATTTTGAATCATGGATCAATGTCTTAACAGATAAAGCACAAGATGAGATACTAGTTGGTGTCTGCTACATACCACCAAATCACACTAGGGAACAAGATAACTACCTCCTTATGCACCACTTCTAATGTGTAGGGAGGCAAAAAACAACAAAATATTGGGTGATCATGGGGGAATTTCAATTTGAGTGATATATGCTGGAGGTCTCATGCTGCCAGTACTAGAGCATCCTTGAAATTTCTAAACATTATAGATGACAATTTTCTAACTCAAAAAATGTTGCAACAAACACAAGAGAATTCTATATTAGATATTATCCTAACAGATAAAGAGGAACGGATTGAAGAACTAAAAGTTAGTGGCAGCTTAGGTACAAGTGACCATCGCTTGATCACATTTACAATGTGCATGCAGAATAAAGTCCAGACCAGTAATATATATATATACACACTTGGTGCTTTAATAGATCTACTTTCACAAAGCTGAAAACAATTATGAGCCACCTCAACAGAGAAAGAATTTAATCAGAAAAATGTGATTGATATTTGGGAACCATTTAAGAACACCTTACTAGATGCCCCAGTGCCACAACTGAGGAAGAAGGCTGTGCTGGTTGAAAAAACCCAACCCTGGCTTAGAGGGGAAGTGAAGGCAGCTGTAAACAATAAATATATAACAAACAGAAGAATGGGGAAGTTAATAATAATTAATATAAATCAGAAGTTAGGAATTGTAGAAAGTTAAGGGAACCCAAGAGATGTACAGAGAACACTCTGGACAGCACAGTTAAGGACAATAATATATTAGGAACAAAAATAATCCTGACAATAGTATTGGTAGAATTATCAATAATAATGAAGAAATAGCAGAAGTGTTCAATGAATTTGTTCTGTATTTGGGGAAAAAAGATAGTGTTATCACCATATAATGAGACTGTCTTTCCATTCCACTAGTGTCTTTGGAGGATGTTAAACAGAAGCTACTAAAGTCAGACATTTTTAAATCAGCAAGTCCAGATAACTTGCATCCAAGAGTTTTAAAAGAGCTGATAAAGGAGTGTGCTGAACCATTCATGTTTATTTTCAATAAGTCTTGGAACACTGGGGAAGTTCCAGAAGACTAGAAGAAAGCTAATGTTGTGCCAATTTTAAAAAAAGAGTAAACAAGATGACCTGGGTAATTATAGGCCTGTGAGCCTGACACTGATCCTGGCAAAATAATGGAGCAGCTGATATGGTACTTGATTAATAAAGAACTCAAGGAGGGTAATGTAATTAATACAAAAGAACATGGTTTATGGCAAATAGATCCTGTTAAACTAACTTTATTTTTTTTATGAGATTACACGGTTGGTTGATAAAGATAATAATATACTAAATAATAATAATGGTTTGATGTAATATACTTAGACTTCTGTAAAGCATTTGACTTGGTACCACATGACAGTTTGATTAAAAACCCTAGAACTATATAAAATTAACATGATGCATATTAAATGGATTAAAAACTGGCTAAGTGATAGTAATTAATCATTGGATGGATTCTCCCTCATGGACAATTTTCAAATCAAGAAGGGGGGGTTTTCCTAAAAGATATGCTCTAGAAATTATGTTGGGGAAGTTCTCCGGCCTGTGCTATTCAGAAGGTAATATTAGATGATTACAATGGTTCCTTCTGGCCTTAGACTATGAATCTACATGTAACTTGAGCAAGGCAATAAGCAATTGTCAAAGAGAACCCAGGCCGTTCCTAGTGCCCAGTCTTGATTTCCGTCTGTACCTCCCATTGGCCGGGAACGGTGAACCGCGGCCATTGTGAGCTGCGGGGTTCCGTACCTGCAGACGGTCAACATAAACAAAATGTCTTGCTGCCCACCAACGTATTACCCTGATGGGCCATGTGCCGAAGGTTACCGACCCCTGGACCAGAACTTGGGTGGTGACTGGAGCACTCACTGGAGGGGGGGCAAAAGAGACCTGGGTTCAAATCCCTGCTCCAGTGCAGGGACTCAAATCTAGGCTTCCCAAGAGGAGTGCCCTAACCACTGTGCTAAAGGTTACTCGGGGAAGAGTGGTGGCAGGACTACATAGAGCTTTGTAGGGGTCTGGGACAAAATCTGAAACTGAGGGTCACCCCCTTTCAAGGGTGAAAAACCCCTGAGGGGAGGTCTCATGGTGGGGTGGAGGGTTGGAAAGTGAGCCTGCCCCTGCATTCACCCTGCAGCAATGGCTCCTGTCCCACAGGGACAAGCCTGGCTCCCCACACCAGGCACTGAGACCTGGCACACAGGGTCACAAGCATCCCTGAAGTTTAGCACTGACTGGCACTGCAAATCTGTGCACCAGATCGCAACACCACATACTCAAAGGGCTTGGAGACTTTCTCGAACAGAGGACTGGGACAAACTGCTCCTTTTGCCCCCTGGACAGTTGGGGGGCATCACCCCCTCCACCAATGATTTTTGTACTTAAATTCCTTTTGAGTCTAGCCTAGAAAATCAAAACAAGCTGTTTCATTAATGTCAAAATAGTTTATTTTAACAATTTTCAAAATTTCTTTGTTTTGGCCAAAAGAACTACTGAAATCAACACAAATTCACAAAACACTTTGGTTGACCCAAATCTGCATTTTCTTGGTAGAAAAAGAAAATGTAGCCAAAGAGTTTGCCAAGCTCAAGTCCTCACTTTATTTTGACATCTATGCAGCATCTGGAAACCTCTAGTTTGTGGCCTTTAGCATTGGCATTCTTTTACATATCTGTAAGAACTTTTTGAAACAAGATCTATTCTATGTAGGTTTCTATACTGCACTCATCACCATAGAATCTGAGTGCCTTAAATAGATTGGATACCAGGGTTCCTGCTTCTGACGTACTTAAACAAAAAATTTTGCTGTTAGTTTGTGGCTTTTGCTAGTTGCTCTTCAAATTTTTTGGCCTACCTAATTATACTTGACTTGCAAGAATTTATGCTCCTTTCTTTCTCTGTAGGATTTGACTTCCAAGTTTAAAAATATATTTTTGCCTCTAACCGCCTCTTTTACTTTGTTTAGTCATGGTTGCATTTTTTTAAAAAAATGTTTGGCCCTCTTACTGTGCTGTGTTATTTATTTATTTATTTGTTTGTTTGTTTTTATTTGGGGTATACATTTAATTTGAGCCTCTATTATGGTGGTTTTTAAAAGATTTCCATGCAGCTTGTGGGCAGTTCACACTAGTGACAGTTTCTTTTAATTTCTGTTTAACTAGCCTCCATATTTTTATATCGTTTCCCGCTTTTGAAGTTAACTGCTACTGTGTTGGGTTTCTTTGGTATTTTCCCACCTACAAGGATATTAAATTTATATGAAACAGCCCTGTGAAGGATGGCCCACTCCTATAGATTAATTGTCTGCAGGCTGCACATCTGAAGGGATAGGTTACTCTTTTACATCTCTGGCATGAATTAATCACAATGGTTTCCCAAAAGTGACTGGATACTAGCAAACAAGTAAATGTAAGCTGCCCAAGGAGTGCTTAGCTGGAACTTTACTTTCTTGGATCAGTGATTTTAAATTGCTTATTAGCCTTTAACAGAAAGTCAGTGATTGGTAGCATCTTGTCCCAATGGCAGTAATAACTGGCTATGACCAGACTGGTAGTTTGCAATCCTCATTGAGATGCTAATTCAGTAAGACATGAAGTACTTGATTAGGTGCTTTACTGAATAGGATTGAACTTGAGTATTCACTAAAGTGCTTTGTTGAATTGCGACCTGAGAGAGTGCTATGAGAGATGGCATAAAGAATATAAGGAACAGTTTATCAGTAGGGTGGATATTGTTTGCCTCTTCCTAGTGCCTAATAAATTCACTTTTACTTACTACATAGATTGTCCACACAGGTGTCCTCTTTTGAGCACAGACTACATGATGATCCCGCTTTATAAGGTTTTCTTGGGTAATTGCCGCTACAAAGGCAGAAGAAAATTCTGTTAGATGAATTTCACTGTGTGTAATTTTAATAAGATCATACAATTAAGGTATTAAACACATTCAGGGCCAGCCTTAGGGAAAATGGCACCCTGGGCGAACTTGCATTTTGGTGCCCCTGGGCCATATGGGCGTGATGCCCCCATTGTCCCTGGTCCCCCATGGGCTCCCCACCCTCCCTTCCCCCCAACCCCTGCACTGTGCCACCTTCACCCCTAATCCCTGCACCTCCCTCCTGTGCCCCAACCCCTCCACTATGTCCCCTTCCCTCTTACCCCCTGCACCTTCCTCCTGAGCCTCTAACCCTTGCACTGTGCCCCCTACACCCCGACCCCTGCACTCCCCTCCTGTGCCCCTAACCCCTGCACTGTGCCCCCTTCACTCCTACCCCCTGCACCTCCTTCCTGAGCCCCTACCCCCGCATCCCCTCCTGCACCCATGTAGGGAAACTGACCCACCTGGATGCACAAAGCAGCTGGCATTGCTGCTCGCTCCCCCACTGGACTGCTGCTCCTCCGCCCCATGCACCTCCAGAGCTGCGTAAGGAGAGGGCAGGAGAGCAGCAGCTGCTGATGCCTCAGCACAGCCCAGGTAGGGAAGTGTCCTGAATGCAGGGAGCCCTGGTGTTGTGTGTGTTGTGTTGAGGGGAGTGTGTGTGTGCCTGAGGATATGAGTGTGCTGTCTCTTTAAAAAAACACTCAAGGTCAGGATCCTGAAGGCTTGTGTTCAGATACAAGCAGCCGCCAGCAGCTCTGGACCCAGAGAGGCAGCAGCAGAGACACAGATTCCCCCTGTCCTGTCATCCCAGGTCAATGGAAATTGGGTGCACAGGTTCGGGGGGACACCCTGACATCAGCCCCTGCCACTCCACAGCAGACAGGCGGACACTCCCAGTCCAGGGTGGCCAGGGAGGCAGGGACATTATTAATCCTTGAATATTTACTTTCCTAAACATCCTTGGAAACTTGTAAATCTGTTTTAATCCTTTTGTTATCTGACTGAGAAAATATTAATTTGGTTATAACAGAAAATCCTCGGTTCATTTGCAAACTGTTAGTCAAATCAGTTACTCCAAAACCAAACCTGTATAATGTGCTGTGCTCCAATGGACTCCTCTGACTTGGCTCCACCTCACTGGGCTTTAGAAACAGCCATGAGCAGAGTCAGGGTAAAGCATAAGCAGAATAGGCACATAACATCAGATTTTAAACTGAATAATTTTCTTGGTAAAATCCTTGGAAACTGAATGCTTCCTTTTGACTTCTCTTTGGAACTGTAGTCACCTTTACCTATTTCCCCCAAACTCCTAGTTTAACATGTCTTCTCCAAACCTAAAACTTTCTATTACCAACCTGGTTCTCTTATGCTTACAGCATTGATCATCTTTTTGGTATACTCTTCACTTCAGAGTTCACCAGAGCCTAGCAGACTTAAATCTTTCTTCTCTCCACCATCTTCTCAACTACCAATTGGGATTCCTTGGATGCACTTACCAGTACAGAAGTGTGAAATACATAGCTTTTGAGAGAAAGTGCAACAGAGGTCCTGGGCTAGGCAATTTACCTACCCAGTTTAAAACTTAGCTTTTAAGTTCTGTCATTCATTTCCCTATTTATTTGATGTCCGTGTTAATAGAGGACAGGTTTAGTCTCGACAGTTTTTCCAAAGTTATCTACCATGCTTGCAAAAGCTGATGCCTATTGATTAAACTGTTAAGTCCTCACAAACCCAGCTGCCAATATGCTTGGTGACTACAATATCCTTGTGTAGATAAGGGACTATTTTAATTTGATTTTGTACATGAGATGTTATAGGATAAGTGTTAAGCAAAAACATATAATGGGGTGTGTTGTGGGATGAAAATCAAAAAGGACAGAAGCTGCTGGGTACCTAGAGGCTTGCACTCCTGGATGGAAGCTCCAGTCAGATTGCCTTTTTAGAATTTTGGGGGGGTTGAATTTGAAGGATCATTGTTTGGCTCTTGATGGGAGAGAATATGATCAGAGACAGGACTGGGGACCTAGACTGTGATCAAGAACAGAATCACTGTTAGTCTCTTATAAATCAGGCTTTTCCTTGTGGAATAAGTAGTAGGGGGTTACTAAAAGCTATTATGTACTATTACTTTTAGTAATCTAGTTAAACAAAAGTTTAGTAATCAGTGGGCGAGGTTTTGAAGAGAGCTGCAGGGCCCTTGAGACAGAGTTAGGAAAAGCAGCCAGGATTGCCTAATATTTATAAGCAAATGTCCTAAGAGGAAGCTCAGAGGGGTAAAAGGGCTGTACTAGTGACCCAAAGGCACAAACATAGAACAAACTGTGTGCCCAGAAAGGGGCAGGTGGTGACACCCTACAAAAGGGATACGCAAATGTAGTGGTACCAACAGCCCAATTGACAACTATTGAGAAACTTTAAGACCATACCTTTTCTGCATGATCATTTTATACATTTTCCATGAATGTGTAAATTCTTCTTTGAGCAATGCTCCTGTGAGTGCTCCACTTCAGGTGTGCATGCACCCTGCACCTTTGATCAGAGATTTTTGGTAGTGGTGCCCATTCAGAACCATGCATGCACCCGACACATCTCCATGCCCCATACTGAGGCTGTATAGGGCTGTGCAAGCGAACTGCCCTTACTTCCTTTGCCCAGAGATGGAGTTTAGTGTGTGCCTGGTTTTTTTATTTAGAGTTAGAATATACTATATAGTGTTAGTTTATAGGATTCTTACAACTTGTATAGTTATTGGAACTGTTGTTCCTGTTTTCTTAGAAAAATAAAAACTATTTAACCCCTTATCAATGTGTCAAATGGGATGCCGGGCTCCCTGAATTTTAAAATGTGCCTATTCTGTCAAGAAGTGATTCTCATCAGCAACTGGCATTTTCAGTGTATTTGTTGCTTGAGAGACTCTCATATCCCCAGCAAGTGCAAGATTTACACTTCTTTTAAGGGAAGGTGCCATAAAAACAGGAAAATGAAGTGTAGACTACTAATGATGGAGCAAGCCTTAAGTCCAGCTTCAGACCCAGGTACAAAGAATCCCCCTTACCCCCAAACCAGGACCCATTAGTTCTGTTAGTGCCCAGTCTACATCGAGAGAAGTCACTGAGAGCTTCCAAGGTGAAGGCAGCATCAAAACCCTGGATTCCAGCATGCTTTGAGTACTGACTGAGACCTACTGAATTTGTTTCTGAGGGTTTCCCATTCAAACACTAAGGAGGGGGATAAGAAGAACAGAATAGAATTCCTCCTCAAAGAAGGTTTGGTCACTGGAGACCTCAGGCCCAGAGAGGAGTGTTATGAGGCTCTGAGTACTTTGGCTAACGTGATGCACTTTAAGACTTCATCTAAGTCCCATGTCTTGGCAGTAAAGAGCATGATACTGAAGACTACTACTACAGCTACCATCAGTACCCATGATGGTAAATAGAGTAGCCTCGTTAGAATCCGCGGTACCATCAGCAGCACCTCAGACAGCATCATCTAACCCTACCCCTCCGCCCGGGGCCATTGGGGGGAGGGGTCAAGCTCTGAGTCCCCTCCCCCTGCTGGGGCCATGGAGGGAGGGGCTTAGAGCAGCAAGTGGAGACATAGCCTCTGCTGTAAGAGGTGGAGCACAGGGCTAGCCTCCGCAAGGGGAGGCTTCACCTGCTACCCATGGACCTCATGGTACCTAATGAGCCTGAGTCTCCCCACATTGCGACTTCCAGACACCTCTTGGTACTTGATCACCAACCGCACATGTTCAATTGAGACTCACTACTTCTCAACATCTACCGTTCAAGAAGAGGTATTGTCACCTCCTTTACAATATGTGGGAGGGCATTCTGACTCAGAGCTTTCTGTTCAAAACTCTCCAGCTTATTCGAAGAGATGTTGTTCTCCTCTGCAGATAAAAGACCTGTGCCTATCAATACTTGGGTCAATGAATGATGGCTACCTGCCCCTTGCCTTATGGTCCTTCTCACTGGCCTTATTAGAACCCATGGGCAGTGTACCTCCAGCAGTTTCACCAGGCCACACTATTCTCATAAGGAACATAGAAAACCTAGTTCTCTGGTACTTTCCATCCCTTCTCCCCACTCTGAATCGATAGAGGAGACATTTTGAGGAGTAAGATGCTGCTGCCGCCACTGGCACCATCATTAGCTGATGACTTTTGGCAGTTCTAGGACCCGATGAAATGGGTTGCGGACACATTTCAGATTCTCCTGGGACAAGTTCCCATCATAAGCTCTTGGACATACTGCATGCTTCTACTTCAGCATGGATAGCAACTACCAATTAATGAAGCTCTCCTTGAGCCAGCCAAGACCATCCAGCAAACAGGAACATGGAGATCCGTTTTAGTGCCATAATAAACGAGGGTCAGCTCTTGGCCAAGATATCTTTGCAGGCTTCACTTTGTAGGTCTGGCTTGACATGACTAAACATGGGGGAGGCCACATTTCTTGGAAGACAGGATTAGAGAGGTGACTAGGTCAGTAGGCTGAAAATGGAATGTTTGTGCTAATAAGTAAATGGGTCAGTCAGCTAGAAGACACTGTCTGAGTCAGCTAAGATCAGAAGGAACACTCAGGAAACCATTTACTATGAACAACAATACTAACTTATTCTGTCCAATTTAGACATAGGGTGAAAAGTATATAGAACATGAACAATGCATAGATAGAGCATGCTGCACAGGGACTTGGGCCTGCAAAGTAACCAAGCCAATGTGTGATGCAATGTGTATAAAGGGAGAGTATTTCTGTGTAACTTTGAAATTGTAATATAACCTGCATCCACCCTGCCCCATGACTCATTTGAATCTGATCAGCTCAGTGTAGCATTGCTGTACACTAAATAAAGATACATGACTGATGAAGTCTAGAGTCAAACTGAGTTCTTGGGAAGCTGAGTAGAAAGAGATCTCTGAGGGAATCCCTACATACTTGATGCATCCAGGTCTATTTCAACCACAATAGTGATGAGATGAGCTTTCAGAGTGGTAGCCGTGTTAGTCTGTATCAGCAAAAACAACGAGGAGTCTTTGTGGCACCTTAGAGACTAACAAATTTATTTGGGCATAAGCTTTCGTGGGCTAAAACCCACATCATCAGATGAATGGAATGACAAATACAGTAAGCAGTGTATATACACAGCACGTGAAAAGATGGGAGTTGCCTTACCTAGTGGAGGGTCAATGCTAACGAGGCCAATGCAATCAAGGTGGACATTGCCCATTTCCAACAGTTGACAAGAAAGTGTGAGTATCAGCAGAGGGAAAATTACTTTTTGTAGTGACCCATCCACTCCTAGTCTTTATTCAGGCCTAATTTGATGGTGTCCAGTTTGCAAGTTAATTCCAGTTCTGCAGTTTCTTGTTGGAGTCTGGTTTTGAAGTTTTTTTTGTTGAAGAATTGCCACTCAAGTCTGTTATTGAGTGTCCAGGAAGACTGAAGTGTTCTCCTACTGGTTTTTGACTGTTACAGTTCTTGATGTCTGATTTGTGTCCATTTATTCTTTTGCGTAGAGACTGCCCGGTTTGGCCAGTGTACATGGCAGAGGGGCATTGCTGGCACATGATGGCATATATCACATTGGTAGATGTGCAGGTGAACGAGTCCCTGATGGTGTGGCTGATGTGGTTAGGTCCTACAATGGTGTCCCTTGAATAGATATGGTGACAGAGTTGGCAACGGGGTTTGTTGCAGGGATTGGTTCCTGTGTTAGTGTTTTTGTTGGGTGGTGTGTAGTTGCTGGTGAGTATTTGCTTCAGGTTGGGGGGCTGTCTGTAAGCGAGAACTGGCCTGTCTCCCAAGGTCTGTGAGAGCGAGGGATTGTCCTTCAGGATAGGTTGTAGATCCTTGATGATGCACTGGAGAGGTTTTAGTTGGGGGCTGTAGGTGATGGCTAGTGGTGTTCTGTTACTTTCTTTGTTGGGCCTGCCCTGAGTTTTGTTGCTTCAGCTGGTTTTTTTCCCTGGAAGATACAGTTAATTGTTAAGCACTTACCATTTAATGGCCACCAGCTCTTTGTGGACTCAGACAACTCACTTCATGCCCTAAAGTACTCTACAGCTACACTTAGATCCCTGGGGATATGCACACCTGGAAAGAAAAGGAAATTCAGCAGGTCTCAATCAGCACAAAGATCCCATCCTGCTCAATTTTCCACCATCCTCTCTGCTTCGGAGTTCCTTCTGTGGGACATTTTCTGTTCCTTCTCTACTGCAGACTTGGGGAGGCCAGCATCATATATAAGAAAACATTTGATCCCTCAATAAGGGGTAAAGCAATTTTTTTTCTAAGAAAAACAGGAACAACAATTCCAACAATTATAAAAACACTAATACTATAAACTAACTAAAGAACTAACACTATATACTATATTCTAACTCTAAAGAGAAAACAGGCACACACTAAACTGCATCTCTGGCCGAAGGCAGTTGAGAAGAAACTGTGAGCGGTTCACTCGCACAGCCCTATATAGCCTCAGTATGGGGCATGAAGATGCGTAGGGCACATGTATGGGCTCAATGGTCACCAAAGAGCTTCAGTCAAAAGGCACAGGGTCCAACCTGAAGTGGAGCACCCAAACACATCTCTGAGAACTTCAGTTACTGCACAAGGTGAGCAACCTTTCTTTTCCTCTTTTTCCTCAGCCTTGGATGACCTTTAGAATAAAACAAATGTCTAAATAAAATCTAGCTTACTATATTTAAACTTGTCTTGCTCTTCATTTAATTCTCCTTCCCTCTCTCTCAGCTGCTTCCTAATTTCCAAACTATTTACTTTGTTTTTCTTCTCCTTTTTAGTGTTTTCTTCTTTCCCTTTTACTGGATTACTTCTTCCTTCTTCAAGTACTCATCCTCATTTTTCCCCTCTGCTCTCATTTCTGCAAGTATTCCCCCACTCATGCTTCTTTCCCTTTTGTCCTTAATATCCTTCCATTCTCCTGTTGCAGATTAGAAATTGGCTGAAGGATTGTAAGTAAAAAAGGTATGAAGTTGGTGGGGGGGGTGTAGAGTGGGGGACTGCAGGGATCAGTGTAGGTCATCTTATTTAGTATCTTTATTAGTGATCTGGTAAAGAAGGCTGCCTGCATATAAATGAAATTTGCTGAGGATACTTGTGTTTTGGAAAGTAATCCAAAACCCATAGATACGCAATGGAAGAGAGAATCCTGCAAATAAGTAATGCTGTGGGAGTGGCAATAGTGGACAACAAATTAGACGTGAGTTTGCAATGTGATAATGTAGCAGAAAACTCCACAAGGTCAATGCTATATTTGGCTGCATACATAGAGGTTAAGTAGTAGAGATAATAGACCATTTTATATGGTACTGGTGCAACAGTATCAGAATATTCCATTCATTTCTTAGCGCCACATTACCAGTGAGATGGTTGGCAAACAGGGAGAGCAACAACGGTTATTAGAAGAATAGATTGACAAATTATATAGCTTAAAACAACTAATGGATGTGGACACCAAAACAGTCTACAAATGCTTGAAGTGTACAGACATTAAAGCAAGGCAGAGGAATTATTTAGGGAGGTGCAAGGGGCTATAACTATGCAGGGGAGAAAGGGAAAACTTAAGGTGAATATCAGGAAAAACCTTTCCTGGTAATGAGATCTATTAAGATGTTCAAAGAGAACTCGGGACACTTTAAAGTGAACAGGACAAAATACTACAAACTGTACTGAACACTCCAGCATTGACCAGGAGATGACCTGCATCGTAATTCTCCATTTCTAATGTCAATGATTTACTTGCTTCTTGTTTCTGCATTCCTTGACCTACTATTGGGGTTCTTTCTGATATCCTGGTCTTTATTGCCACCGAATACTGTCCAAAGTAGGCTTCCAAATTACAGGGACTTTTTGGCCATCCTCTTTATTTTGTTCAATATAACAAATATAGAAGGATGATGTAAAAACAATAAAAGACAGTGCAACATATGCAGGGGAACATACAAGTTTGGAAAAATAGTAGACAGGATCTGTTGTGTGAATGTGAATTTTGTAACAGGGTGTCATCTAGTGGTGGAAGAAGAAATGGGATTCTACAGCATTTTACAGTACACATTAGATCTTTAAAATAAAAAACTAGGAAATTAGCCTGGAATTATTCCATTAATAGGAAGGTGTGTGGATGTGTTTCACTGGTACCCCCTAACAAATCATTTTGCAATCAAATTTGAGTTTAAGTTACCCTTATTCTAGAAGGATGTTGCTTTCAGAGGCTTTTTATTTGTGACAAGCTTTCATAATACATTCAATTTTTACCATCTGAGTTTTCCTCTTCATTGCACCACTTCATTTATAGGGGTATCTGCTTTGTATGAAACTACTTCCACTTTGCCTTCCAGAGTGATATTCAGGCATTAATTTTACAGGCAGATGAATTTATCAGATCCAGCATACTTCAGTTAAACAGCCTTCGTATGAATCTTTCATCAAGAGTTAGGATGATATCCTAATTTTCAACTCACAGCCTGCACTGATCTGAGAGAAGTCAGTGCTGTTGGTTTGGTCTTTTTTTATTAAGCACTTTGGTCCCAATTAAGCAAGACACTTAAGCATATTCTAATTTTAAGTCCGATTGGCTTCAGTAGGATTATTCGCTTCAAGTTAAGCAAGTTCTTAAATGTTTTAGTGAATCAAAGCCTTATCTCAGGAATTTAAATCAGTTGTAAAGACCATGCAGATCTCTTTGCTGAAAGTTATTTTGGGAGTGTATTGAGTTTCCTGCCTACAGAAAATTCTCCATTATATCTACCTCAGTTGCAGACAAGCTCTACTGCTAGATATTCATTTTAAAGAAATTTTGTACACTTCTGCAGGGTTTGGTTTATAAATCATTAGCTTTTTCTATTTGGAGAAAAAGGTAGCATTTTAATGCAGTTGTCTTTAATAGAGGAAGGAGAACAGTGAACACAAAGAATGGTTTCAAAAATGTTTGTTTTCCACAAAGTTTTACCAGTTGTTAAAATATGCTGAGAAGTTTATATTCATGTATACAGGACCGGCCTTTGGCTGTCTGGGCCCCTGCCCAGGGCAGCCCACCAAAGAGGGCCAGGGCCGGATTAACCTTTTGTGGGCCCAGCATCAAACATATTTGTGGGCCCCCGTGGGGGCAATGGAGCATGGTGTGGGGACTTCAGTCCCCAGAGTGAGGCGCCAGTCGGGGCAATGGGGCGTGGCAGGGGCAGCCCCGCTCTGCCCAGCCCAGTGCGAGGGCACTATTTACAAACCGGCAGTAACCAGATGCACAGCGCCCTGCCTGGCCCTGTGCTGCCAGCATGCCCCTTCCCCTTGGGGCCGGGCCCATGCCGTGCCACACAGCCCCCTTTCCCCCCGCCCAATAGACCACAGGCACCGCCTCCGTGCATGCTCCGGGGCTGGAACACCCACAGAAAAAAAATAGTGTGTGCTGAGCACCCACCGGCAGCCCCGCCAATTAGCTCCTCCCCCTTGCCCACAGCGCCTCCCGTGCACCACTGTTATGCTGTTCAGCAGTGGGCAGAAGGTGCTGGGGTGAGGGGAAGGAGCAGGGGCAGAAAGAGGCAGAGTGAAGGCAGGGGGGCACTGTGGAGAGGGTGTGGGATGGGGGTGGAGCGGGGGCAGGAAGAGGTGGGGTGGGTATGGGGCCTTGGGGGAAAAAGGGTGGAGTAGGGGGGCGGGGCCTGGGGCAGAACAGGGATCAAGCACACTCAGGGAAATCAGAAAGTCAGCACCTCTGCAACAGCCGCCCACACCCAACCCCTATGGTCAGAGGCCTCCCTTCCCCTCTCCCCGCTGGACCTGCTATGCCCTGCGCCTCCCCCAGACTCCCCCCCACAAATGTACAGCACCCTACACAACACCACTCCTGCCCAGCACCTCCCTACCCACAGCTCCACCACAACTGCCCAGCACCCCACACAGAACCCCACTCCCTAGTGCCCCAACACACACAGCTCTTCCCTGCCCCCTCACAGCCCAGCACCCCCCCAGGCCACACAGAGACCCACTCCCCCATGCCTTGCCTCCCAGCCACACTCACCCATCCTGCTGGGAGGTGACTATATCTGCCAGGCTGAGCCAGCAGCACAACCAGGGGTGGTCATCGCTCCGGCCCCTCGGGAGTAGCGCGATTGGGCTCCACTTGCCTGGAGGGGCCCAGCCAAGCCCCCCCACACTGTCTCCCCCCAACTGGCCAAGACTGGCCAGGCTTCTGCACCAGTCCCAGGCAGCTCAGCTCTGGGGAGGCAGGCGGGGCCCCACAGGGGGTGGGAAGCAGAGACTGCCTGGAACCGGAGGTGCATGGGGGTCCGGCCAGGGGGCAGAGAGGAACCCTCGACCAAGGGGCAGAGAGGAGCCCTCGGATGCGGGCAGAGAGGAGGAAGTGGTAGTGGTGGGGGAGCCAGCGGGCTGGCGGGGTCTTAGGGAACAGTACAAGCAGAGCAGGCCGGGCTTTTTGCTCTTCTGAGCATGGGTCCGGCTCCATGGCACCACTGACGCCAATGTAAACCCAGAACTGAAGAGGGCGCTGTGCGCAGGGTTTGGATTCCCACCCGACCTGCCAGAGCCAGCTGGGCAGACAAGCAGCAGCGCTGGAGAGGGGGCTGGGAGGAACACCCGAGCTGCAGGGGGCAGTTGGACAACCAGCCCTCTGAGCCAGATGACTCCTCCGGAGCAGGGATGCCCCTCCTTCCCTCTGCTCCACCTGTGCAGCTGCTGCTGTCCCTGCCCCAAATTTCCTGGTGCCCTACACAGCTGCGTACTTTGCATATGGGTAAGGATGGCCCTGCTCTGAAGGAGGCCACTCCGCCTCGCTACACCATCTAGTAACTGATAGCCAATGGACACATTTAGCAGGGTAAGTGTCAGCAAAGAGTCTAGGGCCCTGGCCCATTGCGGCAGAGCAGGGCAATTAGTCTTTGTCATGAACATACAGCTAAGGGTAGCATAAAATCCCTCCTTTACCTGTAAAGGGTTAAGAAGCTCAAATAACCTGGTTGGCACTTGACAAAAAGGACCAATAAGGGGAGAAGATACTTTCAAATCTGTGGGGGAAGGTTTTTGTTTTATGATCTCTTTGTTGTTCTCTCTGGGACAGAGAGGGACCAGGGCAGGAAAAATACATCTCCTAAAGCCATATCTGAAATAAGCATCTAAGATAAGTAATAGCAAGGAAATGTAAGTAATAGCAAGGAAATGTGTTAGGTTATCTTTTGTTTTAGCTTGTGAATTTTCCCTATGCTAAGAGAGAGGTTTATTCCTGTTTTTTGTAACTTTAAAGTTTTGCCTAGAGGGGAATCCTCTGTGTTTTAACTTTTACTACCCTGTAAAATTATCTTCCATCCTGATTTTACAGAGGTGCTTCTTTTACTTTTTCTTTATAATAAAGTTCTGTGCTCACATTGTTTACCTATTGGTTGGTATATTATTCTCCAGCCTCCCCAGGAAAAGGATTGAAGGGACTTGGGGGGATATTTTGGGGAAACAGGAACTCCAAGTGGTCCTTTTCCTGAATCTTTGTCTAACTCACTTGGTGGTGGCAGCATACCGTCCAAGGACAAGGAAGAATTTGTGCCTTGGGGAAGTTTTTAACCTAAGCTGGTAGAAATAAGCTTAGGGGGTCTTTCATGCGGGTCCCCACATCTGTACCCTAGAGTTCAGAGTGGGGAGGGAACCCTGACAGTCTTCAACCCAGCTCCTGGGCTGGAGCAGACAGCAAACAGTCAGGCTCAAGCCCTCTGGATATGACAGTGCAGTAGCGATCTCTGGCCCAGCTCCGTGGCTGGGGCAGATATCAAGCAAATGCAGGGCATCCAGCCTAAGGTGGGTAGGCTGCCACCTTAGGGGTGGGGTTGGCAGCAGGAGGTAGGGGTCCACCCTACTCCACCAGATCCCAGCCCAGGACCTTAACAGTGGTGCAGAATCCCACCACTGAGTCAGCGGGGATCCTACCGAAACACACAAACAGTGGTTTCAGCTTTCAGAGTAGCAGCCGTGTTAGTCTGTATCCGCAAAAAGAACAGGAGTACTTGTGGAACCTTAGAGACTAACAAATTTATTAGAGCATAAGCTTTCGTGGGCTACATCCGAAGAAGTGGGTTGTAGCCCACGAAAGCTTATGCTCTAATAAATTTGTTAGTCTCTAAGGTGCCACAAGTACTCCTGTTCTTTTAGTGGTTTCAGCAACACAACAAGATTAATGTCTGGTTTCCCTGGGCTACTTCCTACCCCTGTCTGTAGGGCTCTGTTGCTCGTGGGTTCTCAGACTCCTCGGGGTGCCTGGCAGCCGGCAGTCCCAGCAGCTCCTTGGGGTACTTAGCAGATGGCAGTTCCTTCCCTCAGGGTCCTCCTCCAGGGGCGGGGTCGGTACAGCTCAGTCTCTGGTGCAGGGGCCAGCAGCAAGGCAGAGGTGGCAAGCTCCTGCTTTGGCTCAACTGAGCTGGAAGCCCCTCCTCTTATACTTCCTGTTCCACACCTTCACTTCTGGCATGAGGGACAGGCCCGGCCTGGCTCTGCCCACCAGAGAGCGGAGAATGGTTCCTCCCTGTCAGTCTCAGAGGGAGGCCACTCCGTCTTGCTACAGGCACTGAAACACCCATCTACCTTTGAACCAATTATCTGGTTCATGCATTTAGAAATTAATCCACAGAGAGTAATGTAAGGCCTCTCCTAGTGCAGAAGTTCCCTCCTCTGTTAGAAGGTATAAGATTTACTAACAAAGCTCACAAAATTAAAACTACTGAGAGGTGGTTTTATATGTGGCCTTTAGCCCTTAGCACCTCTTTGTGGCAAGATGGGAAGCTACACCAGCTGACACCATCCCCCTTATGCCATCACACTCAAGTGTTCGTCTTCCAGCCCTCTGCATAAGTTCTTAATAGTCTCTGTCCCCTTCAAGATAATGGGGAGTTGGAAGTTCCATGGTTCTAGTGGTGGCTAAACAGCCATAGGTCTTCTGGGTTTAGAGCGTTCTTCTTCAAAGTCCTTCTTCAAAGTCCACTTCATTGGGTTCTAGCTCAGGCTCTCTGTTTCGAACAGCCACAACCAATCCTTCTCTGTCCCTGGCCACTCCTTGAGCTACGTCTCCTCCTTTGTAGGCTTCCCAAGCCTCTCACTCTTCTTCTCCCTCTTTGGAGTGTTGCTTCTCAGGCATTTTCTCACCAGTCTGTTGGAGGGATCCTCTTTCTGGAAACTGCCTTTCTCCTCAGGAGTTCCTCCTTTGAGGTCCTTAACCTTTTATCATGCCTAGGTGCTTCCCTGTCTAATTAACTACATCCAGTCAGTTAACTACTCCCAGGTGAACCTGAGCTACCCCA
This sequence comes from Terrapene triunguis, assembly GCF_002925995.2. Classification (NCBI taxonomy): domain Eukaryota; kingdom Metazoa; phylum Chordata; order Testudines; family Emydidae; genus Terrapene; species Terrapene triunguis. The sequence goes on along the minus strand of NW_020664419.1, from coordinate 63,123,121 downwards.
TTCTCCCTGGTGGAACCTGTTATAGGTAGGCTGGTCCTTTGACCAGTTTAGAGGGCCAACCAACTCTGCCAGACATCATTAACCAGAGTTCATGGGTCTTTAGATGCCTGAATTAACAGAGTAATGAATCATTTCCCTGATTCCACACACTAAACTACTGATGTATATGGATTCCAATTTATTTTTAGAGGAATAAATATTATTAATACTGTCTTCATTTTAAAATGTTTTTAAAATAGCTTACCTTGGTACATAGTTGCATACAAAATGTGCCGCATCTCTTATTCCCGCAGCTATACGACAAAAAACAACAGCACAGCCCACCTTATGAGAATTATCCCAAACAACCTAGAAGAAATAAGATTTTTTTCTTTTACGAAATAAAGCTTAAACTATGCTCACTGTGAACTATTCTAATAGGCAGGAGAATCTCAGTTCTCATGAGAGTTCTTCGATTTATTTGCTTTGTACAGCCACCAGTTACAGTACCCAGAAAAATAAAAATTACTTACCAGTTACTGGATTTCTTCAGGATGAGCTTCTGCACATTTGCACTTGTCGGATCAAGGAATGTGTACCAGAAGGTTCCAGAATCTTTTACGCAGCAGTGTCAGTTGGTCACTCACTTTCTGTTTCCCCCTCCCCTTATGTAGAGTTCCCACAGTAAAAAGGGGGAAGTGGTCCCAACTACTCCTCAATTCCTTCCACTAATTTTAGGAATTCTTAATCCAAGACTCCAGGAAAGTGGATGAGATGTGTAAATGTACACAAGCTGATCTTAAAAACTCGTTACTGGTAAATAACCATTTCTTCTTCAAATGACCTTTGCACATTCCCACTTATGGGAGTTTAGCGAGTAGTACAACCACTGGGAATGCAAGTTGAGAAGTTCTAGGTGACAAAGACAGCAAAACTGCCAAAACAAGCATCAGCTCTGGATCCCAGGTCAAGAGTATAATAGAAGTGACAGCATCTCTCGCTCTCCTAAATGGAGCCTCAGCTGCCAAAAAGAGCTACCTGATGCATGTATAGAATTTTGCTTAACATCCTTGTACATTTTTATGATGACGACAATGTGAGGGAATGCTATGGAACCTTCTTGAGATCTAGTTGAGTATACTTTGCTATCTCCAAGTAGTTGAACATATGCTAGGTCATAAGAATTGTGATTCATAGTCTGAGTCACCTGGCCAGTCTTTGAGCTGTGATGGACTGATCCCTGATTTCATCCCCCTAATAGTGTAGGGAATTTGTGGCTAGGTTTGTTGTGTAGGGGAATGCCAGGATTGGATGAGGGGTCCCAGGTCCCAACCACACATCTCTGCACAAACACCAACCCTCCCTCTGAGCGGGTCAGAGTTAACCACATTTAACAATAGGACAGCCCTTTTACTTAACCCAGGCAAAGCCAAGAACAGGCCCAGGTCAGTATCTGTAGCAGGGGCTACACAGACTCCTTTGCCCCGATACAGTATACAGCACACTGACACACATCCCGCCAGCTAGACACATACAGACACATACTGACTGTCTGCTCTGCACCAATAAAAATCTCCCATTGCCCCCCAACCTGTTTGTGCACTTTGATGCTGGCATGCATTGTGAGGGTGGGTCTTGCTGCGTGGTCTCAGCAGTCCTGTTGGCTTCAAGCTGTAAGAGTCCTATTTTGCAAGCCCCAGTGCAGCAGCTGGCTGTACTCCAAGCAGCTCCTAGTTCAGGCTCTGCACTCCTGCACTCTGGTGGTGTCTCCGTCTCTGCCCCAGCTCAGAGTTGCTGCTTATGTTCTTTCTTTCTTTCTTTCTAAATCTTCCCAGGCTTGTTCCCTGTCCTGCTTCTCCCCAGCCATCGCCTCACTGTCTCAAACCCTCCCAGGTGGTCTGTAGTTAATTCTGTGGCCTTGTTTTGGAATGGCATTCCCTCCAGCCAATCAGGTCTGTGCAGAGTAGTGGAGAGGAGGGAAGGGGGAGAGAGGAAGGGAAAGGGAGAAGTGGCTCTATCCAGTCCCCCAGGTTGGTTCCAGATGGATAACTTAAGGACCTTTGGACATTCAAGTTATGGTGCCGACCACCCTGGATGTTAATGTAACTTGATGAAATAGAGAGGCTAGTAACCTGAAAGCAACTGAAATCAGACACCTTTTTAGATAGCATTTAGGGTGATGATGCAAATAAGACCACATTTTCCATATAGAATATGGCATATGGAAAGCTATCCACCTTTTGCTTTTGGATCAAAGTAAAGTATTATTTGTGTGTGTGAAGTTCCAAGGACTAGAAGAACCTGCACACTTTCTTGAGGGCCAAAGTCTGGATATAGATTTGGATGTCCTGACAGCTGAGAAAAAATAGTTATGTCAGTCTGGCAATTGGTGAAAACTCTTGGTGCCGTAGAAAGGCCAAAGTGTAGGATACAGCTTTATTGATAGAGGTCTCCTACTACGCAAACCAGAGTACATTCACTGGAACAGACAGATTAAGATAAAAATAGATGTTTTTTGAGGGTGTCTCATCACATGTGCTGCTTTTAGCTCAATGTGATTGATGGGCAGACACCATAGGCAGAAGAAATATTTCTGATTGGAAATAATCAAGAGGTCTATCTCTGGCATCCACAGAAAAGTGACATTGTCTTGAATCAGCTCCCTGAGAGATGACATGACAGGGTAATGCATCCCGAGATGAGGAAGTCATATAGCCAACTCTGCTTTATAGCAGGCAATTCTCACCTGCAGAGGGGTGTGCGGGGGCAAGGAATATACCCTACAGACCAATAAGCCTGGGTAACTTGTCTTTACTCCTAAGTGTGAATCCAAAAGTTCTAGCCTATTGTTTTTTCCCCTTGGCCAATGTCACTACCTAAGTTCAAGTGAGTATAAAAATATTCATCACTTCTCACGGTCCAGAAACAGAATATCTGCCACCTCCAAGATCAGGGGATTCTAAGCTGGGGTACAGAGACCCTCTCAAATGTGAAGCTTGTTTACTCCTCACATCCAAAGAAGGGCTCAGTGAAGACCCAGGATGAAAGTTCTTAGGAGTCTGTAGCACCAAGGCAGGGCTCAGCAACACACGAAAAAACAGCACTGATTGTAGTAGCCAGTACCAGATATTAGGTATTCTGTTCTATTCTATATATTTTCTTGTATCAACCTTATCACTGTAGTGTTTGAACATCTTCCAGTAATGCATCAAGCAACATGGCTAACATCTGTCACATGTACTACATTTCCTCTCTTGTCCTCTCTTCAGGGGGGAAACGGTTTGTGGAGTGGTCAATCCCTTGGAGTTCAAGGATGATTGTCTTCCATAAAATGATAGCTACTTATTACTGGTGGATCTTCAGATGGCTAATGAGACCAATCCGGGATCCATAGATGGGGCAGACATTTCCCAACGGAAGAGGTAGATCTGGATTGTTGAGTTAGGCTGTGGTGCATTCTTTCCTCCTTTCCCATTTCTCCATTTCCTGTTATCTAAGTTGGATCTCAAAATACTGGGATCCTTGCCAAAAGGTCCTTTTCCATTTTGGTCAGTTGAGGGCTTGGGTTTCCCATGAGTTTATGTCAATATTGAACTTCTTCATGTTAACTTTGAGGGTGTCTTTGAAGTGCTTTTTTTGCCCACCCCTCATCTGTTGGCCATGACTCCGTTGTGAGAATCTGCTTAGGGAGTAGATTCTCTGGCATTCAAAGAATGTGACCACCTCTACAGAGTTGGTGGAAGATGATCACAGCTTTAATGCTGGAGGTTTTGGCTTGGGACAAAAAACTGATGTTGGTGCATTGGTCATCCCACTTGATTCAGAAGATCTTGCGGATGCATTGTTGATGGTATTGTCCAAGAACCTTGAGGTGTCTACTGTACGGTGCCAAAACCTTGATCATGTACAAAAGAGCACGGATAACAATGGCCTGGTACATGAGAAGCTTGGTTTGATTCTTGAGGTCACAATTTTCAAAGACTCATTTTCTCAAGAGTCCGAAAACTGCATTGGCGCATTGAAGGCGGTGTCGAATTTTCTCGTCAATGTCAGCTTTCTGTGACAGATAGCTGCCGAGGTAAAAGGGTTCCATGTTCTCCAGGGTCTCCTTATTGATCTGAATTATGGGAGCAGGATCCTTGTGATTCGGAGCCTGTTGGCGGAGTACTTACATTTTCTTGGTGTCGAGTGTGACGCCAAGTTGGTTGTAGGCTTCAGAGGAAATGTCAAATATTTTTTGAAGATCTTCTTCTTACTGAGCACATAGGGCACAGTCGTCCGTATATTGGAGTTCAATGAATGACTCATGACCCTCCACCTTAAACTTGCCAAGAACCAGCATGCAACACTCAACAGTGCATACGATCCAACCTTGATGCTAACGATGAAACCAAAAAAGAATTCTACACCAACCTTGACCAAATTCTCTCCACCATCTGCAAAGAGGACAAGCTCATACTCTTTGGTGATTTTAACACAAAAGTTGGATGTGACTCAGACCTTTGGAATGGCACAATTGGAAATAAAGGAGTGGGCAAGACCAATTCCAACAGAATTCTTCTCCTGACCATATGCACAGAACATGACCTAATTTTCACAAACACCATATTCTGCCAAAGTAACAAGTACAAGATATTGTGGGAACACCCGCGATCTAAGCATTGGCATCTGATTGACTATGGCATTGTCTGTGCTTGTAACTGTGACGACTTTACATCAAGAAAGTGCTGACTTGTGCCAACAATTGTTGTACAGACCATCACTTTATCCGCTCCATTATTTCCATCAAACTCGCATTGAAACAAAAAATGCGGAAGAAATCAGCCAGACAGAAGATCAATGTCAAGAGTCCCAAGGACCCAATTATACATGACCTTTTTCCAGCAGTGCCTCACCAAGAAACTGATGAATATCAAAACCGAGATGGAGAACCCCAAAGATCACTGGAAAGTGCTCAAATTGGCTGTCCATGTTGTGTGTGAGGGAACACTGGACTTCTCAAACAGGAAGCACAAAGGCCAGTTTGACAAGAACAATTAGGAAATCCAAGACCTGATCAAATATAAGTACAAGGCCATCTGTGCTTGGCAGAATTACATCAATTCCAACCAGAAGCAATACGTCCACCATCAACTGAAAGCTGAGGTTTAAAGGAAGTGAAGAACAGGTGGTGGGAGAACAATGCGAAGGAGATCCAACAACTCACCAACACCCATGACATGAGTGGATTCTTCAATGCCAACAAAGCCCTCTACAGACCCTAACCCCCTCTCAGATCCAGGGATGGAGCCAACCTCCTTAGGACAATGAATCAATCAGTGCATGATGGAAGGAATACTTCGAAGACCTCCTGAATCATGACTCCAATGCTGACGAAAGCATCATTGACTTAATCCCTTAATATCCTATCAAGGATGACCTCAGAACCCCACCAATATTCGTTGAGGTAAAAAAAAGCCATCAAACAGATGAAGAACAATAAGGCATCTGGACCTGATGGAAGAAGGAGCAGAAAAATGGCTCACCAGCTTTACATTTTAATCCTCAAGATTTGGAATTCAGAACAAATCCCAGCTGATTTTAGGAATGTTATGATAATGACCATCTTCAAGAAAGGAGATAAATCAGATTGTGCAAACTATCCAGGAATCGCCCCGTTGTTCATTTCCGGAAAGATTTTTGCCAGAATTCTTTTCAACCAGCTGCTCCCCTTAGCAGAGGAAATCCTCCCAAGATCATAATGTGGATTCAGACCACACTGAGGTACCACTGACATGATCTTCACTGCCTGCCAACTTCAGGAAAAGTGCCGTGAGCAACATCAACCTCTGTACATGGTTTTCATCAACTTCAAGAAAGCATTTGACTCCATCAATCATGAGGCTATGTAGAGAATTCTCCTTAAATTTGGATGCCCACCAAAATTTGTTGCCATCCTCCAACTCCTCCATGACAACATGTCTGTGATGGTCGTCAACAATGGATACAAAACGGACCCCTTCCTAGTCAAGACAGGAGTAAAACAAGACTATGTCATCGCTCCAACCCCTCTTTCTTCCTTGCTGTCATCCTCCTTGTCATCGCTGACAAGCTCCCTTCTGTACTTCACATCTAATACAGAATGGACGGCAAGCTCGTCAACCTCAATCTCCGCCGATCCAAGACAAAGATTATCACTAAATCAGTCACTAAACTCCAGTATTGTGGAGCGGAGTTTTTTGGTAAGTGTGTTTTTTCTTTTAAATAAATATGTACATACTGATATATATATATATATATATATATATATATGCAAGGTTAAAGAAATGCACCTTGATTCCTTGACCAGCTTCTGAGAAAGCTCTGTGTCCTTGTGATGAGGCTTACAGCCCCCACACTAAGGTTAAAAGAAGTGGTGGAGCAGTATTGGACTAAGAAGGCCCTGCCCCCAGCAGCTGCCAGGTATGCTTCCTGTGGAGGACCTGCTTAAAAGGAAGCTCTGGCAGTCAAGTGCAGGGGGAGAGTGGATGAGAGACTGGCTGCAAGAAGACAGACGCTGTAGCAGCTGAGACAGAGTGAACTACGGGGGAAAGACCACGATTGTGAGTAAGATTTGACTGGGATACGGGGGACCTGACCCCTTTTCCCCCTGCTGTTCTAGGATAAAACCCAAGTTGTGGTCTGACCCAGGAGAGTTAGGATGAAAGTCAGATCACTGAGAAACCCCAACACAGACCTCCAAGTCCATCCAGATATGGAGCCATGATACTGAGCAGCTCTTTGCAAAGCTTGAACATAAGCACCAGACTCTGTCAACCCACTCAGGTCCACAGATTTCAGTACCATTTGTGGTACATACAGTCAATGGAACCAAGGCCTCTTGTAACGACCAGAGCGTGGGTGGTCTGATCTAGTGGTCAGAGCAGGAGTTGGGAGTCAGGAGTCAGGCCAGGTCAGATACCAGAAGGACAGAGTTCAAGGCAAGCCAAAGGGCAAAACTGAGAGCCAGGTGTCAGGAGGCAGGCAGGATCAGGTTACCAGGAGATCAGTGGCAAGTAGCAAGAACAGGTATTGCAGTGGAAGCAGTCCTAAGCAGGGAGATTCTAGTTGCAAGGACAACTTCCTGTTCCTGAGCTGGATTTATATAGAAGCTGTGAACCAATCAGGTCCCTCAGCGTTCTGCCAATTAGATTCCAGGACTGTAAACCTCTGTTGGGGTTCAGCTTCAATTCTGGAAACTGTTAGTAGGTCACTGGACGGCAGGCTGGAACGTACAAGCTCCTAAGAGCCCGGTGGTCTCTGATGACATCACCACCTCCCCAAGTGACACTCTCAGGGTGATGTGAAACCAGGCTTTTCAGGATGATTCCTGTGGAACACCCACACAGGTGTGGTAGCATGTACATTTTCTACAGACTCTGAAGTGTGCTCCTCAGGACCGCACCCCTCCCAGTCAACAAGATACCAGAGTCTGACATGTTTACGTTTAGAGTCCAGGATCTCATTAAATAAATAATTCTTGTGGCCCTGTACCTGTACTGATGGATGAGGCGGCTGGGTCCTGTGAGGGAAAGGGTTTCTGTGTAGGGTTTCAAAAGTGATATGTGAATCACCAGATTAATCTTCAGAGAGCAGGGCACCTGGAGTTCAAAAGTGAATGGATTAACCTGTTGCAGGATCTTAAAAGGACAATGGAACCAAAGTAAGCACTGAGGATATTGAGTGTGATCTGGCAATTAGATGATCTGGCACCCTTGGCAATTAGAAGAAACAGGCAGTTGGGACTAACTCCCCTCAGAACTCTACATGAGGGAAGGGAAGTGGCCCCCACTGACACTTCTCTGTAAAAGATTCTGGAAGCTCACAATAGAGCTGCCTTGGTCCCATAAGTGCAGAAGTCACTTGATGAACTGTCAGTCACTCTGGTGTCTGTTAATAGGTTTCACTGCATGATCAACATATAAGCATAACTCACAATCTGGTGTTTCATAATTAAAATAAAGGATGAAGTCTTTTTTTAAATATCCACTTCTATTGGCTGTTAGCTAACAATTTGAGCCTGACAAAATTAACTACTGCTTCAGAGAGGTAAAATGTGACTACATTTGCAATACTGGAACACAATTCTGTTTCAAAGTTCATGTGGATTCACAATCATTTAAAATTTTAATAAAGCTTATTTACCTTTTCGATACAAATAAAACAGAGTTATATTTCTGTCAAATAACAAGTTATCTCTTTTCTTACCCCCTGTGATGGGGCGTCTGCCCCACACGGGCCTGTAAGGAGTTAATAGAGCCCTAGGGAGGCTGAGAGAAAAGCAGCCAATAGGAGAGGGGCTGCGAGGAGCAGCCAATCAGGGCTTGGCAGGCACATATAAGAAGACTGCAGGGCAGAGCGGATTCAGTAGCTGCCTGGAGCTCAAGGAGGGAAAATCAGGCTCCTAGTCAGGCAGAAAGAAGCTAGCACCCTAGACAAAGCAGTGCTGCTAGCAGGGACCAGGAGAGCTAGAGAGAGCTTCTGGCTGGCAGCTGGGCTTTGCAGGCTGAGGCCCTGAGGCAAGGGCAAAGAGGGTGCTGGGGCCACAGGAAAATGGTCTAGGTAAAGGTACTGATGAGTTGGAGGGGATGCAGCACGTGGCTGCCATCTAAAGGGTCCCTGTGCCGGGACACGGAGTAATGGGTGGGCCCAGGTCCCCATACCCTCCCCCGTTGCAACTGGGGAAGTGCTGGGACAGTTGGATTGCAGTACTGGCCCCTGAAAGGGAGGAGCATAGAGCATAATACAGCCAGAGGGCTGTGTCATGAAGAAGATGCCGCTATCCTTGGAGTGACGTGGGTCTGGGAGCAGAAGTGATGGTGGACATGGCACCACCGGTAGTGGGCATACCGACCTACGGAGCTAATCCCAAGATGGACAGCAGGAGTCATCAGCATGGTGAGTGGAGCCCTGTCACACTCCCCATTTTCCCATACAGAATTTTCTTTATTTCTCATAAGTTTGAAAAACTTAGAAAAGAGGAGCGAGGTGCTTTGGCTAGATTGAACGCCAAGTTAGAGAAGATTTCTGTTTACAAAAGTTAACATAATTGCAGTATTAGCTAGGAAGTTTTTCACAGTTGTTGTGTAACCCAGGGTGATGGTTTTCAAACTGTATCTTAAGAGTTAGCAGACAGTATGATGATGGGGGCTGTACAAGTATCTAAATGGAACACTGAAAGAAAGTGGGGTATGGGTCACTCATTATAACAGCTATTTTCCACTAACTGGTAATTATTTATTGTCTCCACCAATTCTTATTTTTAGGATTATGCTTTGAGCTGTGTAAACTGTTTTAGCAATTAAAATTGTTACCTGAGTATAATGACCACATGTTTTAGTACACTTGTTAGTCTGAAGATTGTAGTGCTGGACTTCATCGGTCCATAATTTGATGGCTTCAGGGACACCAAATAACCCGTAATGTCCAGTCCAGATATTTTCTCCAACATGCCCATAATGAGGATGGGACATAAATTTTTCCGTTAAATATGGACTATGTTTAAAAAGGCATTTTTTTGCCCATGCCCTGGCAGTCCGTGCTAAAGCTGCATCCCAAGTCTGCAAAACAGTAAAGTTGAAGAAGCTATGCATAGAGTTAAGGCATTTGTATCCATCAGACAAATTAAAGTAGAAAATGAATAGCTATATATTGAATTTGACTAAAATTGTCTGTAAATTCTGTAAAACTATACAATTCAAATATTTTGTTCCCCTTCTGTCATCCAGTCAAGCACTCCAAAATCCTGTCTTTAAACTTGAGGATAGCTGTATAGAAATGTAAACTGACTTACTCATCGGCAGCCCAGCCCCGTTCATTCCCCTGCGGGACCCGAGTGGGACGGGGGGGCTGGGGCCTGCTGCCCCCACTCCGGCGACGCCGCGGGATAGCACCAGCTGGGCAGCAGCCCAGACGCGACTGGCCAGGGGCTGGGCGCAGCGTGCGCACTGCTGGGTCCCTGCAGCAGGCCCGGGCTCGGGGGGTTCGGGGGCGCCAGAGTCGCAGCTGCCGAGCTTGGCCATTGGCCGCTTCCTCCCCCCGTGGCAGTGGGAGCTGCAGCAGTGGGGCTGGGGGGGGGGGCACGAGCACTTCCGGGCTTCGGAGTATTTGCTTGTTTGTCCAGTGTCCCGACCGCACATCGGTCGGGACGCAGGACAAACAAGGAAATATCGGGACAGTCCCGATAAAATCGGGATGTCTGGTCACCCTACCTGTGAGCCTGAGCTGGCTGGCACGGGCCAGCCACAAGTGTCAGTTGCTAAGTAGACATATCCAGAGTGTGTCAGCTAAATACAAAGAAGAACAGATTGTTGTAAGAGACCATTCAAAGTGAAGTGGGCAGTTAACACTTCTGCAGATGTAGAACAAAAGACAGTTGTTGTGTTATAGAATGAATCACCTTCTATGACTCATTGCAACATTTTCTTTTTTTATCTTGTGTTGCTGTAGAAACCTTAGGTCTGGTCTATATGCAGCTTATGTTGACCTAGTTGTGCATGTCTCTACACTTAAATTTAGCTCCCACCAACAGAAGAGCGCCATTACGCCGACCAGTAGCGTAGCTAGTGGGGTGCAGGGGAAGCAGCCGCTTCCCCCGCCTTTCCGAAAGCGGCCGGAGGAGCGGGGGGGAAGCGCGGCATGCGGCCTGCAGCATGGCCCGGCAGTGGCGGCCGGAGGAGCGAGGGGGGGCGCAGGCTGGCGGCCCGCAGCGTGGCCGGCAGCCATGGGGGGGCAGCAGGCACGGCCGGAGGAGCGGGGCGGGCACGGCCAGAGGAGCGGGGGGCGCGCGGCCGGAGGAGCAAGGGGGAGGCCCACGGAGGTGGCACAGCAGGGCCGGAGGAGCCATGGGGGGGAGCGGCGGGGCGGCCGGAGGAGGAGCCAAGGGGGGGAGCCTTTTTTATATTTGCTCCCCCTCGTCTTAGAAGCTGGCTACGCCACTGACGCCGACTTAATAATGCCACGTTCCCAAGTGATATAGAGCCATGTACTTAGGTCAATGCAGTGTAAGTGTAGATACTGCATTACTTAAGTCGACCATTAGTGTCCTCCAGCAGCTGTTCCACAATGCCCAGTGCTGACTGCTCTGGTCACCACTGTGAACTCCACTGCCAAAGGTCACAGAGACTGGAAGCTCCCTCCCCCCCTTTAAAGCCCTGTTAATTTTTGAAATTCCTTTTCCTGATTGCCTGGCTTGGTGAGCACACCTAGCAGCTCTCCACTGTTGAATTCAACTGCCCAGCTGACCATGCCAGCTACATGCTCCAGATGCACAGACAGGAGGTATTGGATCTCCAGCCATAGAATGGTAGATATCTATGAGCATATTGCTTGGGGATTCAGGACAGGGGCTACAACAGGGACCAGCAATGCTGCATGAAAGCCAAGGAACTTTGGTAGGCATACCAGAAGGCTAGGGAGGCCAACAATCAGACTGCAAACCTGCCTGCTTTTACAAAGAGATGCATGCCCTACTTGGCAGAGACCCCACCACCGCCCCAACAGCACTGATACCTCCAAAGAGCCCGAGTCACAGGCCCCTGCCGTGAACAGGAAGGAGGAGGTGTATGGAAGACAGGCAACCAGGGGAACCAGATGCAGTGAGCCAGGATCTGTTTTTGACTCCCCTGCAGTCCAGCCAGTCCCACCAGGCAAGCATGGGTGGGTCCAATGCAGGGGAAGGAACCTTCTGTAAGTGTGTGTAAACCCCCACCCCTTTCTTCCCTGGGTTACTTGGTAACAGGCAACACTCACCTGTGTGCCTGGGCGCCTGATGTTGTTGACATTAAAAGAGATCCTGAGTATCCCAGTGGTGGCAAGTTGCACAGTGAGATACCTACCCATGATGCACCACACTCTACATCAACACTAGCACTCCTGGTGAGTATGCACACGGCCGACAGAAGGAGCCAAGTATGCATACGCATAAGCAATGTACTAAGTGCAGCATGAGTGTAGACATGGCCTTAGTTTTCAAGATCACTTAATAATCACTGCATAAAATTTTAAAAATGCATTTTTATCTTTAAGTAAGAAGTGACTGAAATCGTTTACATTACTTTACATACATAACTGGTGTTTTTTTTTTTTTTGGTTGTTTTTTTTGTCAAATAGTTTATTTGGGAGTTTTAGTGTTTACATATCAATCAAGCAAATGTCAAATTGTATAAATACCATAGTTTCAGTTCTGTGTGTATTACTTCTTAAAAAACACATTTTCTGAAACAGAGCCTATGGAAACAGGTAAATACACATAAAATCGTCCAGCCAGTGGCACATTATCACATGGGCCAACGGGCCCTGTGCCCGGGGGCCCCGGCCAATTTGGGGGCCCTGCAGGAGCACCAGAACCAGGCCCTTGCTCCTCCTCTCTAACTGGTGCCCCACTGCCCTGTTCCTCTTCTTCCCCCTGAAACTTCACCCTGTGGCCAGGCTGGAAGATGGAGCCTGTGGTAGGGTAAGCATATTCGCCCCTTGTGTGGAGCCGCTCACCCAAGCCCTGCGCAGAGCTGGCCGAGGGGCTGCCCTTCCCCCACGTGATGTAGAGCTGTCCTGAGGGGCCCCGCCATGTGGCACACAGCTGACCTGAGGCAGCTGCCATTTCCCCATGCGGCATGGCGCTAGCCCAAACCCCTTTCCCCTGCCCCTATGTGGAGCTGGCCTGAGCCACCCGCCCAAGCCACCCTCCTCCCTTGCACAGGGCTGGCCCAAGCCTCTTTTTGGCAAAACTGGGCATTTGTCCCGTTTGCTTTTGCCAACTGATTACCGCTTTTGCCAAAGAAGTTGGGACATCTGGGGCCAAAACGGGATGTATGGTCACCCCAGGCCAGGGGTCCCCTAACTTTTTTGCTTGTGCCCCCTCTTACCAGTCCACACCCTGCCCCTAGGATCCGGGGGCCATGGTCAGGGCCAGGAGTGGGGCCACGCCTGGGAGTTGGTCTGGGGAGGAGCAGGGGCGGAGCAGGGTGGGGGCTTTGGGGAAGGGGCGGAGTGGGGGCGGGGCTGGGGCACAGCAGGGGTTGGAAGAGGCAGAGCTGGGGCTGGGGCAATGAGAAAGAGGCGGGGCAGGGGCTGGAGCAGCACACCGCTGCGCAGAGCACCAGGAAATTTGGTGCCTCTAATTTCCTGGTGCCCTATGCAGCTGCGTACTTTGCATATGGGTAGGGACGGCCCTGCTTACAGGGAACTTAGCCCGTTTTCCATGAGTTTTTAAAGATCCCAAGCCATTAGCAGTTATATCTACTCAGTCAGCTCCTTCAGTATTCTAGGATGTATTTCATCAAGCCCTGCTGACTAGACATCTAACTTGTCTAAATAATCTTAATCTTTAACTTGTTCTTTCCCTATTTTAGCCTGAGATGCTACCTCGTTTTCACTGGCGTTCACTATGTTAGACATCCAATCATTACTAAATTTTTTGCTTAAATCTGACATTTCCACATTTTTTGTTATTGTCTTTCCCCCCTCACAGAACACAGGTCCTACCCTGTCCTTGGTCTTCTGATTGAATGTATTTGTAGAATGTTTTCTAGCTAGTTTAATCTTGTTTTGTGCTTTGGCCTTTCTAATTTTGTCCCTACATGCTTGTGTTGTTTGTTTACATTCATCATTTGTCATTTGACCTAGTGTTAACTGGCCACTTCACTTTGAATAGTCCCTTGAAATTTGTGTTAACTACTTATGCTAAATAATCTGTTCCACCTTGTATTTACCTGTGATGCTGGGAGTACCTTTCCCAGACCTGAAGAAGAAGCTCTGTGTAAGCTCCCCGAGAAAGCTTGTCTCTCTCACCAGAAGTTGGTCCAATAAAAGATATTATCTCACCCACCTTGTCTCTCTAATATGCTGGGAGCAACATGGCTACAGTAACAATGCACACTTTGATCCCTAAACATTTGTCACCAGTCAAGGGGTGTGTGGGTGTGTGGGTGTGTGTGTGGCACCTCCCAGTCCCAGGGGTAGCTTGAATTTCCCTCTTTTAAGATCTCTTATCAAGTTTCCTTGGCTGCCATTAAATAAGATATTTAAATAATTAAATATAACTATAAATTAATCACTCCCTCACACTCAACCCTGATGAATGCAATGTGTAGGACTGATCCTGAGGTGAGGCTGCAGCTTCCACTGCAGTAAAGGAGAATTGCAACGGCCTGGCCCCTTTTCCATATCCCCTTCCAAACAAGAAAGGTCCTTTGTACACTGCAAATCCACCAGGGCTGGGGGGAACCCAGTTAGAACCGGGTAGCCCCTGGTACGGCGTGGTTTACTCTTGCAGTGAGAGGGTTGAATAGTGTTCCTGAACTGGGCAGCAACTCTTCAAAGCTCAAGGCTGAAGCTTTATGTAGTGGAAAGGTTAAAACACGCTTTGGTCCTGTCCACAGCATCAGTTGATCTGTATTTAATGGTAGGGTAAATGGCTCCCCGCCTGCTGGATTTACATTGTAGCTGAGGCCTTTTTGTTAGGGTTACCATACGTCCGGATTTTCCCGGACATGTCCGGCTTTTTGGGACTCAAATCCCCGTCCGGGGGGAAATCCCAAAAAGTCGAACATGTCCGGGAAAATCCGGCGCCGCTGGGCCGGGGGCCGGCGGTGCTGGGGGGCCGGGGGTGCTGGGGGGCCGGTGCGCCGGCGGTGCTGGGGGGCCGGTGCGCCGGC
>NW_020664419.1:63082525-63103470 GCF_002925995.2 Terrapene triunguis | reverse complement strand
GCTAATTTATGCCAGCCAAGGATTTGGCCCTATATTTCTGAAGGCAAGTGGTCCATTTTAATATTTGTAAAAAGTGACAGAGTCCTGTGGCACCTTATAGACTCAGACTTATTGGAGCATAAGCTTTTGTGGGTGAATACCCACTTCGTCAGATGCAGATTTTCATCAGATTTTAATATTTGCAATTAATTAGGTCAGTTTAACTTCTTGAGATAGCCTTATGATTTAATAAGTTGAAGGCAGTTGTAAACCAGGAGAAATAACATAAACATTATATGATTTCTAATAATTCACTGTTCAATACTTGGGAATAAAACAGGCAACTTATGAGCTTCTATACAATGTGTAAATCTTTATGTGCAGTTCAGAATGGCCCTAAAGCTTAGGTTTAACCTATAGAACAGGAGTAGGCAACCTATGGCACGCATGCCAAAGGCAGCACGCGAGCTGATTTTCAGTGGCACTCACACTGCCACTGGTCTGGGGGGCTCTCCATTTTAATTTAATTTTAAATGAAGCTTCTTAAACATTTTAAAAACCTTATTTACTTTACATACAACAATAGTTTAGTTATATATTAAAGACTTATAGAAAGAGACCTAAAAACATTAAAATTTATTACTGGCACCTGAAACCTTAAATTTAGAGTGAATAAATGAAGACTCGGCACACCACTTCTGAAAGGTTGCCAACCCCTGCTATAGAATTATACATTTTCTGGACCTTTCTCTTTGAGGCAGGGATGTCTTATTGTTACGTGTGCTAGGCACTATACACAATGGATCTGAGGCTTCTAAATGTCACCATAATAAATAATTAAAATCCTGATTATATACACCATACAAGGTAGTTTTTTACTTAGATTTTTCTAAATGGCCACTGAAGTGAGGTGTTGGCATCAAAAAGTAATGGGGAAAGAAAAAACATTCAATAAACAATGCTCACTAATGGCTCCATTCTTGGAGCTATACAAGCGCCTGTATATAGTACTCATGGGAATTGTGTGGGTAACTAAAATCTGTTGCAATCGTCCATCTAGTTTGGGGAGGGGAAATTAAGGTTTAAGACATTCCTGTGGTGAATGTAAAACCACTGCCAAGCTAAATGCTATAGTTTTCCCTGCTTAAAACTTAGTGTGCATCACCGAGGAAGAAGTAGAGGGGTGGTCTGGGTTATCTACAATGCTGATGTATGAGATTGATGCAAACCCTCTTATGAGAACTATATGCTCCAAATGGAGGCCTGAAAAATACACAAATCACAGCTTTGGGGGGGCCGCGATCGGCCGAACCTGCCGCGTCAGCAGGTAAATGAACTGGCCCGGCCCACCAGGGTGCTTACCCTGGCGAGCCGCTTGCCAAACGTTGTCAACCCCTGGTATAAAGGGTTGAGTGGGCCCAGTCCTTCCTCAGTTCTTTTGCCAATGCAGGTTCCCAGAGGAGTAGGACTCTGCAGTAGCAAGGAAGGAGGGCAGGGTCCTGGAATCCATGTGGAAACACATCTCAAACAGTAGTTACTGTAGGGTTTGTAAACGTTCTTCAAGTGATTGTCCACACTGATTTCAATCTTGATGACTAACAGACAGTTATCTGTTTGCTTGGAGGTGGTTCCTAAAAGCCTTACTTAAAGAAGGTCTTCAGGACAGCTCTACCAAAATAGGCAACTGATCTGGAAGCCTCTACCAAAGAAAGTATCTTGTAAATGTGTGTACTGAGCTCCAAGTAGCTGCTCTACAGGTTTTAGTAATCGGGTCGTTATTCAGATGAGCAGCAGTCCTGATGTAGGAGACCTGGACTTTAGTGGAATGAGCTCTAAATGTGGTTAGGCAGATCTAACTTGGCTAACACATAACATATCCTTATGCAATTGGAAATGGATTTAGACAATCTCTGGGAAGATATGGCCTGACTTAGAATTCTGCCTGCGAAGGCCACAAACAACCTACGTATGTTCATGAATCATGTTCATGTAAGGCCACTGTCCTTTTACACTGATAGGACAAATGTGTGAAATTTAATCCTCCTCTTCTTCCCTCCCCCCCAAAAAGGCTAAATGAGGCTTGTGGAAAAATTAGGGAGATGAAGAAATTGCATCACATGGAATTCTGCTACCCCTAGGAGGGGTAGAAGTTCCTGTGTATGTAGAGGAGGATGAGGAGAGGAATATATTCCCTCCAAGGGTGGGGTTCTTCTGTTGGGAATGCCATAACTCTGTGGAAGGAAGGTTGGTACTGCGGCTACCCTCTTAGCCAATGACTCAGAAGCTGGTGATTTGGATGTTGCCACTCTCTCTTTCAAGGAGAGGTGATTCCAACACTAAATCCACGCTCAGTATCCCAGAACTCTGCCAGGAGAGACATGGTCCATAGATGTAGTGGCTACCACTAGTGTTCTGTTGCTAACTGGTATCAGAGCACCTGAAGGGACTTTGTCAGGATTTTGGCCCTTAGGAGGTTGGTGACTCTTGTGTGTCTGCTTGCAAGGCACCAACGAGGGTGACCTTGGCTCCTCCCCAGGGCCGCCGAGAGCGGGTTCGGGCCCCGGTGAAAATTTTTTTTCGGGCCCCCTAGCAAGGGCGGACCAGCTAAACAGGGCCGAGGAGAGGGGGAACTCGGGCCCCCTTCTGGACCACCGGGCCCCGGTAATTTGTACCGGCTTCTCCCCCCCGCCCCCCCCCCCCGTCGGCCCTGTTTAGCTGGTCTCTCCTTGCGGGGGGGGCCCGAAAAAATTCTGGGCCTGCCTTCCCCCCCCGCCCCCCCCGCGTCGACCCTGCTCCTCCCTGGGGCAGTGCTCTCTTCTGCCCCGTCCGAAGATATTGACACTGGAACAGTGGCAGATGAATGGGGCCTTTGAGTAGATGTGACCCAGGAGCTTGAGGTGGTATTTCTGGTAACGGGGTCCCTACCAGAGAGACTGATGAGATGGCTGGCCTGGCTGTGGCCTTCACTTGGTGTCCAAGGAGGCTTCCATTGATCTCCCGAGGAGAAATAGGGTTCATGCAGGCTTCCCCCATTCTTGGAGAATGAAAAACATATGGAATATTGCTTGGGATATGTCCCTCTCCTAGGCAGAGTAGGCACTGAGAGTGCCCATTGTTAATAGGCATCAAAGCATGGAGCATATATCTTGAATCCTGGAGACCTAGCTTTTGCGGTCTCTGTACAGGGGTGGGGAATGGTGTTTAGCCTAAAGGAAACCTACCTGGGAGAGGGGTTTTTTTATTAAGCCAGGGGCAATTAAATATAAGACTCTAACAACTAACTGATTAATAAAAATATTAAAGAACACTACCTCACCCCTCATGGGTTCTCAGAGCCCTGGCTCCAGCCCAAGCCTGAACATCTACACTGCAGTTTTGTAGCCCTAAGCCTGAGTCAGCTGACACAGGCCAGCCAGTGATGTTTTATTGCAGTGTAAATATACCCTGTATGTCCTTTTGAGGGTGTGAGGACCTCTGGGGCTACAAAGGACACTGCTGGCCAAAAGAATCTGGTCTCTCACATATGGGGCATATGCATACCAAGAATGGAATCCATGTGGGCAATCACTTGAACTTTCTCTTTTACTACGTACCTCTGAATCCCTTTTGGAGTTTTGAGAATTACACCTTAATTTGGTCATCATCCATCTGGCCAAGAAGAACTAAAGAACAGAACTTCTTTTATAGCTCATCAACCCTGATAATTAATGTTAGGGGTTTCCACCGAACTTCAAGAGATTCCTCCTACTGAAGATGAGTTGGCTGCAGGATGGATAAAAATCAATACTTTTAAAAATGGATTTTTAAAATTTAAATTACATTTAAAAAAAACTATTCAAAATTAAATTTGAGATTGACAACCTATGTTAAGACCTGAACTTATTATAATCTATTTAAAACCATTTAAATTAAATTAAATATTCAAGCAGCATGTATTTGCTGATAAAGTTTAAGGAGTCAAACTGCTGAAATGTTGGAAGTCACTCTGGAATCAGTGTTTGCTGAAGCGCTAAACTACCTTTTGACAGCAGTAGTTTCTTCTTCAGGTGTAGAGAGAACACTTCATTTCAGTTTATTCATGTATTTCATTTCAGTGACTAATCCATTCAAAACTGAAATGCTGATTGGCAGCTGAAAAAGCAGAAGAGCTTGTTTTTTCTCTTCCAATCTATGAATAAAATCGGGATGTGATCTGCTAGTTTTAAAATCTGGAAGTACATGATGACCAGAAACAATTGGAACTATAGCTTATACTTCCTTTATTTAATAAATAAGTTAGTTTTAAATGTAAAATATATCTTGATAAACTTTTTTCTTGCCTATCCAGTGAATTTAAGATAGGTTTTATTTAACGAAAAACACAAAACCCCACCATTTTAAAGTTATCTTTAATTCCAATTTCCCATCTTTATGCAGCTGGAAAAACATCACAAGCAACATATGAATCATTTAGTAAATAAGATGCCATAGGCCACTTTTAACATAATAAAAATATAAAAATAAGAATCTGAATAAACGTCTTAAGCTATATAATTAAATAGATATAGCATTTCCTCCTTGTTAGCAAGAAGTACCACCAAACTTAGAGTAAAGGCTATATTTAATTAAAAATCAATATATTTACCACCCAATTAGATTCAACTTTTTCATTAGGACTAAAAAGTGCAAATGCAAAATGAGATTAAAATTCTTTGTTTAAATAAAGATTTCCAGCTTGCTGATTTAAATCATGATCAAAATCAGTGAGTTAAATCAATTCATCCTGTTTGACTGGATGCCAGGATCTGGCCCACAGTTCCTGTGCATTAGCTACTGGAGCTAGTGTTTTGGTATAGTAACAAAGTAAAATAAACTCTTTAGCTGGCTGTGCAGTTCCCACGTATTCAGTTCCCTATGCCAATTCAGAAAATATCCAAACTCTGACCCATACATTAGGTAACACCCTCGCACATCTTGGCTGTTTGGCCAGTAAATCATGCTGCCTATTTTCCCATTGGTTATTCATGCAAAAGAAAGAAGACAGAAGAAAGTGCTTTAACTTGTCTGTGTGTGTTTCAAAGGTCGCAGAAGTCATGGATTCTGGGGCTTGGGCAGCCCCGCAGCCAGCTGCACTGGCTGCTGCTGGAGTGGTGTTCCCCCTGCCCCCCGCCCCGCGCCTGCTTGCCTCCCCCCCCCCCCCCCCCCCCCCCCCCCCAGATTTAGTCATGGGTATTTTTAGTAAAAGCCTTGGACAGGCCACTGATCGTGAATTTTTGTTTATTGCCTGTGACCTGTTCATGACTTTTACTAAAAATACCCATGACTAAATTGTAGCCTTAGTCATGAGGACTACACAAGATGATTGATCTAAACAAAGTCTAAGCATATAGAAATATTTACATAAATGGCTTTTTAAAAAATGGAAATAAGAGATTAAAATAACTTAAATGTTTTGAAAACAAACAAAACTGGAAATAGGTACAAATGGCTATGACTGAGCACAAGTTAAAACAACAAAAAGTAAAGACTAACTATTAATGGGCAAAATAACTAGGTGAAGGAAAATATATATCTTAAAAATAATTATTGCATGCTCTTCCTTCCATGTCACCTTACCCTTTTTGGTTTAAGACTATAAATTCTTGTCATCCATATGTTAGGAAAGAATCTAGTGACTTTTGGATCCTATATTAAAAATACTGCGGCTCTATAAAAAGCAGGCTTTCTAATTTTGAACACTGATTCATTAATCAGAGCTATGCCAAAAGTTTGATATGTACCTTAAACCCAAAATCTGCCTGGGTTTGAGTTGATACAAATGACCAAATGAATTAACTATTTTATTCAAATGTTGTTTGCTACCTGCCAATGTCATTTTAAACTCTTTAGCTCTGTCTGGATATCCATGAACTTGATTGAGGTAGCTGTTTGTGTTGTCTTAAGTTCTGTCTGCATTAGTTGGAGTAGTTCATGTGATATCTTTTAATATGGCTACCCAGCTCTACTTCATGTTCCAAGGAACAACAATTGGATATGTAAAAGTTGCTCAAATTTCAGATGCTGCAAACTGATTAAATATGACAGGACATGAAGGGTTGTTGAGAACCACTCCACTGAAGAGCTGATATTAATCTTAATTATAATTTCAATTCATCATTAGAGGTCTGAATGTTTTTTGGTGAGGGCTTTGGCATTTTAAAATAATTCTAAAACTTCTAAGAATCATTCTCACATTAGACATTTTATTCATGATATTTTACAAATCTAGGTTTGGTGTCTTCTCCCTGCATCTAAGTTCATATTTTCACTTCTTGACTTTGCTTTTTTTTTTTTTTTTTTTTAAATCTGTATCAAAACCACTCTTCCACCTAAAGGAATCTATTTTAGTAATCTTTCTCCTTTGACTGTGACAAAATTGCAATGTCTATTTTTGTTTAAGGCTTGAATCCCACTTGTACATTCACTGGACACTGCTATCTTCATGTAAGATAATACCAGGGAGTGTGTTTTTCAAGTACAGTATCACCTGCTTGTGAAGTGGTGTTGAATGAAACAAGGCTCACAGCTCTGGAAAATTTAAGGCACGTTGTTCAATAGGCAGCAAAATATGGCCATAGGCTAGCAACTGTTGGCAGAAGTAGTAAGCTTACTATGATTCACATGAGAACTGGCTGTAATTATGTTCTTCATTGTTCTCACTAGAAATCCTCAGCAGTGTTGGTATTCTGAAGGATATTAGAAGTTGTGACTGGGAGGTGGCACTTGAGCAAAGAATGCATTTGTTACTTATTTCTGGGGGGGAAATAACACTGTAGTCTGAAACTTCATGCTTATTTTTGTCTTGAGGGTATATATTTGTTAGCCATGTAAAGGTTGCTAAAATTTCATTTGACATTTTCTAGATCATATTGGTATGTGGGAAGCAGACTTTTCATATTCTTGCTCTCCTCAATTCAAATTTCAAATATACTAATTTTTGAAACTTCAGACTCATTGATTCAATCGTCAGTAGGACATCTTAATTAGACATATGGATATCCTTTTTAGAAATAGTTAAGTGTTTGGAAAATTTGTACTGCACATGTGTAATACTATACTTTTTTCCACTAAATATTTAACTCTACTGAGATATGACACTCTTACACATGTGTAAAAGAGCATTCATAATAACACTGAACCTACAGCTAAACCCTGTATTTTACATATGCTAATCTGGTTATTTTAGTGAATGTCTCTTGCTCAGACAGGGAAACATTAAATTTCTGTTTCTAAAGGTAGATAATACTGAAATCAACGCTCTTTTTATGGAAAAACTAGTTTGATGATAATAAAAAGCAGTTCCAGTAGGTTTGAGTTCAATGCCAGATTGCTATTTGCATTTTGATTTTAATGTCAGTGTATTACAGGTTATATCTAACTTAACTGCAGTTTGCAATTACTTTGCCAGATTATTTCCACTGGTAAGAAAGTGAGTGCCTGGTAATTTCTACTGTTTTATTTAGTAGCTTTGAAGACTTTTTTTAAATATACCCTTTACTGTGCATACGTGAAAGGGTGGTCTATTGTAACCTTGTATGTGGTTGTTCTATTGGTTGACACAATATTAAAGAAATGGTGAATCTACAAGGAGGAAAATCTCAGAACAGTCTCATTTTGAAATTAACTACAAGGCTAAACTTTTTCTTTTAAAATATTTCATTTTGCAGGTGCCTCTGGGAGAGTTCATCAGTCTCATCTGAATTCAGGAAGTTCTGAAAGTAAAACATACCAAAGCTTTCAGCAGATGAGGAATGTAATGGAAAAGGACAGGAAGAGTGAGAGAACTAGAGGCAGTGGCAAAGACTTAGCGTTTACCCTCATGCCCTTGTATGCTATTGGTGTGGGGGTGTTTGCAGCATACAAATTCCTGAAGGTAAATATTAAATATCTTAACCTTAGAAGTGAGAGATGGTAAAGACCTAACAGGTCATTTGTTCCTCCCCTGTGTCCATGCAGATTGTTCTTTAAAAGACACCTATTTTGGTTTTTTGCCCCCATGTGGCTTCAAAGATGAGCTGCAAAGTAAAAACTGTGCTGTTTACTGCTGTGTGTGTGTGTGTGGAGACTTTCTAACTCTCCTCCTTTTTTTTCCTTTTGTCTCTTACATTTCAAATCTAAGATCCTAACTTCCCTCTCTGGGTCTTGGACAAGACTTTGGCGATACACCCTTGTACAATAGTACTATTCATAACCTAAGCAGCGGCTCAAACTCTCTCTCTTCCCACGCAGAAATGTGTCCCCCTGCAGATTCTCTTTGCTTCCCCGCAGAAAAATGGTTTCTGTGGGGAAGCAAAGAAAAGCTGAACCAGTGCTTGCTCACTCCTCCCTGGCAGTGTGGGCACATCTGCCAAGGCACCTGCAGCAGCTGGGAGAGAGGTAAGTCTCACTGTGGGAGGGAAAGGGGTGTGTGTCTGTGGATGCCTTAGCTACACAGGGACATTCGTCCCGGCTGGGCAGGGGAGGAGGACAATGATGGAGATGGAGTTCCCCCTCCCCCACATGGAGCAACTAGGGTTGGGTCCCCCCAGTTGCAAGAAGTTCTGCATGGCAGTGGGGGGTCTGGGTGCAGGGGGTGAGGCTTGATGGGTAGAGAGTTCTGCATGTGGGAGAGTGAGGCTCAGTGGGGGGTTTGGGTGTATGGGGTGAGTCCAGAGGTATGGGGGTTGGTCAGATAGGGGGAGCAGCTCCCTGTACAGTGAGCTGGCCCCACCGTTCCTCCTCCACAAGGGGAGGGGTCCTGTATGGGGAGCTATTTTCCCCCCCCCCCCCCCCATCTACCCAACCCCTGTGCATCTGGTCCAGCCCATGCACCCAGCCCCCCTGCATCGGGAGCCCCCCACTGAGCCCCTCCCGAACTTCTGTCCTGCCAAGCCTCACTCCCTGCATCAGGAGCCCCTCCCCCCACCCTCAGACTTCCCCCACCTCCTCAAACCTCACACACTGCATCGGTAGCCCACCACACCTGGACCCCCTTCCCCAGCATCCTGTGGCACGTGTGCCAAAGGTGGCACGTGAGCTGATTTTCAGTGGCACTCTGCAGTGCACTGTGCAGTCTTGTAACTTCCTTCTGTAGCTTTGGCTGTAACACCTGGTCTAATTTCAGTTGCTGATGACTTATGACATGCAGGAAACCAGGCTAAATAAGCTGGTGGTCCCGTCTGGCCCTGGACTCTCTGGCTTATCTGGCCCCCATCACTGCAGTAGCTGAGCAATTCACTATTTTTAAGACACTTACCCTCCCGGCAGCCATGAAAACTCAGCAAGGAAAAACAAGGGCAAGGATCACAAGATCTGGATTTTAATTTAATTGTAAATGAAGCTTCTTAAACATTTTAAAAACCTTATTTACTTTACACACAACAATAGTTTAGTTATATAATATAGACTTCTAGAGAGAGACCTTCTAAAAATGTTAAAATGTATTACTGGCATGCAAAACCTTAAATTACAGTGAATAAATGAAGACTTGGCACACCACTTCTGAAAGGTTGCCGACCCCTGGTCTAGGAGGTTACGTTTCTGAAGGTTTTTGTGGTTAAATGTAAATTGAAGGTGTTAATGTGTCTGCTAAAACAAATTCCCCAATTGAATAGCCTTATAGCAATTTTCATGCATTGTTCATACAGTGATTTGAGAAATTCTATAAACTGTCTTGACTAAAATGTGGCACCTAGTTTAAGGTGGCACTGTAAATCAGTGGGTTTTTTTCTCTGTGCTTACAATGACATATTTGAGGTAGAAGTCAAAATATTGTGCATTGATGAACAATGGGCGGGCAGGAGGGATAGCTCAGTGGTTTGAGCATTGGCTTGCTAAACCCAGGGTTGTGAGTTCAATCCTTGAACTTAGGGATCTGGGGCAAAATCAGTACTTGGTCCTGCTAGTGAAGACAGGGGGCTGGACTCAATGACCTTTGAAGGTCCCTTCCAGTTCTAGGAGATAGGATAACATATTTAAGGTCTTGAATGTAGTTTTATATACACATCTTTGTTATCCTTGGCTTGTTTTCTGGCAGCCTTGCAATAAATTGTCTGATTCTGAAGTGGGTACTTCTGGTGAGATTATATGAAACAAATAAAATTGTTTTGTTTTATATAATGCATCTGCAGAAAGCAACAGGACACCTGCTATACTAGCAAAACTAGAGTGATTTGGACAAACATTTTATGGACATTATTTCACAAATGTTAAAATGTCACTTTTTTGGCAAAAAGCTTTGGATAGTTTCAGTGAGAGCTTTGCTGCGTTTGACTTAGTTTGAGGAGTGGGGGGATCAAGGATGAATGAAAATATCACAAAGTAAATAGTAGCTGAAACTTTTAATACATTTAGATGCTTAAATAAGCATCTTCTATCTTCTAAAACGCATATTAAGCTATTATATTGGCTTAAGTGTAACTTCACTTTTTTTTTTTAAAGATGAAATCTCAAGAAGGAAGTTCTTCCAAGAAAGAGAAAAATACAGCAGAAGATAAGGCAAAAGAAACAGGCAAGGCATCAGTTCAGAACATGCATAATTGCAAAATGCTTAGTTTTCCTTCTAAAATAAAACCATATACATTCATTGATAGTTGCAGAACAAAATCCAGTCCCTTAATTTATTAAAATGCTTTGAAGAACATTAGCAAGACTATTAATTTAAAATTAGGTGCTTGGGTATGTGATAGGCATAGAGCAATGCTCAGTAGTGGCATACTTAGAATCCTAGAAATGTGGGGCTGGAAGGGACTCGGAGCAGCTGTCTAGCCCACCCACTCTGCTGAGGCAGCACCAAGTATACCTAGATCATAACTGACAGGTGTTTGTCCAGCCTGTTCCTAAAAGCCTCCAATGTTAGGGATTCCAGTCTTCCTTGGAAGCCTAGTCCAGAGCTTAATATCCTTTTAGTGAGATTGTTTTTCTTAATATCCAACCTAAATCTCCATTGCTGCAGATTAAACAATTTACTTCTTGTCCTGCCTTGAGTGGACATAGAGAACAATTCATCACTGTCCTCTTTATAACAGCCCCAGCCCTTAACATATTTGAAGACTGAAGTCCCCCCTCAGCTTTCTTTCCTCAAGACTAAATATGTCCTGTTTTAACTTTCCGTATAGCTCCGGTTTTCTAAACTTCTTATCCTTTTTGTTGTTTTCCCCAGGACTCTCTAGCTTGTCCACATATTTCTTAGTGTGGTGCCCAAAACTGGACACAATACTTTAGCTGAGGCCTACCATTGCTAACTAGAGTGGGACAATTACCTCCTGTGTTACATACAACACTTCTTAATACATCCCAGAATGATATTAGACTTTCTTGAAACTGATTCACATTGTTGGCTCATATTCAATTTATGATCCACTATAACGCCCTTATCCTTTTCTGCAATACTACTGCCTAGCAAGTTATTTCCCAATTTGTGTTCACACATTTGATTTTTCCTTCCAAAGTGCAGTATTTTGCTCTTGTCTTTATTGAATTTCATCTTGTTGATTCCAGACCAATTCTTCAATTTTGTTTTTAATTCTAATCCTGTCCTTCAAAATGTTTGACATCAAGCTGGGAGGAGTTTCATCCTCAGACTTTACAAGCGTATTCTCCACTTCATTCCAAGTCATTTATGGAAATATTGAATAGTAATAGACCCAGGACTGACCCCTGAGGGACCCCATTAGATACGCCCTCCCAGTTTGACAGTGAACTGTTGATAACTATTATTTGACAATGGTCTTTCAACCAGCTGTGCATCCACCCTATAGTAATTTCTTCTAGACTAATTTCCCTAGTTTTGCTTATTAGACTGTCATGTGGAACTGTCAAAAGCTTTACTAACATCAAGATCTATCACACATACTTCTTCTCCCCTCTCCCTCCCCCCCCCCCACCAGTGGGCCAGTAACCCTATCAAAGAAGGGTCGTGTCAGGATTTATTTTTGATGAATCCATGTGGGCTATTACATGAAACCCTATTATCCTGTAGGCACTTACAAATTGATTGTTTAATAACTTGTTCCAGTATTTTTTTGGAGTATCAAAGTTAGGCTGACTGGTCTCTAATTTCCTGAGTCCTCTTTGTTCCTCTTTTTAAAGATATGTACTATGTTTGCTGTTTTCCAGGCTTCTGGGACCTTACCCATCCTCCATGAGTTTTTGAAGATAGTTCCCAATGGTTCTGAGATTGCTATGTCTAGTTCCTTAGAGTAAACTTTGTCAGGCCCTGCCATCATGAATGCATCTAATTTATCTAAATATTCTCTAACTTGTTCCTTCCCTCTTATTGTTAATATTGTGTTAAGCATTTGGTCACAGTTAACCTTTTTATGGAAGACTTAAGCAAAACAAGCATTAAACACCTCAGCCTTCTTGTTGTCACTGTTATTAGATCTCCTTCTCCCGCTAAGCAGTGGTCCAATGCTTTCTCTTGCTCCTAATGTATTTCTAGAACCTATTCATATTGCCTTCTGTTTCCTGCTAGGTGTAACACATTTTGTGTCTTAGGCGTTCTGATTTTTGTCTCTACATGCTTGTGCTATTCTTGTGTTCATCCTTAATAATTTGTCCATGTTTCCACATTTTTAGAATTCCTTTTTTTCCCCATTTTTCAGGTCATTAAGGAGCTATTTGTGAGCCTTTGGTTTCAAAATGCCAAGGGCATGACTTTTGTTTTTGGTTGGCTCGTTCTGTTTAGCAATGAGGACACATCATACATATTTAGAATAACTTGCTGTAACAGGACATTCTTGGTTGATAACTGCAAAGTAATGCACACTGGAAAACCTAATCCCAATTGTACATACAAAACAATGGGATCTAAATTAGCTATTACCACTTAAGAGATCTTGGAGTCATTGTGGCTAGTTCTGTGAAAACATCCACTCAATGCAAAGTGGCAGTCAAAAAAGCTAACAGAATG
Source organism: Terrapene triunguis (assembly GCF_002925995.2). Taxonomy (NCBI): domain Eukaryota; kingdom Metazoa; phylum Chordata; order Testudines; family Emydidae; genus Terrapene; species Terrapene triunguis. The sequence goes on along the minus strand of NW_020664419.1, from coordinate 63,090,581 downwards.
TTAGGAATAATTAGGAAAAGGATAGACGATAATAAGACATTAAATCTATGATATGGCCATACCTTGAATACTGCGCACAGATGTGGTCACCCCATCTCAAAGATAGATTAGAATTGGAAAAAGTACAGAAAAGGGCAACAAAAATGATTAGGAGTATGGAACAACTTCCATATGAGGAGAGATTAATCAGACTGACTCTTCAGATTGGAAAAGAGATGATTAAGGGGGAATATAATAGAGGTCTATAAAATCATGACTGGTGTGGAGAAAGTAAATAATGAAGTGGTATTTACTCCTTCACATAACACTAGAACCAGAAGTCATCCAATGAAATTAATAGGCAGTAGGTTCAAAACAAACAAAAGGAAGTACTTCTTCACACAGTGCACAGCCAACCTGGGCAACTCGTTGCCAAGGGATGTTGTGAAGGCCAAAAGTATAACTGAGTTCAAAAATTAGGTAAATAAGTTCATGGAGGATAGGTACATCAGTGGGTATTAACTAAGATGGTCAGGGATGCAATCCTGTGCTCTGGGTGTCCCCTGGCCTCTGTCTATGAGAAACTGGGAGTGGACGACGGGATTTGCCCTGTTCTGTTCATTCCCTCTGAAGCACCTGGCATTGGCCACTGTTGGAAGACTGGATACTGGTCTAGATGGACCATTGGTCTGACCTTGGATGGCCATTCTTATGCTTGGTTGAATGCTCTCCAATAAAGTAATTTTGAGGGTGGGAGTTTGGCGGTTTAGGTAGATTACAACCTGCTTTTTTTGGGTCACGCTCTCATTGATCTTCTGCTCTAATGAACTAATGTGTCATTTTTAGAGTAGGTCAGACTGGGCATGTCAAATTTTAGTGTAGTTCATAATCATAACAGCTTTATAGAAGAGATGTAGTAAAGAGTAATGGAGTAATCCATTACCACTGCATACTAATAAAGGCTTGTTCCCCACAACATACTTTCTAGTGTCTTATTGAGCCTAGTCTAAACACCAAGTCATGTGGTTTCTGTAGGTCCTTTGGGGAACCTAAGTAAGCTTAATAGTTGCTATCAGGATGTCTTGCTTTTATAGTCATGATTTTCCCTTTATTACTCCTAGTTACATTCCTTTTTATTTACTACCCTAACCAACTCCTGTGCCTTTGCTGGTGTTTACATCCTTCAAATCCCTGTAACCTATTAGTGTGTCCTCCCCATCATGCTTAAGAAAATATTTGTGTGTATAGTTTTTCTTTTTCATTAGTCAATTTCCCCCCTCCCCCCATTTGTCTGATAACTGGAGTTTACTTTTTCTGGACTCCAGTTCCTCCTTTTTTGGGGGTAAGGTAGTGCCAAGAGCTGAGCAACTTTTACACACAGTCACTCCAAAGTTTTACAGAGAAGGGGTTACTTTATTTCTTTTTGATAATGTCTACCTAACCAAAAACATAATTCGGCTTTTATTTCTTTGCTGCCATTTTTGCAGTGCAAACACATGTCTAATACACTGTCTTCTCTTTTAGAACATCAGCTTTTGGAACTGGAGCAGCATCTAGCACAGACAGAGAAAATTTTAAATTCTTTATTGACTCAGTTAGACCCACTGTCGAACTGGTGAGTAATTTCAGGATAAGGAATACAGGTTATGCCTTAAATAAAGTTATACTAATTGCCCCCAACTTTTTAGGGAGTTACAAACATCTCAAAAGATCACCTTATTTATGAGGTGAAAGGTACTGAGAAACCTTGTTTGTAATGTAGCATTTGTATAATGCTGTACATACAGTAGCCAACGCTGCAGATTTAAACAGGCATTACTACAGACAGCTCCCTTGTTGACATACAGATGTAAGCAGCATAGTAATGGGATGATAATACTGCAAAGTGGTATTTTCATGTCTTTCCACATTCAAAACACCCATGTAAAACATGTTCACCAATTTTGCTTCAGTTCTTTAGAAACAATACTATTATCTTAAGTACTAAGTAAAATTCCTGGTTTCTCAAATGATTTTTAATAAAGATTGTTTTCAAAATTATGGGAAGCCCAGTTGTAGAAAAACTGATCTTAATTGAAACTTGATACAGATTCTGAGGAAGGAGAAAGAAGTATAGTTTTTGGTGAAATCTCTTCTAAATACAAAGTAAATCTAAATAGCATTTGAAATTCTTTGCTGGGGATTGGATGGCTCATGACTGTTAATATAATATGGAGTTTCTTCCCCTTCCAGATCATGTGTAGTGACCAAAAGTAACTACCATTTGATAGCTACCATGTTTGGCCTTTATGAACTTATCTTTCTTGGTTTAGGTGGCCATGAATGTATATCATAGGGAATTATCATAGTTTCTGATCCATTGGTAGTCTCAGTAGAAAACTAGGGAATAACTAACAAGAGCTACTTATACTTCTAGAAAAGTACCATCCCTGAAGTAGGGTTGAGGCACACTAATTGGGAGTGTTGTACATCAGCAATCAAGAGTACTCAGTTCACACACAGATAGGGACTGTGTGTTGATTTGACACCTTTCATGAGAACTATGTTATTAAATTAAAACAAATGTATTACCTCGGTGCTGTTCTTGAACTTAATAACTTTCAATACATTATTAAATTTAATAGGTTGAAGCTCCTTATTAAATCAGAAAATTAAATGACAGACTTGCAACTGGTTAATACTCTAACAGCAATCTCTTCAAAACAAAACATCTTGATAAGACACTTTTATCCAAGCTGTAATGTTCCCTTTCTGAGGTCTTATTTAGACAAGTTGTCTAGAATAGCTTTCATTGTTAATTCCATCTTTCAATGGGCACTTCTTCAACTGGAACACCCATCATAAAAATTCAGTAATGAAATCAGCCAGTAGCTATATTTCAGTTTTGCTTTTTTTCCCTCAATCTTCAGAGGAAATGTAGTGATGGTTGCCAACAGGTTTTAAAAACTGTTTTTAGTCACTCATCCAACCATGATAGTAGTAATTCACCTGGAAAAAATAGTTCGATCTATTCTGGAGTCCGAATAATATTTTTGGTGCAGTTTTGACAAGTATTCATTTTCAGTTGTAGCTCAGGTGAACCTTCAGCTTCTTGTCTCTTCATTTCAGTGTTAATGCTTTGGCTTGTGAACAGAAAGATGAAATAATGACACAGCTCCAGTCCATTAGACAGCTGATGAAGGAAAGTGGATTGGATAAATCAGAAATGAAACTAAAAGGTACTTCTAGTTTTCAGTCAATGTTGTAGATCCTTATTACAGTAAATCAGTGTTTAGCTTACTTAAGTTGTAAAGAATTGAATGTTCAGTTCATACATCTTGGATGCAATATGGTTCTTACTTCCAGACTGGTGGATATTATCAGATGGTATTTTAAAATCTTATTTTTTGCCACTAGTTGTCTATAAAAGTAGCAGCTCACTTACCTGACGGGTACCTAGTTACAAATTGAGATGTTGGATCTTTAGAGGTGGGAACACAGCTCAATCCTACCAGAATACACTGCTGCATTTAGAGCCAGAAGTCCACTGCTGCTTTATTAGAGAGATTGGAATTGACGGAATGCATCATGAGCTCTCCGCCTCAATAGGCTGCTAATGCATTAGTCAGACTTTTTGGAGGAATTAAAATTGAAACTTCTAAGAATGACTTCTGAAACTGAGAACCCTGTCACTAATCTTAAATCTTCATTTTCTTTTTTTGTAAACTAAGATGTTAATCACACATGTAATGAGAAACTTGAAGATCTCATTCAGTCATTTGGCGCAAACACTCAGGAAAAAGCAGATGACAATGAAGATCATAGTATTGAAGATCTGCTTGAAGATACTGATGGTTGTTACAGAAAGGAAGAGCATGAACTGTGTGACTGTGAATTCACACTTAGTCAGCTGATTGAGCCAAAGGTGATAGAAGTTCAAGAAATAATAAATAGAGAGATACTGGAACCAGAAGAGACTGAATTAAGGCGGCGTAATAGATATGAATTAAATATGCATATATAAAATGTTCAAAATTAAAGAATTGTTGCACATAACATTGTATGCACTTTTAAAATATTCTGTCACTGCTATATGCTTTAAAAGTAGAGGTGAAATCCTGCCCCACTGAAGTCAATGGGAGTTCTGCAATTGACTTCAGTGGGTGGCAGGCTTTCACCCAGAATGTTTACACATATAGTTCTATTTATTTTTCCTATAGAAAATATTTCTGTACTATCTGTATATAATATACTGAAATTACACATGGTGCTCCACAAAAGCATCAAGATTTCTTAATACAATATTTGTTTTCATACCTAATTAAAACTAAGAGGAATGGATATAACTCATAGTGATTATTTTAAATATAGAAATCTTAGAGTAATTTAAATGTCTTTTTCTGGAGTTGCACATGCAAACTGCAAAAGTATACTGCTGGGGGGATTCTGGTGCCTGCAGAAAATAGCTCCCTTGTAGAATTCCTGTGCTTCCCTGTAGGGAAGCAAAGGGAAGCCACACGGGGGGGTGACCATGGGTGCAGTTTTTTTGGGGGGGGATTGCCCCCTCCAAACACAGGTGAGGTATGGGGGGAGGGAGGCACAGAGTTATGTGCCACTGCCCCCCCATATTTCCACAAGCGCACAGCTACCCAGCTGAAGGAGGCTGCCTTCTGCTCTGCTGCCTCTGCAGCTGAACACCGCTTCCTGGGTCCTAGTGCCAGTCATACTCCCCTTCTGTGTGCTGGGAGCTTTCCTGTTTCCTGTACAACAGTGAGTGCCTGCAGTGGGGCTGGGTAAGCGAGGGTGGGGGGGAGAGGCAGTGGGGAAGGAAGGGTGGAAAGGTGGAATAGGGGAGGGGGATAGAGAAGAAAAGGGGATAGGGGAATCGTGGGGGGACGAAGGAATCCGGCATGCAGTGTACCCTCGGCAGCAGCTGGGGCTCCCCCATTAAGCAGGCCCATCGAACCCTCACCCTGACAAGCCCTACTGCTGTACACCTGGACCCCACTGATCCCCCAACCTGCTGCACCTGGATCCCCACCACATCAAGCCCCACTCCCCCACACCCAGACCTCCCTGCTGAGCTCCAACCACCTTCACCTGGATCCCCTGCTGAGTCCCATTGCCCCTTCACCTAGAACCACCCCCAACAAGCCCTGTGCATCTAGATCTCCCACTGAGCCTCCCGCACCCAGATTGCCCCACACAGAAACCTCTCCCCCCATACCTGGATCCCCCCACACCAAGCCCCTCCACACTTGGATCTTGCTGGGCTGAGCCTGCCCACCCATACCTGGTGCACTTGGCGCAGAGGGGCAGGGCCCCAGGGTTTTTGTGGGGCGGGCTCAGCCTTTGCACTATGTCAGGGTCAGGTGCAGCCTCACAGCTGAGTCCCTATACGGGGGGGCTTCAGTGTGATCTCCCACCTCAATGCAGTCAGTGGCCTGTGCTCCCCACTGCCATGCTGGAACCACATTTATTTATTGACAAATAAAATTTGCAGAATTTTAAAATACTGTGCACAGAATTTTTTGGTGCAGAATTCCCTCAGGAGTAAAAATAGCTATTCTGTGCATACTTATTAGACACTGAGAGGAACTCAAACCAGTTCTGACTGTATTCCTGTACTTTAACAAATCCCGCAGGCATACTGTCGTACTCTCTTGAAGGAAAATGGAAATGACTATTGTAGAGATGTCCTTTTAAATACCATTTTAATAACTATTTTATTTGTAGAATTTTATATTCTATCTTAAAAAAAAATTATAAGGTCCATTCGCATTATTGTGGAAATTGTGGATTCCACAATATTAGGCTTCCACCGCAGTTTTGTTTTTAAATTAGCTTACTTTGCACAGTCCACAATTTTGCATACATTTTGAGGTTTGCAAGACACTTTTTTCCCCTCCATTAGTACATTAAATGATCTTGGAGAGTTTTGGACAGGGCTGTAACCAGGGTTGGGGGAGCAGGACAGCCTCCCTGGGTGCAAAGCTGGGATGGGAGGAAGAGGAGGGTGTGAAAAAATGGGGTGGAAAAATGATAGGGCGGGGGGGAACAGTAGGGAGTTCAGCCCTACACAGTATTGCCCCCTTACCTCTGCGCTGCTGCTGGTGGCGGTGTTTGCCTTCAGAGCTGGGTACCTGGAGAATGGCAGCTGCTGGTCAGGCACCGAGCTCTGAAGGCAGTACCACCGCCAGCAGCAGTGCAGAAGTAAAGGGGGTAATACCATGCCTGCTGCAGGGTTCTACCCCCTACTGTTTTTGTTTTGGGTTTTTTTTTTTTTTTTTTTTTTTTTTTTCTGCCCCACGCTTCCTGGTTCTGTGCCCTGGATGGCTCCCCGGCGCTGGTTGCAGCCCTGTAGTTGCACCAGATTATCTGGTTATCTTTTTTTTTTTTTTTTCCTGTCATTACATTTGTTTTTTTTTTTTTTTTTTTTTTTTTTTTTTCCAGGCATAACATAATAGTTGAATGTTTATTGTTCCGGCATTTTTTTTCTTAAACAAATAAGTCAACTGTGGCTCTTTCCAAATTACAGATATTAATATAGGTCCATTATTACTTTTCTATGATTCTCCTCCTGCTCTCTCTTCTCTCCCCCCTCCCCCCAACCATGTCTTATCCACAATTCAGATGTGGGAAGATCATCCTGCAATTCAGATAGGGTCTTAATTATTTAAAATAAATTGCCAAAACAAGTTCAGTTGTTTTAATAGATGCTCTAGAACTTAAGTCTACACAATACAGGCTTAAACTTGTATACAAACTAGATATGGGATCACACTTCATCTGCTAGTGAAGTGTAGCCATCTTAAGTGGGCAATGCAGCAGCTGTTTAACAGCTCTAAGAACAACAGACAGGCCTGTCACCGGAGCTGATCCAGAGAACAGAATGGTGTGCTGTCAGGAGCTAAGTTATGGGATGTGGACCTGAGTCTGAAGAGAATCCTAATGGGTCCTTCATGAGGGAACAAATGATACTACTAGATTCTCTCTGGAATGCGTAAAGGGAGGCAATACCAGGTTGGGAAAGACTCTCTTGAAATGGAGTCTCCGGTGATCTTCAGTGGGATTCTACCTTTCCTTAGAGGAAGAGAGCAAAGGTGAGACAAGATTATGATGATCAACAGATGGCTCAGGCAATGGTGCTATAAGGAGGGTTTTGGAGTGTTTGACCACTGGGAAGTATTCATGGACAGAGGACTGTTCTCATGGGACAGACTCCACCTGAGTAGGGAGGGAAATAGACTTCTGGGTTGGAGCTTGGCACAACTGATTGATTAAAAGAGCTTTAAACTAGGAACTCAGAGGAGATGGTTGTGAGGAAAATCAAGAAAGAGAATACAGCAATAGAGAAAGGAACAGCAGTGGGTAAAAGAATGAACATTAAGAGGAAAGACAGTGCTCATATCAATGAAGCTAACAGGTAGGTGATACTGGCAGTAGAATGGCTGTACCCAATCAGGTGAGGAATCCAGGCTAAGCCAAGCAGAAACAACTCAAATGTTTGTATACCAATGCAAGGAGCCTGGGTAACAAAATGAAGGAACTAGAACTATTCATGCAGGAAGTGAAACCAGGTATTATAGGAATAACAGAAACATGGTGGAATTGTAGTCATGACTGGAGTACAGGTAATGAAGGGTATGTGCTGTTCAAGAAAGACAAATGTAAAGGCGGTGGAGTAGTATATTAATGACAAGGTAGACTGTAACGAAATTAGAAGTGATGGAATGGATAAGACAGTCTGTTTTGGGTCAAAATCACTTTGGGGAAGAAAGTTACCAGAGGTTCCCCAGGGCTAGTGCTTGGGGTATGCTACAGACCCCCAGGATCCAACTTGGATATGGAGACCTCTTTAATGTTTGTAATGAAATAAATAATACTGAGAATTATCTGGGGAAGTTAAAGTCTCCCATAATCTCACACACATTGGAGGACAAGTGCTACTATTAATAGGGCCCACATTTTCCTGGGTGTGATAGTTGACAGATTTCTTCACCAAATAATCACTGCACCAACAAGAGGTGATGCCATTTTAGATTTGGTATTGGTGAGTAGTAAGGACCTCATAGAAGAGCTAGTTGTAGGGGATAAC
>NW_020664419.1:62959723-63077525 GCF_002925995.2 Terrapene triunguis | reverse complement strand
TGTCGGCTATGTGACTGTCTTGCAGGGGGAGGAGGGTTACAGATCCCCTGCTGCGCGGCTCTGTGATCCAGGGTAAGGACCGCTGCATAAGATCTGTAACTGCCCTCCCCCGCCACCAAGTCACAGAGCAACACCACCGCCCCCACCACACAGAACATGAAAACCACCTCCCAGACTGACCAGGATAACTAGTCACTGCACTGTATATGTGCCCTGCTGCTGCACCTGCCCCCTGCTAAAGGTGACTGTCCTGTCCAATGACCAAGGCCCTTCCCCCCCCCTCCAGACAGACTCCCCTCCAAAAGAAGAGGATGGAAACAGAAATGAACAGAAACGTATTCTTTATTAACAACCGCACATGGAACGGGGGGGTGAAACTTGGACGGGGTCTTGTGTGAGGCGGGTAGGAAAGGACTTTTCAAATTTTGGGGAATGAGAGCCTTCTAGTGGTAGAGCAGTCCGCAGGGGTGGAGTGAAATTTTTCCCGGCCCCTTCCACCCCTCCGTGTTTGGACTTTGGGTGAGGGGGGTATGGGACTTGGTGGCGGGGCAGGGCAGTTACAGAGAGACTGCAGCGGGGCTCTCTCCTCCTGCCTCCGGTCCTGCAGAACATCCACAAGGCGGCGGAGCGTGTCCGTTTGCTCCCTCATTAGTCCAAGCAGCGTTTGAGTAGCCTGCCTGTCCTCCTGTCGCCACCTCTCCTCCCGTTCCATGTTTGCCCGGTGCATTTGGGACAAGTTCTCCCTCCACTGTGTCTGCTGGGCTGCCTGTGCTCGGGAGCATCCCATTAGTTCAGCAAACATGTCTTCCCGTGTCCTCTTCTTCCTCCTCCTAATGTGCGCTAGCCTCTGGGCAGATGTGGCTGTGGGAATTGGAAAAAGGGAGTGAATTCCTGAGACAGATCAATGTATCTGTGAACAGAGAACATAGTCTTTCTCTGTGAACAAGACCATGCAGAGCACCTATCACACGCGCACTGAGGACAAGGTCGAATTTTCGGCCCTCGCCTACAGTGCCTGCGGTCTTGCTGTGGCGAGCTGAGGAGCAGGGCAGGACACCGGACTTTGTCTAGATGGCAAACATGGTAAGCCGTAGACTTGTGGCCGCTTAAAACTTTAAGAGTGGCACTGGCCTCCTTTCACATAGAAAGCAATGCGAGTCTCTGCTGGCAGCAATCCTGCAAGCATGAACTCTGGCCCTGTCCCAGCCCCTCGCGGCTGTAAACCGCGTGGCTGTAAACCGGCGGTTGCAGTTCTGTAAAGGGACGGGCAAGCAGTCCCAATACTAACTTTCCCCTACCTAATTCACAGCAGGGAGTCATGCCTGACATCACCCTCCTGAAGGTCTCCGAGAGCCAGAAGGAGAAGATGCTCCGGGACAGCCTGCAGAAACCGGGGCCATTTGCTGCACTGCTGTGCAAGGCCATGATCCCGGAGTACCTGCTGGCGTTGTGGCAGGGAAACGTGTCCTACCACGGGGGGCCTAATAAGCTGTCCCTGCCCAGGAACCTGCTGATGAGGCTTGAAAAACACCTGCAGGAGGTGTATGAGGAGTTCTCCCCGGAGGATGTCGCCTCGATCCCCGGTTACATTGACCAGTTCTTGGCTTAGGTGCCCTTGGAGGGACAAATGACTGCAGGGTTTTGGGCACTATAATCATGAAGCGGACATTGTGAGATTTTTTTAAAATGGTTCGGACTATATATTGAGGCGCCCAAAGACGGAGTAATCATGATACACTTTGCACTGATTCCCCTTTTGTTTGACTTTCCTGTTTACATGTTTTTAAGCACTTTACCCACTGTTAATATTTTCAATCTTCCTGTTTTGTTGCAAATAAATGTTTACATGTTTTAAAGCACTTTAGCTACTGTTAATATTTTAAATATGCCAGTTATGTTGTAAATAAATGTTTGGATATTTAAAACACTTACTGCTTGATCCTTCCCCTGAATCTGTGTCTGGGGTAACGGCTGGGGAGGGTTGGTAGGGGATCTCTGTCAGGGTGATGAAGAGCTCCTGGCTGTCGGGCAAATCAGCGTTGTAAGCGCTGTCTACTGCCTCGTCCTCCTCATCTCCTTCCTCCTCTTCCCCGTCCGCTGAGGAACCGGCCGCGGACAATATCCCATCCTCAGAGTCCACGGTCAGGGGTGGGGTAGTGGTGGCGGCCGCACCTAGGATGGAATGCAGTGCCTCGTAGAAACGGGATGTGTGAGGCTGGGATCCGGAGCGTCCGTTTGCCTCTTTGGTCTTCTGGTAGCCTTGTCTCAGCTCCTTGATTTTCACGCGGCACTGCGTTGCATCCCGGCTGTAGCCTCTCTCTGCCATGGCTTTAGAGATCTTCTCATAGATCTTTGCATTCCGTCTTTTGGAGCGCAGCTCGGAAAGCACGGACTCATCTCCCCACACAGCGATGAGATCCAAGACTTCCCGATCCGTCCATGCTGGGGCCCTCTTTCTATTGGATTGCACGGCCATCTCTGCTGGAGAGCTCTGCATCGTTGCCACTGCTGCCACTGCTGCTGAGCTCGCCACGGTGTCCAAACAGAAACTGCGCTTCAAACTGCCCAGACAGGAAAAGGAATTCAAATTTTCCCGGGGTGTGGCTGGTCAGAGCATCCGAGCTCGGACTGCTGTCCAGAGCGTCAACAGAGTGGTGCACTGTGGGATAGCTCCCGGAGCTATTACTGTCGATTTCCATCCACACCTAGCCTAATTCGATATGGCCATTTCGAATTTAGCGCTACTCCTCTCGTTGTGGAGGATTACAGAAATCGATTTAAGGAGGGCTCTATGTCGAACTAAATGGCTTCGTGGTGTGGACGGGTGCAGGGTTAATTCGATATAACGGCGCTAAATTCGACATAAAAGCCTAGTGTAGACCAGGCCTAAGCAACAAACACACACGGTTAACAAATGCTGCTTAAAATGTTAATGTCTAACAATTATGATGAAAAGCTAAAGTGCTCTAATTCTGTTCTACTTTACTTTTCTGAAAATGTTATGAGCAGATTTGGTGTCTGTGTGCCAGAAAAAAACAGGATTAACACCATAATTACAGTGGCATTTCAGGGCTGATGTAGTTCATGTGTCAGATTATTAGAAGTAACCTTTTCTGAAAGTTTATAATTCAGATATCACTTGCCTTGGACTGAGTTTTGGCATATGAAATCTCTGTCCAGGACTAACTTTTTAATCACTTTTTTTTTTTAATTGCAAGATACTCCTTGAAAGCCAGCGTGGCTTCCATTCTAGGCATGGTGCTTCATACGTGATTTGCACTCAGACAAATTCAGGTGAACACAATCAAAACCTATGTGTAGTTTTTGTCAGTCTTACTAATGCCTCTGATTTTGTAAATCAAGATGGCCTGTGGACAGTCCTCTGCAAGTTTGGTTGCCCCGATAAGTTTGTGAACATTATTAAATCTTTTCAAGCAGGAATGGAGGTTTATGTCCTTGACCAAGGCTGCTTCTCAGTCCCTTTATTGACACCAGTGGAGTAAAACAAGGCTGAGTTCTTGCTCCAATCTTATTTATCATCATGTTTGCAGCTGTTCTTATAGATGCATTCAGAGGTATGGTTTATGGCATTTATATTCAGTATTGTATGGATAGTGGTGTGTTGAATCTACATTGTGTGAGAAGACAAAAGTTATAAAAACAATTATTCATGAATTACTTTCCATTGATGATGATACTTTATTGACCTATACACTCAGGGACATTCACCTTGCTATTGCTCACTGATTGTTTTGCACATGCACCAAAATATTTTAGTTTAACGATCAGCCTAAAGAAGAAAGAAGTCATGGTGCATCTTCAATCAGGAAGTACTGCAACTACTCTAGTTTTGTCCATCCACAATGTACCACTCAAGGTCGTGACAAATTGTGCTATGTAGGCAGTGTCATTTCATGAGATGCATGGTTTGATGACAACATTACAAAGCACATTGGTGCAGCCAGTGATGTCTTTGGGAAAACTTCAGCATCATCTCTGGGACAAACATGCTATCAGTCTTCAAACAAACTGATGTTTACTGCAATGTCAACAGCATTGTGCTCCTCTACAGCTGCAAATCATGAACTACTTATCAATGCCACCTAAAATGCTTAGACCAGTTCCACTATGTTGTCTATGGTGGATAATGGGAATTAAATGACAATATTTGATTCCAAACACCAAGGTTCTCAAGTGCAGCATCACAGGCATTGAATCCTTTATAGTGAAAGTGCAGCTCGGATGGTGTGGTCATATGGTCTGAATGTCTGATAATAGAATACTGAAGGCTGTCTTCTACAGAGAATTGCAGGCTGGAACTTGTTTTAGGGGCAGACCAAGGAAACATTACAAAGACTCAAAGCTAACCTCCGATCTTGCAAAGTTGATGTTAACACCTAGAAGTCTAAGACCATGACAAGATCCGATGGCGGCAGCTTTGCCATCTCTGAAAGACTGAGAGCTCGTGGATTGCTGCAATCAAGGAGAGCTGTGCAGGGCACAAAGCTAAAAGCAGCGCACACTTATCTGCAATTATTTGTTTTTAACCTGTGGCATTTGTGGATGGGGCTGCAGGTCTGAAATTGGTCTTTGGTCTTATCTCATGACCCACAATAGGTGACTGACTAGCTCATCCATTGAACTCAATGGGAGATTCCATCCGCCGCCTCCTCATCATCATTAATTGTGTACTGGCTTCATGCTTATTCACACTTCTATAACTCAGAAGCTGCTTTAAGCGAAATCAATTAAATTTAATCATATGCAAGTATGATTGCTTTGAGTCTCTTTAAAAAAGCACAAACGTGCACATTAAATAACTAAAGAGGTATTAAACATGCAAGAGCTAAAGCACAGAATCATTTTAGGTACTGTTTATTTTATCTTGTAAGTTAGCAATATACATGGCATTTTTTTTTCTTCTAGAAGAGTTTTGGAAAACATTTTCCACTAAAATATATAAAAAAATTTTTTTCTAAAGACTGATTTTTATTTTTTTATTTTTTTTATAACAATAAAGTCTCACCAAGCTAAGAGAAGAACTTAAGCCACAGCCTCAACAAATGTCTCTAGTTGGGAAATGGGGCACCAGGACCTTGGAAATACTTAGGTTAAAAGTGTAGGTCTGAGGTAAGAGACTAGATTAGATTACTTCTAGGAATCTATTATGGCAGTGGTTCTCAAACTGCGGTCTGCAAGGGTACTCCAGGGGTCCGTGAGTCATGTCTGGCTCCAGGGCATCCACAAGTCCTATCCGGGGCCTCCGGTCCCACTCATCAACTCCTTCCCCTCCCTCCTGCATGTCATGAAACAGCTGTTCCCCTTCCCTCCCAGCACCTCCTGCACACCGTGGAAGAGTGGGCATGGGGTGTGCTTGGGGGAGGGGAGTGGGAAGAGGAGGAGCAGGGGTCGGAAGGGGTGGGCCCTTGGGGGAAAGGGTGGAGGCAGGGCAGGACCTGGGTCTGAGCAGGGGTTAAGCACCCCTGGGGAAAATTAAGTTGTCTTGGGGGTCCGTGAAAAATTTTAAATCAAAATAGGGATTCTAGGGTTGCCAACGTTTGAAAACTGCTGTATTCTGGCACTTAACAAAATAATGGAATCCTTCCTGAAGCTCAAGATGCTGGCTCCCTGTATTAATAAAGAAATTCTCTAATCTCCACTTTGTTTTTCTAATCTTTATTCTAAATAAGCAAAAGTCACTCCACCTTGAGTTGAACGCTGTGGACCCTGAACATGCTCAGTGAAAAGCCATTTCTAAAATGGTGCCCTGACCAAGTATGTGTGGATCAGCAGAATCATAGCTTTGAGGCAAATGACGAGAGTGAGCTTGTGCAAGATTGGTGGCTACTAAGCATGTGCAGTAAGAGATGATAGGTCAGTTAACTGAGCAGCTAGCTGAACGGAGCCCACTAACACAGGTCACAACTTTAAAACAAAGGTCAGAGCTATCATTCAGAATTCTGAAGTAATAGTTAATACTGGGCATGTGCAAGTGAGGTAATTGCTTCAAAAAATAAAAACATATATTAGAAGGGAGTGACAATGTAGCTTAAAAGGCCAGCTGCCAGCAGGCAGTTTCTGAGCCTGAGCCAGCGGGAGAGAGAGAGAGACGATCAGGAGAAGATGAAAGAAAAGCTGGTGGAAAGAAGTCAGAAAAGCTGTGCCAGAGAGCGAGAAAGAAGACCAAAGCTGACTGACCACAAACCAGAGCTGTAACAAGGAATTTTTGCGCCCGAGGCAAGGGCCGGCTCCAGGCTCTTCGGCGGCGGTAGAGCTGCCGCTAAAGCGCTGCTGATCGCAGCTTTTTTCCCCCCCCCCCTCCGCCCCGCTTGGGTGGTAGAGCTGCGCCCCTCTGCTTTGTGCACCCGAGGCAAGTGCCTCACTCGCCGCGCCCTTGTTATGGCACTGCCACAAACTGAACAGTAACAGTGACTAGAGGAAAAATACTAAAGAATTTATAAAGCAGTACCAACAGATTTATAAAATAAACCTGTTCTTTTAATTATATCATAGTATAAGTATCGTGTAGGATAGTATATAGGGTTAGCGTGTGTATTTATAAAAATGCATAAAATTCAGCTTTTAATTGCAACAATCTATGTAAACTTTAAAGCAATTTTAGAACTGCGGTCAGCGATTTGTTACAAACTGACCGTGTAACAAATCACTTTGCTTAGAATCATTTGAACTATATGCTATTGTAGTTTGAATGCTCTTTAACTTGCAATAAGGGATTGTGTCTCAGGTCTTTTGTGTTTTTTTTTTTTTTTTTTGGGGGGGGGAGGGTTGTCAAGAAATAAAAAAAAAATAATCGTTAATTAATTCCTGATTAAAAAAATTAATTGCACTGTTAAACAATAATAGAATACCTTTTTATTTAAATATTTTTGGATGTTTTCTACATTTTAAAATACATTTATTTCAATTACAACACAGAATACAAAGTGTACAATGCTCACTTTATATTTATTTTTGATTACAAGTATTTGCACTGTAAAACCCCCCAAAAGAAATAGTATTTAATTCACCTAATAAGTACTATAGTGAAAACTCTTTATCATGAAAGTTGAACTTACAAATGTAGAATTATGTAAAAACAAAACAAAAAACCCTGCATTCAAAAATAAAATGTAAAATTTTAGAGCTTCCAAGTCCACTCAGTCCTGCTTCTTGTTCAGCCAGTCGCTCACACAAACAAGCTTGTTTACATTTGCAGGAGATAATGCTGCCCGCTTCCTGTTTACAATATCACTTGAAAGTGAGAACAGGTGTTCTCATGGCACTGTTGAAGCCGGCGTTGCAAGATATTTATGTGCTAGATGCAGTAAAGATTTATGTCTCTTCATGCTTCAATCACCATTCCAGGGTATATGCGTCCCTGCTGATGACAGGTTCTGCTTGATAACAGTCCAAAGCAGTGCGGACCGACGCATGTTCATTTTCATTATCTGAGTCAGATGCCACCAGCAGAAGGTTGATTTTTCTTTTTGGGTGGTTTGGGTTCTGTAGTTTCCGCATCGCAGGGTTGCTCTTTTAAGACTTCTGAAAGCATGCTCCAGGCCTCGTCCCTCTCAGATTTTGAAAGGCACTTCAGATTCTTAAACCTTGGGTCAAGTGCTGTAGCTATCTTTAGAAATTTCACATTGGTACGTTCTTTGCGTTTTGTCAAATCTGCAGTGAAAGTGTTCTTAAAATAAACGTGCTGGGTCATCATAACATGAAATATATGGTAGAATGCGGGTAAAACAATTCTCTCCCCAGGAGTTTAGTCACAGATTTAATTAATTTTTTTTTAATGAGCGTCATCAGCATGGAAGCATGTCCTGTGGAATGGTGGCCGAAGCATGAAGGGGCATATAAATCTTTAGCTCATCTGGCACGTAAATATCTTGTGACGCCGGCTACAACAGTGCCATGAGAATGCCTGTTCTCACTGTCAGGTGGCGTTGTAAACAAGAAGCGGGCAGCATTATCTTGTGCAAATGTAAACAAACTTGTTTGTCTTAGCGATTGGTTGAACAAGAAGTAGGACTGAGTGGACTTGTATGCTCTGAAGTTTTACACTGTTTTGTTTTTGAGTGCATATATGGAAATGTAGAAAAACATCCAAACTATTTAATACATTTCAATTGGTATTCTATTGTTTAACAGTGAGATTAAAACTGCGATTAATTGCGATTAATTCATTTAATCACAATTTTTTTGAGTTAATCAGGTGAGTTAACTGCAATTAATCGATATACCTCATTTTTTATTTAGAATTTTAGGATTCATTGTATTAGGGATTATTAGTTACATTAATAAAAAATGTTGTTTTGAAAAGAATACTGCCTGCGACAATTACTTTATCAGAAAGTTACATCCGTGTCCTTTAGTGTTTTCTTAACCACCCTGGAATCTTTTAATGCAGGAAGAACAGACTAAGGGGACGATAGATGGGTTATTATAGCAGCATCCCAAAATCCATTTGGGGGGTGGGGTATACAAAGCTTATTAATATAGAGGATGTAGGGTTACAGTTAGCCCGACGCTTGCTAACAAACTGTCATGCATTGCAATCCCCTTCATGTCAGTTCTTTCTCTGCTGCCACACTGATATGATTTTTTGGGGGAGCGCAACATACTCAATACTACTGAAATAAAATAAATCCTTTAAATAAAGTTAGTCAACTCCACTGATGTAGGATTTTAAACTTCCATATAATGGACCAGATCTTCAGCTGCTGTCAATGGAGCTATGATAAGTTCACCAGCTGAGGATCTGGCCCTACCTGTCTTCAGAAAAATTCTGATAATAGGAAAATCTCTGCTGCTAGCAAGAAAAAAAACAAACTGCAGCTGCAGTCAAAAAAGCAAACAGAATGTTGGGAATCATTAAGAAAAGGATAGATAATAAGACAGAAAATATCATATTGCCTCTATATAAATCCATGATATGCCCGCATCTTGAACACTGCGTGCAGATGTGGTCGCCCATCTCAAAAAAGATATATTGGAATTGGAAAAGGTTCAGAAAAGGGCAACTTAAGTTATTAGGGGTATGGAATGGCTTCCGTATGTAGGGAGATAAATAAGACTGGGACTTTTCAATCTGGAAAAGAGACGACTAAGGGGGGATATGATAGAGATCTACAAAATCATGACTGGTGTGAAGAAAGGAAATAAGGAAGTGTTATTTACTCCTTCTCATAACACACAAAATAGGGATCACCAAATGAAATTAATAGGCAGCAGGTTTAAAACAAACAAAAGGAAGTATTTCTTCACACAATGCCCAGTCAACCCATAGAACTCTTTGCCAGAGGATGTTGTGAAGGCCACGACTATAGCAGGGTTCAAAAAAGAACTAGATAAATTCATGGAGGATAGGTCCATCAATGGCTACTAGCCATAATGGGCAAGGATGGTATCCCTAGCCTCTGTTTGCCAGAAGCTGGGAATAGGCAACAGGGAATAGATCACTTGATGATTACCTGTTCTGTTCATTCCCTCTGGGGCACCCGACAGTGGCCAATGCCAGAGGACAGGATACTGTGGGCTAGATGGACCTTTGGTCTGATCCAGTATGGCCATTCTTATGTTCTTAAGTAAGAGTTTGAAATTGGTCAAATATTACTTACTTAAACTAAATGAATGCTATTTCAATTAGAGTTGTTGATTAATTGCAGTTAATTCATGCGATTAACTCAAAATTAATTGCAGTTTTAATCGCACTGTTAAACAATAGAATACCAGTTGAA
The DNA here is from genome assembly GCF_002925995.2 of Terrapene triunguis. Taxonomy (NCBI): domain Eukaryota; kingdom Metazoa; phylum Chordata; order Testudines; family Emydidae; genus Terrapene; species Terrapene triunguis. The sequence goes on along the minus strand of NW_020664419.1, from coordinate 63,067,785 downwards.
ATGTATTAAATATTTTGGATGTTTTTCTACATTTCCATATATATATTGTATTCTGTGTTGTAATTGAAATCAAAGTGTATATTTTTTATTACAAATATTTGCACTGTAAAAATGATTAACAAAAGAAATAGTATTTTTCAATTCACCTCATACAAGTACTGTAGTGCAATCTCTTTGTCATGAAAATGCAACTTACAACTATAGATTTTTATTACACAACTACAATCAAAAACAAAACAATGTAAAACTTCAGAGCCTACAACTCCACTCAATCCTACTTCTTGTTCAACCAATCGCTAAGACAAACAAGTTTGTTTACATTTACAGGAGATAATACTGCCCTCTTCTTATTTATAGTGTCACCAGAAGTGACAACAGGTATTTGTATGGCACTTTTGTAGCCAGCATTGCAAGGTATTTACGTGCTAGATATGCTAAACATTCGTATACCCCTTCATGCTTCGGCCACTATTCCAGAGGACGTGCTTCCATATATTTCATGTTATAGCAGACTCGGATGATGACCCAGCACATGTTGTTCATTTTAAGAACACTTTCACTGCAAATTTGACAAAAGTCAAAGAAGGTACCAATGTGAGATTTCTAAAGATAGCTACAGCACTTGATCAAAGGTTTAAGAATCTGAAGTGCCTTCCAAAATCTGAGAGGGACGAGGTGTGGAGCATGCTTTCAGAAGTCTTAAAAGAGCAACACTCTGATGCGGGAACTACAGAACCCGAACCATTATTAACAGTGTGATTAATTGCGATTAATTTTTTTAATCGCTTGATAGCCCTACAAAAAAACCACAAAATACCTGAGACACAATCCCTTATTGCAAATTAAAGAGCATTCAAACTACAATAGCATATAGTTCAAATGATTCTAAGCAAAGTGATTTTTTACAAGTCATCAGTTTGTAACAAATCACTGACAGCAGTTCTAAAATTGCTTTAAAGTTTACATAGCTTGTTTCAATTAAAAGCTGAATTTTATGCATTTTTATAAATACACACGCTAACCCTATATACATCCTACATGATACTTATACAATGATATAATTAAAATAATAACAGGCTTACTTTATAAATCTGTTGGTATTGCTTTATAAATTCTTTAGTATTTTTCCTCTAGTCACTGTTGTTGAAGAGAGCTGGCAGATCCCAGTCCTAAACAGCAGCTTCGGGGGAGACAATCCAGCAACAGAATCCAGTGCCATAAGCCTGCAGAGCATATTAAAAATGACTGCCAGCTTGGAGATGTTGAACCAGGGCCATAACCAGTGTGGGGAGAATGGGGCGGGCGGGTGCATAGGCACGTGGTGGAAAAATGGGGCAGAAAAATGACATAAAAAAAATGGTAGGAGGTACAAATATGCTTGCTCATGCCAGGCGCTAAAATGCCTAGTTACAGCTCTGTGTTGAACTGTACCCTCATTGTCCTATAAAGAGACAGTGGATGAGTGCAGTAAGATTTAAAATGTACTAGTGTGGCTGGGTGAGAAAATGTGGCAGTAGCCATTTTGGAAAGGTCAAACAAAGGGGAAGTATGATAGCAGCCATCTTGGGAGAGGTGCAGCAAGCAAAGAGGAAAGGCAAAAAGATCTTGATGGCTGGGAAGGGTAAGAAATCCTCCAATACAAAGATCTCTCCCCCTCAAAACAAAAGCACAGCCAAAAAACAGAGTAATGCTTCCTCCAGCAAACAAACTATGGAAGCAGGTGGAGAAGCACCAGTTTCTACAGCTGACCTGTAGGGCCTGTTGTTAGAAATCAAAAAGATGAATAAAGTGACAAGGGAAGAATTTTAGGCTTACATTAAAGATAGAAAAATGAAAATAATTAGTTTAAAGGGAAGATATCAGATGTGGATTCAGGCTTAAACAAGCAATTGGATAGCATTACTAATCTAGATGAAAGAATCTAAATAATTGGAAAAAAATATAAAAAGAAATAGAATTAAAGCTGGAGGACAGGGAGCACAGGAATAACATAAGAATTAAAGGTATTCCAGAGGAGGCTTAAGGGAGAAATCTGCTGGACACAGTCAATATTTATATAAAAAATGGAAACTAGGACAGATTACAAAGGATGAATATAGGCAAACAACACAGGAATGCAGGGGCAAGATTAGAAAGGCAAAGGCACAAAATGAGCTCAAACTAGCTAAGGGAATAAAGGGGAACAAGAAGACTTTTTATCAATACATTAGAAGCAAGAGGAAGACCAAAGACAGGGTAGGCCCACTGCTTAGTGAAGAGGGAGAAACAGTAACAGGAAACTTGGAAATGGCAGAGATGCTTAATGACTTCTTTGTTTCGGTCTTCACCGAGAAGTCTGAAGGAATGCCTATCCTAGTGAATGCTAATGGGAAGGGGGTAGGTTTAGCAGATAAAATAAAAAAAGAACAAGTTAAAAATCACTTAGAAAAGTTAGATGCCTGCAAGTCACCAGGGCCTGATGAAATGCATCCTAGAATACTCAAGGAGCTAATAGAGGAGGTATCTGAGCCTCTAGCTATTATCTTTGGAAAATCATGGGAGACGGGAGAGATTCCAGAAGACTGGAAAAGGGCAAATATAGTGCCCATCTATAAAAAGGGAAATAAAAACAACCCAGGAAACTACAGACCAGTTAGTTTAACTTCTGTGCCAGGGAAGATAATGGAGCAAGTAATTAAGGAAATCATCTGCAAACACTTGGAAGGTGGTAAGGTGATAGGGAACAGCCAGCATGGATTTGTAAAGAACAAATCATGTCAAACCAATCTGATAGCTTTCTTCGATAGGATAACGAGTCTTGTGGATAAGGGAGAAGCTGTGGATGTGGTATACCTAGACTTTAGTAAGGCATTTGATACGGTCTCGCATGATATTCTTATCGACAAACTAGGCAAATACAATTTAGATGGGGCTACTATAAGGTGGGTGCATAACTGGCTGGATAACCGTAGTCAGAGAGTTGTTATTAATGGTTCCCAATCCTGCTGGAAAGGCATAACGAGTGGGGTTCCGCAGGGGTCTGTTTTGGGACCGGCTCTGTTCAATATCTTCATTAACGACTTAGATATTGGTATAGAAAGTACGATTATTAAGTTTGCGGATGATACCAAACTGGGAGGGATTGCAACTGCTTTGGAGGACAGGGTCATAATTCAAAATGATCTGGACAAATTGGAGAAATGGTCTGAGTTAAACAGGATGAAGTTTAACAAAGACAAATGCAAAGTGCTCCACTTAGGAAGAAAAAATCAGTTTCACACATACAGAATGGGAAGAGACTGTCTAGGAAGGAGTACGGCAGAAAGGGATCTAGGGGTTATAGTGGACCACAAGCTAAATATGAGTCAACAGTGTGATGCTGTTGCAAAAAAAGCAAACGTGATTCTGGGATGTATTAACAGGTGTGTTGTGAGCAAGACACGAGAAGTCATTCTTCCGCTCTACTCTGCTCTGGTTAGGCCTCAGCTGGAGTATTGTGTCCAGTTCTGGGCACCGCATTTCAAGAAAGATGTGGAGAAATTGGAAAGGGTCCAGAGAAGAGCAACAAGAATGATTAAAGGTCTTGAGAACATGACCTATGAAGCAAGGCTGAAAGAATTGGGTTTGTTTAGTTTGGAAAAGAGAAGACTGAGAGGGGACATGATAGCAGTTTTCAGGTATCTAAAAGGGTGTCATAAGGAGGAGGGAGAAAACTTGTTCACCTTAGCCTCTGAGGATAGAACAAGAAGCAATGGGCTTAAACTGCAGCAAGGGAGGTCTAGGTTGGACATTAGGAAAAAGTTCCTAACTGTCAGGGTGGTTAAACACTGGAATAAATTGCCTAGGGAGGTTGTGGAATCTCCATCTCTGGAGATATTTAAGAGTAGGTTAGATAAATGTCTATCAGGGATGGTCTAGACAGTATTTGGTCCTGCCATGCGGGCAGGGGACTGGACTCGATGACCTCTCGAGGTCCCTTCCAGTCCTAGAATCTATGAATCTATGAATCTATGAATCTATGAATTTTTCATGTCATATTAAAACTGGGCAATAACAATCATGTTCATATTGAAAGGGCTGCACATCCCTTTTCTCCAGGTCCCCAGCGGGCTCTAGACTAATAGATGTGATTGTCTATTTACAATGCTATCAAAATAAGGATAAAATAGGGAGAGCAATGAGGTAGAGAGCTGAACCATTGATCTGGCAACCTCAACCCTTAGAAAGTGAAGAGAACTATACCAGGTTACCATAATTCGTAGAAATAACAAGATACAAATGTGGGTTCCCATTTAGACTGTCCTTTAAAGCAGTGGTTTTCAACCTGTGGTCTGTGGGTCCCTTGTCAGCAGACTACATCTAAGGGGTCCACAAAAGATTGTTGTTACCAAAGAAGAGTGGTTTTCAACCTGTGGTCCGGGGACTCCTGGGGGGTCCCGCAGACTATGTCTAAGATTTCCAAAGGGGACCGCACCTCCATTTGAAATATTTTAAGGTCCATAAATGAAAAAAGGTTCAAAACCACTGCTTTAACTGGAAGGACAGATAGATATCTATCTTAGATCCAAAAGAAGGGAAATGGGTACTTGTGGACATGGGAACAGGCAAAACAGGTCAAGAACAATCTGAATGGGATCAAAGGCATTGTTCCTATAGGTCACCAACAAATCAGTGAGATTAAAGAGAGCCAGAACAGCACAAAAAGATGCAACATCAAGACAACAGGACAAATATGAGAGCAGAAGAAACAGTCCAGGTCCAGAAGAACAAGACATTACAATAAATAATGGATAGTAAATCCATGTGGTTATAATGATAAAAGGATATAGTTATATGGAAGCTGGGCTGTATACCATACAGGATATTTTACTCTATGTGGATACAGTATACTTAGGCTTGGAAGAATTGAATTTTTTTTTGTATAATTTTGACAGATGCTATCAATGTTTATTTTTAAGCATTGTTTTCAATTTTTATCTATTTAAATTTTCAGTTGCACAAAATTATGGGTTATAAGCATTTTTTTCAATATTTAACAATCAAAATGGTTAGAGTTTCAGGAAATTATGAGGGAAGGTCAGTCAGTAATTATTTAATAACAGTAGGCATTGAAATTCTAGAAGTTAAACTTTATAAACTGTTAAAACACAAATTGTCAGCATTGCATGTCAAAATATACAAAGTAAGGGTATGTCTAGACACTTTATCACCGGGGAGAGCGCTCCCAGCAATAGAAACAAAAAACAAACAACCCCCCTCAGACACACACACCCTGAACGAGGGGTGGTAGCTTTATTGCCGGGGATATAGCACTGTCTAAACTCGCGCTTTTCAGCTCTAAAACTTTTGTCGATCGGGGGGTGTTTTTTCACACCCCTGAACGACTAGTTTTAGCACTGTAGACACAGCCTAAATATCCTTAAATCAAACTTTAATAAGTTCTCAAGCTGCATTTTTCTTACTTTGCCTATGTGGTAATTTCAATTATTTTTGATGGAAATATTTTTTGTCAGTTTGTGTTTGTGTACTGTGAAATCAACGTTTATCAACATTTACCAATAAAAATCTAATCCTTCCAAGTCTAAGTATACTTAATAGGTATAACATTACACTTAATTTATTGTGATTTGTATTATAAACATAAACAAAGTTAATAGCAAGAGACCTAGATCTCCCCTATTGAGGTAAATTTGACTTTAGAATTATCACAAATATTCCAAAATTTATATTAAATGAAGAAAGGTCACCTATGGTGGAAAATTTTAAGAATAAGTGAACTCAGATATGATATAATAATCTCATAATTTCCAATGTTATGAAGATGTTTGATAAGATTAGATAAGGCTTAGTTCTTAAGAATATATACATATTAAAAAAATAAAAAACAAAAAAACCCACCAACGGGGAACTAACATGCCCATGGGGGAAGTAAGGAGAATCCAGGCTCCCACAGCTAGAGGGGGATCAAGTGACAGTGGGTGAAATGCACAAGGAAGGAGGGAAACAAGGGGATCAGAGAACAGTATTGACAAATAGAAAATGAATGTATTGCTTGATCTTATCAATGATGAGCAATTAGCCAAATAGTATTGTCCTCAGTGCATAATAGAAGTTATTGTGAATTGGCAGTGCATTAAATGTTGTAGGTAAATTCCACTTTAGTACCATTTGTAGTCTGGGGTCAGTGACATTGCATCCTAGCTGAGGCACATTATTCAAAATAATCTTGATCTGTGTCTGGTTCTATGTAGATTTCTTTTATGGTACCGTTACCAATATTGGATCCTCACACAGCGATATTTTAATAAATTATCTACAGTCCATTCAGTAGGTTACCAGGAAGGTGGTATCTAACAGTAGTGAATGGATCTATCTCAACTATAGGGGTATCACACAGCAACACAAACACACTATAACAATGCCTATTCCAGTTTTTCAAAATGAATCTATGATTCAAAGTTTACCCCTAGTATCAGAGATGAAGTTGAAAAGTATCTACCAATTTTTAATGTGCATATTGACCGACTTCCTTTAAATTTAGAAACATAATTAGATCAAAAAGTCTCACACATGATTCAGATTAGCAAGGACATGCACAAGGCAAAGCAAGCCTCAAAAGACTTATCTGTGGGAATCTTAAAATGCTGATTTCCCACACTTGGATAAAAGTTGCATTTAAAGCTTTGGTTGTATTACAAGTTGTATTAGTCTTAGTTGTGTGAATTATGTATTGCCGCTTATGCAGTTTGTTGAGATGGTATAAATCACATATAAATGCCTTCACCACTGCTTCATATAATAATTTGACAAAAGGGTTGCCTTGTTAATAACAATTGTCAAAGCAACAAGCAGGGGACCTGTGGACCAATATATATGCTGGGCTAAGATTATATATAGCACATTATCAATATGTATTATTCATACCACATATATGAATATGTATTAAGCACACAATGTTATACCAATAGAATAAAAACCAGCAGGATCTTATTAAGAGGGATAAGGCAAAGATGCCACATTTATTGTAAATATAATGATAAAGCAAAAGATAAAAGTAAACAACGTTGTTTTGACTACTTATTCCTATCACTACTTATTCCTTATACACACACACATATATATAGAGAGAGATTCATTCACACAATCATTCATTTAAGTTCTGTATAGGTGTTATAGTTACCAGCCTAGAAGTTGCTCATGCCAAGTTACTGGCCAGGTATCTTGGTCATGAGGATGGAGCCGAGTCTGTGTCAGGTGCACCTGATGCTCCTGGAGGTTGGCAGCAGAACCAGAGATTCAAAATCCTCAGTCTTGAGAGTCCATTCTTATAGGAATTAATTCCTATGTTAGTCTATGGGAGCTGTTTCATCCTGCTGTTGCTGACTCAATCAGCGGATGGCACATTCCTGGGCACATTCCTGGTGGCTCCACACTGTCCAAAGTTTGTGTTTCTCATCCTTCCAGGTGATGGGGTGGATCCCAGTTTACCCTCCGGGGGTTTTGGTGGTCCACTTTACACATTCTTCGGCCGATGGATACTCCCTTTCTAGGCTGGCACCTCCCTAACCATTCATGTATATCAAGCATTCATCAGCATACATTCCATATCTTAACCATATTTTAATTTACTGTCTCCACCACTTTCGGGGTGTGTGCTAATTCATTTGAGACTCCCGGCCCTTTAATCACAGAGGGTGGGGGTCTGTCCTAGGAGCCACTGAATGAAGTGAAAGTCACTTAACGGATTATAGTGTTTGTTTACATTGTATTAATTACTTCAAGAACAAAGTCAATTAACTTGTTTGTAAGTTTTACATAGTAACAAAGTATCTTTCACAGGATAGATATAATCAATGGTTTCTACAGACAGTAGCTTACAAGATTTAACAGAAGACCCAAGAGATTTTTGTACTTGGTGAAACTGTTGGATTTTAAAGTGTGGGGGACAAATTATGAGGGGGTCACTGTCACTTGGGGGAATCACTGTTAGTACCTTCTTTAATATCCCTACAACAATATCAATATAACATTATTTATTTCTAGCAGTTATATGGTCTGAATTGGCTTATGTCTTTTCATAATCCTGTTCTCTTATGCTAAGTATCCCATAACAGTTTGAAAAGCTTAAATTAGCTTTAGCATTAGAAAATAGGAAATTTGTCAAAGGCTAAATACATTAATGTTATGCCCTGGTACAAGCTAGGGAGGTACCCTCACAGATCAGTACCTGGAATGCTAGTATCCAATCAAAAGATAAGAAAGGTACAGAACAACAAGATAAGGACCTGGGACAAACTGAAGGGTTGGATTTTAGTGATATGCAAAGAGTTTTGTAGCCTGTAAGATCATCCTATAAATACTCCTAGCTGAAATTTGTAACTTTGGAAGAATGCCTTTTGTGTAAGTGTATTGAACAATGCTCCATGAGATGGTGTCCTGAACACTGGTATGGTACAGAACCTTTTTCCTTGTACTTTAATATTATTGACTTCTACCAATAAAGGTGAGTGTTATTGGTTATTTGGTCTCTTGAGTATATTTCATAATGAACGAAAGTGTGGTCCAGCAATTGAATGTACAATTTACCAACAATGAAAACAGATGTTAAATGTTGTTTTATGTTTTAATAGAATGATTATATTAATAAAAATGAATTTAAAAATATATGGCAAATCAGACTCAGGATCAGGGTACAATAATATAGGTGTTAAAAAAGAAAAGCAATATATGTGGGAGTTTTAAAATTACTGTGTGTATGATGGGAACTCAACCAAAAATGTCTTGTTTAAAGAAGGAGGTGCAAATGTAATCGGGACCTTTTTAACAATCGGGACTGGGCCAGAGCAGCCTTGGTACTCAAGGATGAGTTTAATAATGTCATGATTGCTAATGTTAAGGGAATGAACGATCCAACAAAATGGAAAAGGGTATTCTCCCTGAAAGAGGATTTTCTTAGTATAATCTATTTAGAGTAAATACACCGGAAGAAAAATGTTGATAAATACCTGAATGCTTCTTGGATACAGCTACCATATGTCTCTCCAGGGCAATATAATAGAAGAGGGATTGCAGTACTCTTTGCTAAACACTTCCCTTTTCTTGTTTCAGCACAATTTAGTTACAGAGGGCAGATATATTTTCATTAAGGGGTCCTTGAAAGTTAAATTTCTCACCGTAGCTCATGTATTTACTCTCGATCAAGGGCAAACTTTCTTTTTTAAAATCAGTTTCTAGTTTGGGAAGAAACATGATATTACTCTGGGGGTGGGGGTGGGGGTGGGGGTGGAAGGGTGTTAATGAGGCACTTAATCCCCTTTTGAATTGATTGAATGTGCCCAGAGGGCATCCAGGGGTAGCAAGTGCAAATTTGTTCCATTACTTAGAAAATTATGATCTGGCAGATGTCTAACTGGAGATAAATCTGGATGTCAGGGATTATACCTGTTATTCCGCTACTAATAAATCTTATTCCAATCTTGGTATGATTTTCGTTTCTAGGACGTTGGGCTAATTTGGTCAAAAAAAGCTGATCTGGGAATTATAACTTGGTCTGATCATGCACCTGCATTTATTATATTAAAAATTGGGATTCAGTGGAAAAACAAAGTGCCTGGTGGTTGAATAGAGCTTTGCTGTACGACACCATCTTAGAATTCAAGAGCTGGAAGAACATTTTCAGAAACACAGAGAAGTAAATGATAAGGAAGGGTCAGTAACAGTGTTCTCTGGGACACTGGAAAGGCAGTAATGAGGGGGATCCTTATAAAGCATCATACCTCAAAGAGATGAGAGCTCTTGGAGAAGAGTGTTTGGTTAAAGAACTTTCTAATTTGGAAGGTAAACCATAAATCTACAGGATCTAAAAGGGTGTATAAGATAAGAAGGAAGATTAACCTGTTACAAACAAGTAAGGCTGAGCAAACACTTAGATATATTAAACAAAAATATTATGAAAAAGGGCAATTAAGTTGATAGGTTTTTAGCCAGAAAGTGTGGGGGGGGAGGGGAAGGGCGGGAACAGGATAAATCCGTCATCCCTCTGATTAGAAATAAAAAGGAAGATTTATTCATTGGCATCAAACAAATCTCTGAAGCATTTGCTAACTTTTTTTATATTTTGTATGCATCAGAACACCCCAATCCTGAATTTATTAATAGATATTTGAGAAGTATGAGACTACCTCAGGTCTCAGAGGAAGATGTGCCAGCTCTAGATAGGCAAATTGCTGCAGGGGAAATTGAAGGTGTAATTAAGAATTTAAAATCCAATAAAGCTCCAGGTCCCGATGGGTTTTCTAGAAGTATTATAGAACTCTAAAGCAGGAGTTGGTCCCTTTTTTAACTGAATTGTTTAATACTACATTGCAGGGGAATGAGATTCCAGATTCATAGAATGAGGCAAAAATTGTGGTCAATCTAAAAAAGGAAAATATCTTACCAATTGTACATCATATGGACCTATTTCTTTAATTAATGTGGATGCTAAAATTTATGCCAATGTGCTGGCAAACAGATTGAGTGTCATCTTGTCCAAATATGTTCACCCTGACCAATCTGGGTTTGTTGCTGGCAGGCATCTATCTGATAATATCAAAAGAATTCTGAATTTGATATATAATGTTAATTCTTCCTGTGTGCTACTTTCTTTGGATGCCAAGAAAGCTTTGAGTGGCTGGTGGGAGAACTTCAGACTGATTTTGATAAGGTTTGGTTTTGGAAATCAGTTTTAAAGGGGCATATCAGCACTATATACTTATCCTTGGGCATGTACTTTGATTAATGGTCTTCAAATTCCCTCCTTTTAATTGGCCTAGGTCAGGGGCTCTCAAACTGGGGGTTGGGACCCCTCAGGGCGTTGCGAGGTTATTACATGGGGGGGGTCGCGAGCTGTCAGCCTCCACCCCAAACCCCACTTTGCATCCAGCATTTATAATGGTGTTAAATGTATTAAAAAGTGTTTTTAATTTATAAGGGGGGGTCACATTCAGAGGCTTGCTATGTGAAAGGGGTCACTAGAACCGAAGTTTGAGAACCACAACCACTGGTATGAGACAGGTTTTCCTGTCATTCCCCCTGTTGTTCACTTTGGCAATAAAGCCATTTGCAATAAATGTGTTTGTGACAGAGTGCTATCAGCAGCATCCTGAACTGATGTTGCTGCAGCATAAAGATGACCACAGGCTCAGCTGTAACCAATACACACATGATGCTGGGGGATTATGAGCACCTGTGTGGTAATTACTGGGCTAATGATATAATTGGAGACTATAAGTAGAAGGAACAGGAGGCATGGAGAGGCTCAGAAGGTAAAATGTACCGAGGAGGAAGGCTGTGTGGAAAGTGCCTTCTAGAAGAGATGTGTGTTACGGTCTGTGTGTAGATGAGCAGAGGAATAAGAGGTACATGTGATGAAAGGAAAATAGTCTGGCATGTTTACAACCATGAGGTGACAGAAACAGGCTAGACCAGGGGTAGGCAACCTATGGCACGCGAGCTGATTTTTTCAGTGGCAGTCACATTGCCCGGGTCCTGTCCACCGGTCTGGGGGGGCTCTGCATTTTAATTTAATTTTAAATGAAGCTTCTTAAACCTTTTAAAAACCTTATTTACTTTACATACAACAATAGTTTAGTTATATACTATAGACTTATAGAAAGAGACCTTCTAAAAACATTAAAATGTATTACTGGCATGTAAAACCTTAAATTAGAGTGAATAAATGAAGACTCGGCACACCACTTCTGAAAGGTTGCCGACCCCTGGGCTAGACAGTGCAGCACACTGAGTAGCTGAAAGAATGCTTTGAGACATATGGGGGCTTGTCTGTCAGTTTAACACTCTTGATTGAGAGAAGGTGAGTGACGAGGTAACCTGCGTGAGGGCAGGGGGATCCGGACTCAATGAAGGAGATGCTGCGCTGGCTAGTGGAGCAACAGACAGAAATACAGAAAACCCAGCAGGCAGAAAGGCAAACACTCTTAGGTTGGCAGGCAGAGCAGCAGAGGATGCTACAGAAGCTTATTAAGAAACCGTCTCAAATAAAACAGCTCCTACAAAGGTTAGTAAATTCCAGTGAGGGAACTGGAAATCTGGCGGTGTGCTTGGGACTATGTAGGATGGCCCTGATGCCTTTTTGGTGATGTTTGAGTGCATGGCTACCAGTGCCAGATGGGACAAGGATACTTGGGCATTATGGCTGGCTCCCTATCTCATGGCCACACCATTCCGTGGATGGGCATAGATGAGTGGGGGCGCGCTAATAAATAAAGGAAACACTAAATTTGGAACAGAAGCTTGTTTCTCTTTTTGTTAAATGTGGACAAACTTAGTCATGGTATAAAACTACTCATTAACGTGAAATTAAACAGCTATTATCTTTTTGTGTGTGTGTGTTGTTGTCCCCTCCCCCCCTCCCAATTAAAAAAAGTGGTCTGCTTGTGTGTGTGCATTTTTAGCCTTTAGGCTGCAAGTGCTTCAGGACAGTGGGTGATGTTTATGTGGAACTGGGCAGTGCCCTGTATGTTTGTGGTTGTGACATATTGTACCCCATGTAACCCCCATACGCACATATTCACCACTGTTATATATGTTTTGTACAAAGTATGCCTTGTGAGATATTTGAAAAGTCACAATCTGTTGAGCATTAATATCCTGTTGAAAGGTATGTATATCATCATTGTATATGAAGTTATGAGATTTTGTTACATGTTTTGAGAGTCTGGGGATGGGCCACAGACTAGCTCCTCAGAGATGATAAAAGAGTGACTAACACCCAGCCAGGTGTTAACTGACCATCACTGGCTATTCTCCAGCAGGGGAGTAAGGCCCGCTGACAGCAATTCCGGGCCCCAGGGCAGAACAGTCAGTAGGCCCCTTAGAAAGGGATGGCTGAGATTTGATGTATGCAGGGCAGGCTGGAGCCTGGCCCCACGCTGCTGCTGGCCCGGCGTGGTGTTGCCACATGGGCACAGAGCTGGACTATGTGTGGCGGCTGGTGCACACAAGCACAAGCTGCACCTGCACGGATGTGGTCTGTGCCTGCACTGGCTGGTACCCAGTGGCTGCTGCTGGCTGTGTGCTCTTCCGGCACAGCTGGCATAGGCGCCAACTCGTGGATGCTCCGGGGCTGGAGCACCCACGGGGAAAAAACAGTGGATGCTGAGCACACACCGGCAGCCCCCCCTACTAGAACCTCCTGCTCCCCCTAGCGCCTTCTGTCCACCAGCAGGTCCCACCAATCAGTGCCTACCGCCAGCTGCGGCTCAGCTGTTTCGCGGTGTCTGGAGGATCGGGGGGGGGGGGGGGGGGGGGAGTATGCGCGGGGGGGGGGGCAGAGGGGGGGTGGGGCAGAGCGGGGGTGGGAAGAAGCAAGGTGGGAGTGGGGCTTTTGGGGAAAGGGGTGATGTAGGGGTGGAGCTGGGGGGGAGCACCTCCCAGCAGATTAGAAACTCAGCACCTATGACAGCCAGGGCTTCCACATGCCCACCCGGCTGCCTTCGCCGCCGGAACCATCCAGGCGATTTAAAAGGGCCCGAGGCGGCGGCTGCTGCTGCTACTGCAGCAGCGGCAGCTGGGGCCCCCCCGGGCCCTTTTAAATTGCCTGGCCCCCTGGGCAATTGCCCCCTTTGCTCTCCTCCACCCCCATTGGTGGGCCTGAGGGGAATTGTAAACAAAGTCAGTTGCTTAAGCACACACATTATGGGGGCTGCCTAACCTCATGACACAGCAAAGATTTTTCCTGTACGTGGGAAAAAGTATAAATGAGGGACAGTGACATCACTTTGCCTGCCTCTTTCCCCCTCCCCCAATCTCGCCAAGCAAGATCATGGGGAAAACAAGAGATCTCCATGGAGACTTTGGGAGAGGCTGGACCCAACTGAAAGGTGTTCTAGTTAGCATGAACTGCTGTGAAGTTTTGGGTGAGAAAAATCCCCTTGCTTTTAGAATTATTAGCCCGGTAAAGTTTAGGATTTAGACTGCAGCTGTCAAGGCTGATTCCCCACTCTGGCACTTCAAGTGCAGAAGGTGAGGGCCTGCAAGGGTTTTAAAAATTAATACTTGCCACTCCAGGCTTGTATTACACTCCGAAGATGACAGCTTTTCTCTGACCTTGGCTTGGTAAATGCTGCCACTACCCAAATGCAAAAAACCCCCTTGAACCTAGGAAGGAGCACTTGGGAATTCCTACCTGTGGGGTACCCCCAAGCCTTTTCACCCGCTTCCGGCGAAGAGCTGAGAAAGAAAACAAAGGAAATCAGCTGTTGCCACGAGCTACTTAAACATGTGCACAAACCTCTGAGGGACACAAAAATCCAATCCTGTTCTTAAAAAAGGTAAAATTTATTAAAAACAAAGAGAAAGGAAATACATTTGGAACTTAGGCTTTTTGCTAGATCTTAAAAGAAACAATTACAACAATTAAGCATCAAGATATCTCTTGAGGTTCAGCTTAAAGGTTACAAGCAAAACAAAAGCATCTGGGATTAGAACAGAGGAGTCCATTAGCCATAAGAAATAAACAGAAATAGCCCTAATCGCATATTTCTAAACATTCCTGAGCTACTTACATATTTGGGAGTTCCAGATAAGTAGTTCTAGGTATGATCTAATGATTTATGATCATTCCTGGTTTAAAGCTGCTTACAGCATTGCTGCTCTGTTTCCCTGCAGCCCAGAGAGAACAACACAGAGCTCGAGGCTTTTCATCACTGGCCGCTGCCCCGCGTCTCAAGCCCAGGGGGCGTGGCTATGGGGGGGGGGACACACAGGGTGGGAGGAGCCTGACTGGCTGGGCCGGGCCAAAGAGCGCAGACACACACCTCGGCGCGCGTCCCTGCCCCTCGAGTGCACGCGCAGCAGAGCCGGCGGATGCGCGCACAGGGACGCTGCAAGACTTGGGAAAAGGGGCGGCGGCCGCAGAGGTGAGCGGGCAGCGAGTGCGCGCCTGGGGAGGGGGCGAGAGGCTCCTGGTCCTTCACTGCCGGGGGCTGTGGCCCGCCCCCTAGCCCGAGAGTAGCGGGTGCTAATGGCCTGCCGCGTCCGGGCTTGTTTACTGGAAACCTAGGCAACGGGCGGGGCGAGGCCCGCCCCCGTGCGCGGGGCGCTGCCCCTTCAGGACGCCCCGGAGGCCCAGTTGCGGGGTTCCCGGGCTGCGGGCATCGCCGGCAGAGACACCTCGCTGCCAAGCCCAGCGGCTGATGGCTGGCCCGGGCTTAGCCAGGACAGTCCTCACCCCCCCGCCTTCCCTGCCCCAAAACTCGGGTGTGGAACAAAAAAAACGGTTCTTGTTATTTTCCATCTGGTTTGTGAGCCTGTAGGGTGCTCTTGATTCAGGTTTCCAAACGTTTCTCTGCAGCCACGGGGGTTAGAAACTTATAAAACAAAACAAAAAATGGAGCTGCTCATGTAATTGCTTGGCTGCAGGAGCTTTAAGAAAAACACCAAATACTGAGCTTTAGGATGAAATCACACTAGCTGGCAGTACTGTGAACAGGATGGATCACTGGATAGGGCTGTCCCATGAAGTCCACAGCCAGAGAGCTTCAATGTCGCGTTTGCACTTCTAACAACCTGTTCCAGAGAGATCAAAACTAAGGGTGAGAGGATTTCAGTCCCTATCCCTTTTCATCCTGTTACCTTTCGTTTGATACTACTAACAAGACTGAAAAAGTGGGCAAGGTAATATCTTTTATTGGACCTGCTTCTGTTGGTGAGGGAGAGAAGCTTGTGAGCCACACCAGAGCTCTTCTTCAGATCTGGTAAAGGTACCCTGAGCATCAAATGCAAAGTGGATCAGATTATTTAACATAAGTAGTTAGCACATATTCTAAGGGACCACTAATGGGCCACTCTACCTTGAATGGTCCCCTTAGAATATGTGCTAAGTACTTATGCTAAACAATTTATTCCGCCTTATGGCAGTGTTTCTGTGAGATGGATACTTGTCCACAAGAAAGTGGAGATGGTTAACTTGTGAGCTTTCTACTTCCCAAGATTTTTCCAACTGTAAAAGTTTATCTTTTATCTTTTCTGTGCGGTGGTTAAATCATTGTGAACACATAGTATTAAATATTTTGACTAAATATAAAAATACTAATTTAAAAATCTGATTACATTAATTTGTGAATACTAATAATGAATATGCACTAGTTTGACTGTGTTTTCCCTGTTATGATTATGAAAATCTCCTTACGTTTTAAATGAAATGTTTGAGGTTATGTGAAGATAGATGCATTTTCACTTTAAATAACAAATAGGCCCATCGCCTTCACTGGGGAGCAGAGAATGCTTGAAACGAACATCTGTTGAGTATCTGAAAACAGGGCCAACTTTTACTCCCGCATAATTTAGAACATACACCATGGGGCGTCGGGTTTCTGGGAATCTTGAAGTTGGGAGGAAGATTGCCTGCAGGTGCAGAACTGTCCAGGATAGGGGAGGAAACTTTGCAGAGGGGGTGGTGTGTGGCATGAAGGGAGAGTTTGGAGCTATTAGGGATACAGTAGCTGGGAACCAGAAGGATTCTTAGGGTATGGCAAAAGTTCTGGTCTGGCTAAAACTATGTAGGATGTAAGTTAGGAGTGGGGAGTGTTGACGCATCTAGTACAAATTGCAAATGCTAGAGCGGGGTAGGCAACCTATGGCACGCGTGCCGAAGGCGGCACATGAGCTGATTTTCAGTGGCACTCACACTGCCTGGGTCCTGGCCACCAGTCCAGGGGGCTCTGCATTTTAATTTAATTTTAAATGAAGCTTCTTAAACATTTTAAAAACCTTATTTAATTTACGTACAACAATAGTTTAGTTATATATTATAGACTTATAGAAAGAGACCTTCTAAAAATGTTAAAATGTATTACTGGCATGCGAAACCTTAAATTAGGGTGAATAAATGAAGACTCGGCACACCACTTCTGAAAGGTTGCCGACCCCTGTGCTAGAGTTAAGAAGGGACTAGGGGGAGCCTGAAGCAAAGAGAAAACTAGTGTTTCCAGGGAGTGAAGCTTGGAGCTAAGACAGAAGCCTGGAACTGCTTCCAGCAAAAGATAACACTGGCAAGGGAAGATTGAAGTCAGGAGTTACTGAGG
Organism: Terrapene triunguis; assembly: GCF_002925995.2. Taxonomy (NCBI): domain Eukaryota; kingdom Metazoa; phylum Chordata; order Testudines; family Emydidae; genus Terrapene; species Terrapene triunguis. The sequence continues at coordinate 63,050,719 of NW_020664419.1, read as the reverse complement.
AGATGGGCATCCAATGCAATATTGATAGGGCCCTACCAAATTCATGGTCCATTTTGATCAATTTCATGGCCAGAGGGTTTTTAAATTGGTCAGTTTCACCTTTTCAGATGTTTACATCTGAGATTTCATGGTGTTGTAACTGCGGGGATCCCAACCCAAAAGGTACCTGGAGGTGAGTCTGATCCACACACCCCTCTGTCCCCCCAGGAGCTGTGCAGGTGAAGAGGCAGTTCTGAGTGCTGTCCCTCCCCAGCCCTGTGGGATTGGCAGCTAGGAGCCCCTGAATGTGGCGCTCCCAGCAGCAAGGGGGAGATCGGACCCACTTCCACAAGCCTCTTCCGGCTTCAGGAACCTCCGGGGTTGTTGCCCAGCTCCAGAGCTTCCTGCAGCCCCAACAGTGGCTGTGCAGGGGAAGAACAAGTCCTGTCCCTCCCCAGCCCGGGCCGGGACTTGCAGCTATGAGCCCCTGGCTGGGGCATTCCCAGCAGTATGGGGGAGATCAGATTTCATGGGGGAAGGGCTTATTTCACAGTCCGTGACATGTTTTTCATGGCCGTGAAATTGGTAGGGCCCTAATCATTGAATAAAAACTCCCAGGTTGGGAGTTTTAGGTACATACCCTGTAATTTAATTATTTTTATTTATAATAGTAATTATATAGAAAATATATGGTTTTCATATAGTCTTTTTTATTTACAGTTTATTGTGAAGTCCACAGTCAAATTTGCATGGATTTGGAGGTTAAAGGAGTTGCTGCATCTCCTAGACGGCAAGCTGAGCTGTCATCAAGGGGGAAGAAACTTAGTCAAGTATGTTTAATGGAAAGATTAATGTTTCTATTTTGATTTACAAATATTTTCAGGTGTGTTCTATTATTTCACAGACCATTTAGCTCCATCTTATGTTCAGGATTTTAAAATAGTATAGTTTATAGTTTATAGTAAAAGTTTATAGTATTAAGGTTACTGCAATATAAAAGAACTTGCAGGCTAATTATTGAAAGTAAATAAATTATTGTCTTGGTGAGTATGAATACAGTCTTGGATAATGGTAGTCATTAGTTTGACTGCGACTGGTCTGAATATTAATACTTTCTGAATTATGCACTGTAGATATTTCCTTTTTTGTTTAATAAGTATTGTGCCCTTTAGGTTTATAGATTAAAAATAGTTAACTGATTCTTGATTAGCATTTGCTTTTCTTCAAGTCCACATACTTCCATTTAACTTCCCTCTTGTTGCTAGGTGACCACATTAGGGAGTCCAGGACTGAGACCTGTCAACTATGGCAGACTGCCTTTCTGCTACCTGACAAGATGTCTTTCTGTATTCTGCTGTCAGATGTGTTCTGTAATAGCATCCTCCAGCCAGTAGTCCTGTGAGAATGCTGTTTTGTACCCCAATCATTCAGTAGGGGCCTCTGTGGTGTGTTGCAGAAAGGAGCATTCCTATGTTTTCCTGATCTCCCTAAGAGTTCAGAATGTAACCATTGTAATACTTCTGCCTTCTGTAACAGAAAACAGTCTTAAAACAAGATTCAAATTCTGTTCTCCAAGGGTATGTCTACAGTGCAGTTAAACACCTGTGGCTGGCCCATGTCAACTGACTTGGGCTGTGGGGCTGTACAATTGCAGTGCAGACTTTCAGACTCTCTGGGAATTTGTGATGGAGGAGTGTCCCAGAGTTCAGACTCCAGCCCAAGTCCAAACGTCTATACCACAATTTTACAACCCTCAAAAGACAGAACTGTGTCTTTAAATCATGATTTAATTATTATGCTGACATTTTTGTAGGGATGGAAACCAAATATACAAGCAACTCATGGCCTTCGTCCAGCTGAGTAAGTCTATTCTTCCTACTTATGAACTGTCTGCTTTATTCTGCATTAAGTAACTTTGGTAAATTTCCTTATTTCATTGTCTTCATGCTGATGTATAAATCAAGGAGTTAGGTGGAATTTATCACCATAAACTTGTTGGCTATGCTTTATACTTAAAGAGGAATTTAATTGTTTTCCTTAAAATGATACTTTTAAAAGTCACACTTATTTGTATAAATTTCACTTTAGTAAAGTAGGGTTTTTTGAAATGTACATTGAGATTAATTGGAATCTGGTGCCGTCATTAGTGATTACCCATTAACATTTTTGCTTTCTTTCAAATATGTAAAAGTTGGATGGTTGAGCTTTACTTTTTTAGGTTTCAGAGTAGCAGCCGTGTTAGTCTGTATCCGCAAAAAGAACAGGAGTACTTGTGGCACCTTAGAGACTAACAAATTTATTAGAGCATAAGCTTTCGTGGGCTACAGCCCACTTCTTCGGATGCATATAGAGTGAAACATATATTGAGGAGATATATATATATATACACACACACACACACACACAAGTACAGAGAGCATGAACAGGTGGGAGTTGTCTTACCAACTCTGAGAGGCAAGTACTCCTGTTCTTTTTACTTTTTTAGTTACTATCTAAGCTCATGGCAGTTATTTCTAATTGTAAACAAGCTATCTTTTATACTTGTTACCATTATGAAAGGGGGTAGGAGAGAAGAATTGCTGCTCCTTATAGATATTTCATTATAAATACAGAGAAATTGTCATATGAGAGTATTTTAAAAAGTGATTTGAAATCTGCTTTGTATAGTACTTCCAAAATTGGGGATTCTGAGGCCTGGGAATAGGTATATTAACGTCATCTATTATCAGTGCCATATTTGAGACTGAACTGCCTTATTTTAAAAAATCTTTACGGTCATTTTAGCTCTCCATAAGATTCTGCCAGTATGTATCAAACATGACCTTGGAATGTCTATGGCTGAATAAAGGGATAGTTCAATCTCTGTGTGTATTCAGTCATTCTCCACTGACTAGGTGGGCCTGGAGAGTCAGCATGTCTTCCAGTCCTAGAAGGGACTCTGTTATAATAGAGTTTTGAAAAATGTTGGTAGCAAAGTGAGAGAAAATATGTACTACTGATGCTCAGACTATACTTGGGTTGTTGTTAGAAGGCTTACAGTGTTTGAAACTGAAATCTGGCATCTTTCACAGGTACTGTTTTTAAGTGCACATTCCAAGTCTTAGTGTGACTGGTAGTTTTGTAATGTATTGGTAATATAGATAATTTAATCAAGCCTTTATTTAGCCAACATTCGTCTGTTTTGCTAAAATAGAGTTAAATACCAGCAGCCGTACACCGGGGAATTTAGTTACAGTATAACTCCCCTTTTAGAGTACGTCTAAGCTGCACTCTCTTTGCGGTGGCCTGTAGGATACATACATTGCATGTCCGGCTAGCATGGGTATAAATAGTAGTGTATCTGGTGAGGCACTGCTTAGTGGAGTAAAGATCCCCGTAAATCCTTAGAATATGTACTCTACACAGCTCAGAACATGACCCTCCCCCTCCCACTGTTTTTGTCTTGCTGCCTCCCTGCTGCCAGTCTTTCCCTGCTGCAGGGAACTGTGGGGAAAGCTCTGGCAGGGTGTGACAGCGGGAGCCTTTCCCCACTGATGCATGTGGCTATGCACCACAGTGTGAATGCAGCTCACTTTTTTCCTGTGGCATATAACTCATTACTTAGTGGGATTGGGGCTAAAATGAAGTAAAAGTACAGAATTGCTTTAATGTATTTCAATTGACTTTTTAATTTCTTTAAGCTGAATGAAGAGTCACTATTGGTATTTAATTGCAGTATAGTTGGGACTGTGCTAATTCCCTTCCAATTAGTTTTGAAGAGCTGCATTCAAAAAGGATTACTTTTTACTTCCCCATTGCCTCTCTTCTGGCTGATTATGGAGAGGAAAGAATTTGCCACAATACTGTTGTGGTAGAGGGGTAATGAGAAATCCCTGGCTTCTGATCTTGCTGCAGCTGCTCCTAGTGGGGAGCGAAGAGGAGCCAGGATGGTCTTGATAGAACTATCTGAGGCTGGAAGTGAAGATAGGGCCTTCCAGGGGCCCTTCACAGCTGCCAGTGTCCTCTGCAACTGGGGATGAAGAAAGGCTCTGTTACCACTTCCTGAGGTGAAACGAAGGGGGTTGGTAGGGACTTTTGCCAGGTAGGCCCTCTCCTATTATAGTGAAACTGTTTATAGTGAAGATATTTTTGTGAAGGGGAAAAGCACTTCATTATCAGAGGGCTCCCTTGTACTGCAATTGAAAGCAAGAGACTGTATTAAAGAATTACTAAAGCCATCTTTTAACTTCCTGCAGGGTGCCATGCCTTGATTTGGGCAAGCTGGGATCTTCAGATGAAGAGGTAATCATGAGTTAGTATTATCTGAAAAGTTTGCAGAAGTTTGTCAAAACATTCCTTTTGACTATGAAATAAGTACAAATAATCTTGTTCTCTTTGTATTTTAGGATGGAGATTCTTACATACCATACAGTAAGAGGTTTCCTCGCATTGGCCCTCCAGATTCATCTTCAACTGTTAGTTGGGGTTCACCATTACAGACTCCTTATGCACAGCATCATCAGACACAACAGGTCAGTTTGCCATTACTGATATCTTAAAAATACTGTCTTTCATAAGAATTGAAGCAAATAAAGCACATCTAATTTCATTACACAATTTAGTTCTTTCTATTTGTGTGATTAAATTAAAAGATAGGAGAGTATTATTGGTCGAAGTGCTTTCTAATGAAGGTTTTTTTTGCTAGGAAGCTCTTCAGAAATTTCAAATTCCATTTCTTCATCACAGTAACTATTTATTGTAAACTGTTGATTTATACACTAATTCTTTTAATTTTGCCTACTGACAATTTGTACACTAGTGGTCGCTATTGTTAGTAACAATTTGTGAAAGCATCTGAAAATTATGATTGCATTAAGGTAGCATATAACTTTGATTTCTAATTCTAAACAAATCTTAAAAAAATTGTGAAAATCAGAAAATAATAAAATAATTAACCAAAATAAGAAATAGTTCTAAAACATAAGATATGAAAAATAACTTTTTGTTTACAAATAGCAAATATTTATTTTGTGGAAGAATATGAGTTGATCTTTGCTATGATAGTCTATGAATGGCTGAGTGCAGTAACTTCATTATTAACATTTTTCTTCCTTTCTCTTTCAAAGAGAATTGTGAGTTAATTTCAGAGTAATATCTAGTTTGGTTGACAACATAAATGTATATATTTTAAAATAAATCTAAATAGAACATCAGTATTTATTCTTCTCTTTCCGTGCTGAGTACAAACCTAAAATTCTGGAAAAAAACCCAGCTACACCTAGTTGTTATAGAAGGAAAATCAGTTATTCAGTTTTAACATACTGCTTTCTGGAAAATTCCAGAGTTGTTCAAAATCACTGTCCAAATTACTGAAATTAAGAACACATTTGATAATGACTCTGCTGAGCATTTTTTCAGTCATTGTTACTTGAGAGTGAGAAGAGGTGTCCTTTGAATTTTTCTGTTTTGTTAACTTCAGAAAAATGTATTTGAAAAATTTTCTTTTGATTCATGAAGCATAGATGGCGATAATTGCTATTTAAAATAACATTTATTTTTCCTTTCTATTAAACAGATGGCTAGAAAACATTGTCAGAAGAAAATGGAGGTAAAATAGCTGGAAAAATACATCCTGACATCTATGCACATATTAGCAATTGAATAGCAGAGGATTGTGATGTATGACCTGAAAAATAAATAGGTTTTAACTTCTTTGGTATGATAATGAAATGGCTTAGTTGAGAGACTACTTTTAATCTCCTATCATTATATATAGTTACAGTTTCAAAATGCAAATGCTATCAGATGTTATAGTTTTTGTGATTAGAAGAAGGAAAAGGTTCAGGGGTTGCAAAGGTTAATCTTCTGAGATTGATATGTGCTTAAGAAGTGGTTTCCCAAACTTCAAACCAATTCAGGAGCTGTACAAATCTACAGGATTATATTCTGTGGTAAGGGAGAGAGGTGTATGCCAGTTTTTAGTAAATTGCATTATATTTCTGTAGTTAAGGAACGGAAGGCATCCTAACCTCCCTATATGTGTATGTCCGGATGGAAAATTGGAAAACATCCTTTGGTAGTTCTTTTAAAAATATGTAATTTTCTTTAAACCCAAGAACAATTAATACAAAAAGTGAGTCCATATCAGCAGTCTAACCATCTGAGGGCCTGATCATGAGAACATCTATGCACATATGCAGTCCTTAAGCAAATAATCCCTTGAAGTCAATGGGTCACTTGCATGAGTAGTGGTTTCAGGACTGGGTCCTTAGAAAGCAGCACTGTGCTGCCAGTGTAGGCTGGAACATTGTTTGGTACAGTGTAAAACCTTTTATCACCTGTCAGCAATTGTTAATAATACAGCAACTCACATTGATTAACTTAGAACATGGTCATTCACTGTATGAAATGACCACCTATTAGGTCACTTTTTTCCCAATTAGGACACTGCAAACCATATTCTCTCTCCCTTTCTCTGTCTCTCTCTCCGTCTTTCTCGGCTTGTCTACGCTACACTACACGTTTTTTGCCTGCGTAGTTATGTTAGCAGAGCCTCCTGGTGCAGATACAGCATGAGCCAACAGAATAAGTTCCTCTGGCATAGCTAAATCACTTCCCTGTTCGACATTAGCTAAGCCGACAGAAGCACTCTTCCTTTGACATAGTGGCATTTACAACAGGTTTTGCTGTCATAGCTATGTTAGTTAAAGGGTGTGGACTAAGTCTGTATATATGTGTGTCTGTCTCTCTCTCTCTATTGTCCTCTCTAATAACATGCATGTGGTCTTAAGTTGGTCGATGTGAGTTGCTGTGTTCTTATTAGCTGTGTGTGTGTGTATGCGTATATATATATATATATATATATATATATATATATATATAAAATCTTTTGCTAGAAGGCATTTTTCAAATTGATAATCAGTGAACATAAATCTATTTTACTATGTAAAGTTACCAAAAAGTTGAAATGGCTTTGACTACCTCCCAGTCTCTTCTTTTCCTCTTTTTGACTTTCTTTTACCTTTCCTCTCCCTCTTTATCCCCTTCATTGTTTCCCAGATGCCACAGTGATGGATGTGGTATAAGAACCTAAAGAGACTAGATCTCCTGCTCATTCTCCCTCTTTGTTTCTATTCCATCTGAATCTACCTTGAGGAGAAAAGGTAGTCAAGTGCCACTGATATATTTTAACATATTTTTGTGTGTGGCCATGATTTCTGCATTGTTTGCTTCAGATGCCTGATTGTAGCAATACTTCCACACAAAATAATAAAAAAAAATCATGCTTCCTCTGTAGGAAACTTTATAGGTGAATCTTCCCTAAGAGACTAGGTAGTAGAATAATTTAAATATAGATTTTTTTTCTTTATTTCTTGGTCATTCCCACACAGTTCTACTGTTACTCCTTGGCCTGGTCTACAATGAGATTGACCTAGCTATGTCACTGAGGGCTGTGAAAAATTTCACGCCCTGAGTGCCGTAGTAAGGTTGACCTAGTTCCCAATGTAGATGTGGCTAGGTTAGTGGGAGAATTCTTTCACCGACCTAGCTATTGCCTCCCAGAGTTATGGATTTAATTACAGCGACAGAAAAACCCATTCCATTGATCTAGCAAGCAGTGCGATAGTGGCTGTAGGGTAGGCATGCTCCAAGTCCTATCTGTAGAACATTCATAAAATCAACAAGTGAGTGGGAAATAATTTCTCACTTTTGCATTTTGTATAGTCTTTTCTACACTTTTCTTGAAAGAGATTCACATCTTCCAATGGAGGCTAGTTTCACAGTGTGAGAAACACTGTTCTAGAACAGGGCTTGGTCTACACTTGAAAGTTATATTGGCATAGCTATGTCAGTCAGGGGGTGAAAAACCCACACCCCAACTGATGTAACTATGCTGAAAAAACCCTCAGTGTGTCGGAAGTGTATAGTATATAGATGGAAGAGTGTTCCGTCGACATGCTAATGTTGTTCAGACAGGTAGTGTTCCTGCACCACCAGAAAAAAACCCTTCTGTCAATGTAAGCTGTGTCTACACTATGGGGCTATGCCAACATGGTACAGTCTCTGTGGTGTAGACATACCCCAGGACTGCTGAACTACTTGTGCAGGGCCCGCATATGGTTCATAAGGTGACATTGCTGGATCCGCTATTGTTTGGCAGGTGAAAGGGGGTGGTGAAAAATCAGCAAAATCCCATAGGTGCTAGGACCCAGTGAGAGACAGAGGAGAGGAGAAAAGAAGCATTTTGGTTCCTCCTCCCACCCTGCTCTTTCTGCTGCTGTTTCTACCCAACCCAGCACAGCACTTGACTCCAGGAGAGAAACTCAAGAAACTACGTAGCTGGCTCCAAAGCCTTTTCAACTGATGTTGTCCTTGGAGTTGAGCAATGTATAGGGGAAGGTGAGGGAGCAGCACCCCAATGACTAGTCAGTACCACTACAACCCCTGATCTAGATAACCTTTGGCCCCTTCATTCAGCATTCCAAACCAAATATGGGTTCATGCTGTTGCTCCAGTCTTACAGTCCTCTGCATCTGCAAAGGCTGGCAAGAGACCAGGTGGATTTTGGTTTCTGGGTATAGTTGAGAGTTGCTTCATTCGCAGAAGAAAAAACTTCTCTAAGCAAAACAAGAAGAGTTTCACGAGAACAACCTAATGTTGTTATACAACAGTATTTATTTTCTTCTAAATGTTAAGTGTGGTGTCAAGGAACATCAGTCCTTTAACTGTAAAAATGTACTGAATGAGTATAATAATCCTGCTGTTGACATTGTGTATCACAGCAGGAGGCTGTTATTTCTGATTATTCTTTGCTTTTTAGCTTTCTTTGGAGCAAAAGACAATACCGGAAAATCTGCCATCCCCAACAGACAAATACAAACTAAAATATCAGCAGTATGAAGCAGACATGAAAGAGGGATATAAACAGTATTCTCAGAGAACTACAGAAAATAAAAAAAACAGTGCCCAGTCTCAGGAGTCTTCAAGAAAAACAGCAGATAAAGAGGTAACATATTTTAAACTTTCAGATGTACTTTGGTGCTCATCCTCATTAGTATCTGAGCATCTCTAATGTTGAATAGGCATTCAAATAGAGGAAGTCTATTTGAACCCTTTCCTCTTATGAACACTAGAAGCATAAGTCTCCAGTGGGAGAGCAAGTCTATGCCTTGGGAAGGCACTTCTCCCAGCCAGATGAGCAAGATTTGCATGAGCTATAGATGAGAGTTCTTATTTGCAATTTTATTAGAAGGAAAATGCATAATTGGTGACTCCAAAAGAGGAAGGATGATGGTAAAAATGTTACATTAGAATGGTGAAGTGCTTTCGATCCTTATTTAAATATGTATATAGAGCCATAACTTTGCATAGTTTATAAAAACAGAAAAAAATTGATTACCATTGCCCTATAGAACTTACAGACAAACAGAAAATAAAAATTAGTAGAAAAAAAGATAATGTGGGGAGAAGAGGGAAAGGGGTTAAAATAAATAAAGATAATGTGAACTATTTAGATTGTAAGTCCTATGGGGGCAGGGAAAGCTTATTCCATGTGTGTATGGTACCCAGTACAACAGGGTCCCAAACCCTGATTGGGACTTCTTGGTGCTACCACAATACAAACAAATAATAATAATTGTATTATATTATTAATGAATCTTATAAATTCTGCTATTTAAAAAAAAAAAAAATAAGACAAAGGTGGTGTAAAAGATGTGGAGTAGACAGCAGAGGAGTGGAGATCAACAATGGAAAAACAAAATGAAAAAAGTTGCCTTTCATTTTCTTTTGAAGAAAAGGGAGAGGGTGAGGATGCTCAGCACACCTGAAGAGTTATCATTCCAGGTGTGAGAAGAAGCATGAAAAAGACATGAAGGTGGGAGTAGGAGGTGAGCAAGAGGTGTGGAGGGGGATGGCTATTGAAGAGAGAGAGAAACTGGATGAAGCCTTGATCAAAGACGATGAGTTTGAATACCATGGAAAGAGAGAGGAAGCCAGTGGGCTACAAAGCAGTGACATGCTTGAAATGACAATGATGAAGGATAATTTTAGCTGCTGAATATTAATAGAATGGAAAGGAAAAAGTTATGGAGGAGGGAGACTAGTGTCCCAGGCTGAGATGGCTACTGTGTATATTGCTTCATTGTCTTAAAAGGACACTGTCCACTTGAAATCAAATTTTCAAATGTACTTACTAGTGTTCGAAGTAAAACTTAAGAGAACCTATAACTGAAAGAGAATTGAGACAGGAAAAATATCCTTTTTTTTTCTAATTGTGTTTATTTTGTGCATGTTATAGCACCTTGTCAGTGATAGTGTTTTGTTGATGGTGAGTTTCATTTCCTGCACAAGCACAACATCACACTGTCTTGCATCTGGCTAAGAGTAACTCACTTGCATGCTCTACTTCTCCAGGCTCTGCAAGAGAGCATTTATGGGAGCAGCACAATTGAAATTGAAACTGAAAGGATAGCAGGTGGATGTTTTCAAAGAGGAAGAGGAGGGCAAAATAGAGTTGGAGTTGCCAGTGTTTGGTGTTTGCTTTTGGGCCCACTCAAAAGATATTTCTAAACATGAGAGGAGTAAAACAATTCTTATATTTTTTTTTTAAAAAGTAAAATGAAAAATCAGGCTATTCTATTTTTAATATCCTGATTTTATCCTCAAGTCTTTAATTACTTTTTTACATCAGTCTTCACTGAAATAGTTAATTGTAATCAGATGTTTAACAAAGTGAATATTAACAAGGGAGAAGGATCTCTGGTCAGAATAGGAAAAGAACACGTTAAAGAAATACTTAAATAGGCTAGATGTATTCAAGTTGGCAGAGCCTGATGAAATTCACTGTAGAATACTTGAGCTAGCAAAGCAATCTCTGAACATTAATAATTATCTTCAACAATTAAGGAGAACAGCTGAGGTCCCAGAGGACTGGTGATGGGCAAACATAGTACCTATCTTCAAAAAGGGGGAAAAGGAGGTCTTAAGGAATTATGACCTGTCAGCCTAGAAAGATAATGGAACAAATGATTAAACAATCAATCTGTTGAAACCTGAGGAATAATAAGGTGAGAAATAATAGCCAACATGGATTTGTCAAGAACAAATCGTGCCAAACCACTCTAATTTCCTTCTTTGACAGGGTTACTGGCTTAGTGGAGGGAGGAAGCAGTACATATGGTATCTCTGGACTTTAGTAAGGCTTTTGACACTGTCCCACATGACATTGTCATAAGTAAATTAGGGAAATATGGTCTAGATGAAATTACTATAAGGTGGTTGCATAACTGATAACTAGTCTTTGAGTACAGTCTATTAGTGATTCACTGTGAAACTGAGAGGGCATATCAAGTCCTCCAGGGGTAAGTCCTGCATTTGGTACTATTCAAAATTTTAATTCATGACTTAGATAATGGAGAGTATGCTTATAAAATTTGTGGATGACATCAACCTGGGAGGGGTTGCAAGCACTTTGGAAGACAGAATTAGAATTCAGAATGATCTCAATATATTGGAGAATTGATCTGAAATCAATCAGATTAAATTCAATAAAGACAAGTGCAAAGTACTACACCTAAGAAGGAAAAATCAAATGCCAAATTGATAATAATTGGCTATGCAGTAGTACTGTAGACACGGATCTTGTGGTTGTAGTTGATCACTACTTGAATATGAGCCAACAATATGTTGCAGTTGCAAAAAAGGCTAATATTCTGCAGTGTATTAATAGGATTATTGTATGTAAGATATGGGAAGTAATTGTTCTGCTCTACCTGTCTCTTGTGAGGCTTCAGGTGGAATACTGTGTCCAGTTCTGGGTGCCACACATTAAGAAAGATGTGGACAAATTGGAGAGGGTCTAATGGAAAGCAACAAATGTGATAAAAGGTTTAGAAAACCTGACCGATAAGGAAAGGTTAAAAACAACTAGCATATTCAGTCTTGAGAAAAGAAGGCTGAAGAGGAATCTGATAACAACCTTAAAATAAGTTAAGGGTTGTTATAAAGAGGACAGTGATCAATCGTTCTCCATGTCCACTGAAGGTAGGACAAGCAGTAATTGGCTTATTCTGCAGCAAGTGAGATTTAGGTTGGATATTAAGAAGATTTTTCTCACTGAAAGGATAGGGAAGCTCCAGAATAGTCTTCCAAGGGAGGTTGTGAAATCCCATCTTTTGGAGGTTTTTAAGAACAGGATGGACAAACACCTCTCAGGGATGGTAGGTCTACTTGGTCCTGCCTCAGCACAGTGGGATGGACTGTATGACCTCTGAGTCCCTTTCAGCCCTACATTTCTATTATTCAGTGAAAAACAATATGTAAAATAGCTGGTGAGTCAGTAGTACTCAGAAAAGAATTTGAGTGTTATAGTGGATCACAAACTGAATATGAGTCAGTGTAATACTATGCCAAAAAAGGCAAATGTTGTGGGATATATTAACAAGATGGTTTTATATAAGAAATGGAAGGTAGTTGTTCCTCTCTACTCTGCACGGGTAAAGCCTGAGCTGGAGTACTGTGCCTAGTTTTGGGCACCACATGTCAAGCAAAATGTGAACAAACTGGAGAGAGTCCAGAAGAGATCAACAAAACTGATAAGAGGTTTGGAAAACATAATCTATGAGGAAAGACTGAAAGAATTGGACATTTTTAGTTCAAAGAAGAGAAGGTTTAGGGGGAGCATGATAAGTCATCAAATATGTAAAGAAGGTGGTGATCAACTGTTCTCCATGTCCAATAAGGGTGAGACAAGAAGTAATTGGCTTAGTTTGTAGCAAGTGAGATTCAGGTTAGATATTAGAAAAAATCCTTTCTAACTGTAAGGATAATTGAACACTAGATTAGGTTACTTAAGGAGGTTGTGGAATCTCCATTGTTGGAGGTTTTAAGAACAGATTAGTCAACGCCTGTCAGGGATGGCCTAAGCATAATTGGTCCTGTCTCAGTGCAGGGGGATGGACTAGATGACCTCTAGAATTTATAGAATACACAATCCGATTTTTTTTAATCAGTCCCTGAGAACATAAGTAATTGTTTTATGAAAATGTGATCTTTGCATTCAGCATAATTAATTAAAAAAAACCAACTCAGCTTCTGGGGAATTCTTCTGAAAAAAGTCTGTATTTCTTCCCCTTCATTTCTAAATATATTACATTTACCCTGTCCATCCATCTCCTCTTAAGAGCACTGTTAACTTCTGTAAAATTGCAGGAAATGTCTAAGAGAAGTCTAACCCAGCGGTTCTCAAACTGTGGGTCAGCACCCCAAAGTGGGTCACAACACCATTTTAATGCGGTCTCAGGGGTGGCATTAGACATGCTGGGGTTGTGTAGTAATTTTTGTTGTCAGAAGGGAGTCGCGGTGCAATGAAGTTTGAGAATCCCTGATCTAAACCAAAGAAAAATATTTTTGTTTGCTACAACTGATTGTCCATGATGTTGTAAGTAGAATACAGTGTATTTCTTTGTAGGATCCACAGCTTGAAGACAGGACTGATCATGATCTTACGGCTCTTGATGAGAAAGCCCTCTTGCAGCAATGCTATACAAGCAAGCCCTATGCAATGCAGCACAGCATAAGGAAGTTAGAAGCTGTAAGTTTCTTGGATGGTATTAAATTGTTATATAAATATCCCTATATATCAAGGCTTGTAGGTATAAATTTTGATATGCTGTAGAAATATAGAAAATCTCATTGATAGATGTTTGTATATATGTGTATGTTTACATAATATATTTATATTGATTAAATCATACATGATCTAGCATTGACAAGGAAATTAACTGGGTGACCTCTCTTCTATTTCTTCTGTGATCTTTTGTCAGAACTGTGCAGAAAAAGCACAAGAACTCCAAACACTGAGTTTAGGATTATTTCAGCAATGATCAGCAGCCTCCAGAACTTGACTTTTTGCTGGACTACACCAATAAAACAACAAAAAGGCTTGATTTATGGATGATCTGATGTATTGAACTCACTCTGTTGTGATTAAGGACTGTAGCACATAGAATATTCTATCAGAAGGTCTTGAAATAGTTGTTGAACTTGGATATCTCATATACAAAAATACATAGGCACAAAAAGTGAAAGCTGCCAAGGCATCCTTAACTTAGAATTTCAATTTAGAGTTGGTTTGTCATATCCTTAGTGCTTTGAGAGAGATTTAATATGTAATATATATAATTTGAGTTCTTATCCATACGTTTTTTTTCTTTTCTGAAAATATCAGACCTATTGTCAGTTGTGCATATTTATTTTTAAAAAGCCTTAAAAAGATTCTTAAATATATAATATATGTTAACATTTCCTTTGAGTGTAACTATTATTAATACATACTTTTAAAGGGAAGTTTTTCTGTAATTTCCTTCTGTTCATTGTTTTGCAGTATCAAAAATAATTTAGGGGTAAGTTGTATTTTGAGGAGTATTTTGTATTTGTATTGAGGAGTATTTTGAGGAGATAGCAACCATGATGCAGTCTTCTTTGATTGAAGGTTTGCATCCACAATTGGTCAGTTCGGTCTGTAGTCTAGGAGTACTCTTGGATTCCTCGCTGATGCTGAGCTCTCACATCACAATGGCTGTGAGACTCTGTCCCATTCTGGCGGGTGAAGACCTGGCCTCAGTTATTCATGCCTCCATTACCTCTCGGCTGGACTACAGCAATGCAATATGCCTGGCATGAAACCGTCAGCACTTAGGAAATGCCAAGTACAAAACATTGCAGCATATCTCTTCAGCAACACAGGCTACTTTGAGCACATTGCACATGCCCTATGCTCTCTACACCGACTTCCCATAGAATTTTGAACCAAGTTCAAAGTCTTGGAACTTATCTTCAAAGCTCTCCATAGCCTGGGCCCAGGATACCTAAACGATTGTTTAAAGCTTCTGGTCAACAACTTTGCTTCTCTGACACAATGGAACTCTCAACAGTAAGAGTAAAGCTCATCTGTATGGGAGACAGGACCTTCTCTGGAGGTTGTCACAGACTCTGGAAATAACTCCCCCAGTAACCAAGGTCTATCACAAACCTCACCAGCTTCCACTCCCAAGTGCAATGTGCATTTCTTTGACCTTGCCTTCTTTAACATAAACACATAGGAACAGGTACGTCTAAGAAAACAACAACATCCTACAAAACCAAGGCTCACCATTCCACATGTTTCTTCCTCTGGGAAGTGAATGAGAGAACAAACAATACTAACAGGTGTGTGGTCACCTGGCTTAACACACTGCTGGAAGGCACTCAGATACTATGGTGATGAGTGCAGTATAAAGTCTTGGATATATTTACTATGCAGAATATCTAAATGATCTATAAAAATGAGTGAAATGAGAATTCTTCTGTTTAAGGAAGACCATGGTACAATTTGTGTGATTTGCTCCAGGATGTCACCAATTAGAATTTTGCAGGAGAAGTTGTATTCCTTCTAAATAAAAAGGCTATTTTGTTCACAGTAGAGTTCCTTCCTTTTGTCCTATGACCTCTATTGAAATCAAATACTTGTCTCAATAGCTTTGTAAAAGACCCACCATGAATTTCTCTAACAGCTGAATGAAGGATGCACTAAAAAAGAAAATGTCTTCTGGCATTGAATTTAAATTCAGATGTTGAAGTTTCACTCTCTAAAATGGGATTCTCCCTTCCCAACATGCACACTGCTTGAGTCTTAGTGTCGAAATCTTTGGGCATTTAGGAAATGCTCCATGGACTACATTTGCAGTTATCACTTTGTCCTCTAGTATACAGACGCTCCCCGGGTAATGCAAACCCGATTTACAAAAATCCACACTTATGGAAAAAGTTCTGTACATTCCATAAGTGTGGGGTTTTTTTTCGTAATTGTTGGGTATATGTTCCCGACTTACGCAAGGTGTTCCGGAATGGAACACTTGCGTAAGTCGGGGAGCGTCTGTATAATTACTTTTAACCTATCCCTTGGGTCAAGTAGTGGGCAAGAATGTATATGTTCAATAACTTAATATAATGCACTGATAATTGTGACACCTGACTGCATCACAGATGAAAACCAAGCATTTGTAATTCAGAAATCCAGAAAGGAAAAAAATCTGTTCAGAATAAACAGTTTGTGATGTATTTGAGTTAGCTATTGTAGCAAGTGGTAATTCATACTTGCTGGATAGTGTTGGCATCCTTTCGTCTGCGACAGACTGTGGGAATTGCAGCCTATGATGTAGATGGTTTGCAATGTCTCAAGTGACTGAATAGTTCAGTCTGAGATTTGCATGATCTTTGCCAGTTATTGAAAATGTATGTATCTTGGTTGGGAGCTGCTTGCTTCTTATGGGCTCTTTTCTCTTCAAGCTGTAGGAGCCAGCTTCTGTTATGGACTTTGATACCCTGATGGAGATGATGGTACCTCTTGTTACGATCACTTGCCAATATTTCCCATTGGTCAGGATCAATTCCAAATTCCTTCATATCTCGCTTGCATGTGTCTTTATAGCGAAGCTTGGGACGTCCTGTTGTTCTAGTTCCCTCTGATAGCTCCCCGTATAACATGTCCTTGGGTATCTGTCCATCTTCCAACCTACTCAGATGGCCCAGCTAGCGCAGTCATCTTTGCTTGAGCAGGGATGTCGCACTTGGTAAATTTGCCCTTGAAGAACCTCTGCATTGGTGACTGTATCTTGCCATTTGGTATTGAATATGCGGTGTAAACAACGTAGGTGGAAACTGTTTAAACTTTTCTCCTGATTAGCATAAGTTGTCCATGTTTCCCCAGCATACCATGAGAGTGCTGAGGATGCAAGCATTTTGGTACACTAGCATTTTGGTCTTGATGGTAAGCTTTGAGTAGTTCCATGCTCTTTTAGTTAGTCTGCTAAAGGTGGTGGCAGCCTTTCCAATGCGAACATTTAGTTCTTCATCCAGTGAGAGGTTGGCGGTCACTGTAGAACCTAAATAGCTTAATTTTTGGACTACTTCTAACTGGTTTGCGTTCGAGGTAATTGAAGGATCTTGTGGAACTCCCTGTTCTAATACAACCATTTTCTTGGTGGTGAGAGCAAATGCCTGACAAGCACTTGAAAGGCCTTCCTTGAGTTCTTGTAGTAGATCTTCATTATGGGCTATGAGGGCAGCATCAGTGAATAGAAGTTCCCTGGTTAGCACCTTTTTGACTTTGGTCTTTGACTTAAGTTGGGACAGGTTGAAGAGTTTCCCGTCTGATCTTGTGTGGAGATACACTCCATCTTTCATGTCCTTAAACACACAATTCAAGAGTACTGAGAAGAAGATTCCAAAGAGTGTAGGGGCAAGAACACATCCTTGCTTCACTCTGTTTTTCATCTCAAAGCTGTCCGAAGTGGACCCACCAAACTGGACAGTTGTTTTCATGTTGTTGTGGAATGAACGTATAAGACTTAACAGGGTTGGTAGGCATCCTATCTTTTCTAGTATTGCAAATAGACTGGCTCTGCTGACTGTGTCAAATGCTTTGGTTAGGTCCACAAAGGCGATGTACAATGGTCTATGCAGAGAGAAAACTGACTTACTGGGAGACTTGTGAATTAAATCCTTTACAACTTAACCCTTTAACAATTTTGGTAAAGTTAGTGATTATCCTTTAAAATTATCTGGTGTTTGATTGGCAACCAGTTTTTCATCCTCTTCAACTATAGTAGGCCTTGGTCTATATGGAATTTGGCTTGCGCATGTAAAAATGCCTACCCGGGAAATCTTCTCTCAATCACAGATTGTCTCTGTATTTAGCACATTAGTGAAATAGAGTTGCACTAAGATAAAGGGAGTCACAGCTGATCAAAGATAGAGAGAGATAACTAATCACAGGCATGCACATTGGGTTGGGAGCTTACATAAAAAACACTGAACAATGTCTTTGTCTTCCCATGAAAACCAACTATATAAATGTCATGGAAATAAGGGCAAACCTAAATGCAGTAGAGAAGTTAAGAAATCGGATATATATTAAATGATAGGGTTTTGCCAGAGAGTAAAACCCACTGCCAGCAAGGAAGAATAGTTGGGATAATCTCTCCAATGAATAGGGCGATTCCTATAAGACTCTTCCAATTGTCATATATCCGAGGAGGAGAATATTCCAGCACATAGCTGACCTGCTTTCAAATAAATAATTGAGAGCGGACAATAAATCATAAAAGAATCTTTCACAAGACAAAATCAAATTGGTAGAGGTAAATCTTCATTGCTTCAAACCATAATTTGTATCTGCACTGATTCCTATGATACATTGGACAGGGAGGGAAGTTTCTCTTATGCTTTGTCCCACTTAAATAATACACTTACTGAAAGTAATGTGAGAGCAAATATAAAGAAATCTGGCCCTCTGCATAAATGTTAGATTTCTCTTTTATATGTAGACAATAAAATTACACAGAGCTAGTGCATATGTAAACAGTTTAACTGTATCAGAATGCATTATGTGGCTCTAATTTAACTGAACCTCATTCACCGTATAATTTTCTTGATTAAAAAAAAGATAAGGTGAGAGAGTGAAATGACACATATGAAAATTCCATATTACTTAACTGCATCTTCTGAAGATCATCTTATTTTCTGAAGTGTTTATTGTATCTCATAGGCTCTTAATGGGTTTTTCATTTCAGGAGGATGTAGCTGCGGAGAGGAGAAAGCAAACTGTAGTAGAGCAAGTGATGGTGGATCAGTTATCTAGGTAAGAGAATATACAAAGTATAATTACAAGTTAACACTGTAGAAGAATCAACTATTTGAAAGTGTGCCCTACCTTGTGAAGGAAGTATTATTTTATTTTATTTAAAATTTGTGAACATTCTTTAAATTCTTTAATTTTTTTGTAAAACTTCTGTGATGAAAATGATCAACCTTCTAATTTTTAATGCCGTAAGTATGATCTAAGTATCTCTCAGAAGAATTAAAAATGTGTTAACACTTGCACCCTAATTTTAGTGTTTTACAGTAGGACACTCTTGAGAGCTAATCTGCATGCTTTTTTGCAAAATATATTGGTGCCGTTTGTAATACATTATACTTCTGTAGTGAAACTTTCTTCTGAGAAACTCACATTTTTAAAACAGTAATGAATTAATCAGCACAACACTCCTTTGCAGTAAGACAATATTGTTCCAGTTTTACAGAGTTGGCTCTGAGAGATTGAATTGGACAATGTCACACAACTAGGCAGTTAACACCCAGGGGTTGGCAGGTCTTTGAAGCACTGTAGACAGCATTTCAGTGCCTTGAAGGAGGAAGGATTTTGTGATTTTGTTTGGTGACCCTCACTAGGCAGTATAAGTAACAGCATTGACTGTCTCTGGAAAGAACCACAGGAAAGTGATAGAGCCTTTGCAGGGGACAGAGGGAATGAAAGTAACTTTGTGCTGCTTCGGATTGCAAAATACATTGGAATTTTTTTCTTATTTAAAAGTATATGTGATGAAACACAATAAGATGTGCACTAACGGACAATTCTTGCATTTCTTTGTGCTTGAAGCAGGGCCGGCTCTAGGCACCAGCGTTCCAAGCGTGTGCTTGGGGCGGCACTTTTCAAGGGGTGGCACCCCAGCCATTTGGGGGTGGCACTTTTCAAGGGGCGGCACTCCGTTTTTTGGGGGGTTTTTTGCTTGGCGGCGGCAAAAAACCTGGAGCCGGCCCTGGCTTGAAGTAACTGATTATCAGGCTTATTTTCCTTAATGTACCTTAGGTATGCACAATTAATGCCAGCCTGTGAAGTATGATTATATTACTCTAGCATTTACAAGAGTTAGAACAAAAATGATCTACAAATGTATATTTACCATAGAGCAATGGTTCTCAAACTTATTTGAGCGCGCTTCACTTCTTAGTGTCTATAGTAGTTTACACCCCCACCCCCACCACACAAGCACATATACTGATAAAAAAATAATCAATATGCAACTCTCACTAAACATTAAAAACAGTAAGGTATTTAGTCAAACAGAGCCAATGATCCATTGTAATGAGAGCAAAAGCAAAACTGTGATTGTGGTCGATGCTTACAATTAAATGTGCACACCGTGTCGGAGCAAACAGATTAATGTACAGATGGCAACGACTTTGTGTAATTGTCAAGGCTGTATCCCCAATTTGAACTTTAGGGTACAAATGTAGGGGCCTGCATGAAAACTTCTAAGCTTAACTACCAGCTTAGCTCTGGTCCCGCTGCCACCATTCTCACTGGATTCCCTCCCTGGGAAGCCTTGAGAAACCTCTCACCAATTCCCTGGTGAATACAGATCCAAACTCCTTGGATCTTAAACAAGGAGAATTTGACCCTTCCCCCCTCCTTCCTTTCACCAACTCCTGGTGAATACAGATCCAAACCCCCTTGGATCTTAAAACAAGGAGAAATCAATCTGGTTCTTAAAAAGAAGGCTTTTAATTAAAGAAAAAGGTAAAAATTATCTCTGTAAAATCAGTATGGAAAATAGCTTTACAGGGTAATCAAACTTAAAGAGCTCAGAGGACCCCCCTCTGTCTTAGGTTCAAAGTACAGCAAACAAAGATAAACACTCTGGTAAAAGGTACATTTACAAGTTGAGAAAACAAAGTAAATCTAAGACGCCTTGCCTGGCTTTTACTTACAATTTTGAAATAAGAGACTTGTTTAGAAAGATGGGGAGAACCTGGATTGATGTCTGGTCCCTCTCAGTCCCAAGAGCGAACAACCCCTTAAACAAAGGGCACAAAACAAAAGCCTTTCCCCCCCCAAGATTTGAAAGTATCTTGTCCCCTTATTGGTCCTTAGGGTCAGGTGTCAGCCAGGTTACCCGAGCTTCTTAACCCTTTACAGGTAAAAGGATTTGGAGTCTCTGTACACAGGAGAGCTGTTACCCTTCCCTTTATAGTTATGACAGTAATGCTATGCAAGCTTAACAGAAATCCGTCAAAATGCACAGAACCATCTAGAGTCAAATGCACAGCGCCATCTGAGGACCTGATATGTCTGGAGGAATCAGCTTTGCTAGTTATTAATTGCTGTGGGTAAAATGTGCTCAGTAGCTCCTCTCCCCCCCCATAGCTTCTCATGCCCCCCAGAATACATTCCGCGCACACACACATGGGGAGGGGTGCCCACCAGTTTGAGAACTTTTGCCATAGAGTAATGTTGCTTTTTTTTCTTTTTTCGGTCAGGGCTGTAATAAGTGACCCAGAGCAAAGTACAGATATTGGTACTTACCAGAGAGATTGGACCTTTGCAGGTCTTGGGACAGCACCATTGCGCTTTAGAAAAAGAACATTACATGAAACAAAGTAAGTTTTCTTTTGCGGTGGTGGTTTGGACTTTTTTGAGCTACGGGCTTATAGGTGTAATTTCAACCAGTTGTAACTTTAGCAAAACCGATTCCTTTCAGGCTGAAACTTTTCGTGCTTGGTCTTTCTCGCTTTCTTTCTCTTTCTTTTTTTTTTTTTTTTTTTTTTTTTTGCCAAGTGTAGTAAAGTTTGTTCCATCCAGTTTTAGAGATGCAAAAACAAGTCTATATATATGCAGTCTTGGAGGTATGATATTTAGTATTAGTTATTGCTACACTTTGACAGGTTGTTGTTTTTTTTTGTCTCTTTAGTTGTTTTTGGTTTTAAGCCTTCCTCATGCCGTTTCATGTATTTTATCCATTACTATGGCTGAATCCAATGGCTTCAAGCTATGCCTTCCTGCAGTGGCACTATGGCTGTCACAGATAAATGTGCCTTTTCTGCCTCAGGGAACGATGTTTTCCTGATGATTCTTTGAGTGTAAAGGTTTACCAAAAGTACATGTAGAATGTGGAAAAAAAATCTTAAACTTAAAGGCTCCAATATTGAATGCCACTTCAGTGTCGAGATGAAGTAGAAGGTTTGTTAAGTTCTTAAGGGACTATTTTTCTGAGTAATGCTTTTCCAGCATTGGTTTTTCTCGAGAGAGCCAAGGAAAATGAAGAAAAAGAGTCAACAGATTTGTAACTCTTCTTAGCACATCTAAATAACACCGATGGGATGTCCACCCTGCATAGGTCTGACCGGGGTTAAGGTGGCCAATTAACTGCCCAGGCTGCACCTGGAGGAGGAGCCAGGGTGCAGAGAACTAAGTGATTGCAAGCAGGCCCACCTATGCAGGAACAGGCGGGGCCTATAAAGCCAGGTAGGGGGCTACAGATGGCGGCTGCTTAGAAAGGGCAGTCACTCCCTGGGAAGAGGGAGGAATGCTTGGGGAGCTGCTGGGAAAGGCTTCAGGAAGACAGGCAGCAGTCACTTTCTGGGAAGAAGGAGGAAGCTTTTGAGCTGGTACACCCAGAGAAAGAAGGGGAACCACGGTGTAGGAAGCAGTCCAGAAGCAGTGAGGCCAGAGAGAGGAAGCCCAGAACTGCTGAGCTGAGGGTTCCCCTAACAGCTGCCGAGTGCGTGTCACAGAACTGAGGCAGTGAATGAGAAGACTGCTGATGGACTGTATCCCAGAATGGGGAATGCTGAGTGATCTAGCTGGAGAGCTAAGTCACAAAGGAGATGCTGTGGGTCCTGGAGCGAGAGGAGCTGCAGACCAGAGTCAGGGTGACAGCGTGCAAACTGTGGACTGAGGCATTGTCTTCCAGAGCTAATCACCAGAGTGACCAGGAGGAGGCGCCAGACCTGCAGTGAGTGGAGCACCCCGGGACAATAACATTAGCCCCAAAGATATCCAGGCTTGCTCTCCCTGCATTCCAGCTCTTTCATCTGCTTTATGACTCAACAGCAAAGGGTAACCTGGATCAACTCATAACTAGGTTACCACAATGCAGGTTTATTGGTAGTTCTAGAAATGGTTGATATTTAATGCAAAATTTTACATTTTTGGAATATATCTGTAGATAAATGTCGTGAATTCTTTTAACAGAATAAGGACCAGATCAGCATTAACTGAAAATGTGCTTTCTAATAAGTTACGCTTTGATGGCAGAATTATATCAAGGTAATCATAGAACTCCTTTTTAAATCTGTGAGTAATGAATTATTTTCTTTTGCATATTGGAATAATTGCAGTACATTACACATCTGTTTAGAAGTATGTGCTTATAATACGTACATTAGAGCCCTGTGTGGAACTAGTGTAGAGCCGTGCAGCGAGACTGGGATCTCGCAGGTCCCACAGGACCCGCTCCATAATAGCAGGAGCGGGTGGGAGTGAGATTAAAAATAGTCCAATGCAGGGCTCTATTGTACATTACAGACATATGTGTAATTTTAATTTTCTTAAGGGGCTGTTATATGCTGACATAGTTTAGAACAGCCCTGAGTCTCATTTGACCCAAGAATCAGGGTTATATAAAGGACTCCTTTCTGATGTCTTTTGCTGCAGCCAGTGCTTTCTGGACGCAGCTGAGCATTCAGCCCATTAGCTTCAGAGATCATGATGAACATAGCTGGTCCTAATACATTGTAATCTGTTGGTTGAGTTGTGAAAACTCTTTCTGAATGTGGATTATGGAAAGCATTTTAGACAAATAGCCTAAAATTTAATTTAGATATGTGGCTGGATCCACAAGCTACATTGAACAATATTTCAAATTAAACTAAAGCAATCAAAAACAGTAATATTCTTAAAATAATTATTATAATAATATTGTAGGGCATTTGCCATTGAACTGCTACTAAAGATGCATGTTTCAAAATAGTGATATACTCATCCCATTTCAGTTTGAAATAGATTACATTGAAATAGATTACAAAACTCTAATATTGCTTTTCAATTACTGTTGTAGGAATGGGCGTGATGCTTGCAGAGAGCTGATTGGATTCTTTTTTATGTATGACAGATCTCTTACTGTATATGAATATCGACAGTTTGGAAAAAATAGGTAGGATAAATAACTGTTAAAAATTCTCAAGAAAAAATTCTCCAGAATATATCCAGAAGAATTTACTTTCAAGTTTAATTATTTAAATTTATTTTAAATCATCTCACAGAACAAATGCCTTACCTTTCATTCAGAAAGGAGTTTATAGTCATCAGCATGGACAAAGAAAAGGACAACAATATGATCTTAGTGACTTTTATGTTGTAAGTATTTTTCTATTGAAAATATATCAACTTTGCTGATGATTTGGAAATGCCACTTGGGTTGTTTGAATTCTGGGCTGAAGCAAGGACTCTAATCTAGCATTCAAGGGACTGATCCAAAGTATGCTGCAGTAAATGGAAGTCTTTCCATTAACTTTCAGCTTCTTTGGTTGAGGCCCTAAGTCTTAAAGAGTCTGGACTAGAGATGGTCGGGAATTTTCAACTAACTAATTTTTCGTTGGAAAATGCCAGTTTGTCAAAACCAAAACTTTTTGTGGAAACATGTCAATTTCAGTGAAAGTTTATTTGAAACTGATTTCTCAGGTTAGGATGGAATGTTGAGGGAGATCGACCCGCAGAATAGCCAATAGCCCAATGGTTAGGGCACTCAGCTGCGATGTGGGAGACTCAGGTTTAGGTCCCTGCTCCAAATCAGGCAGAGCAGGGACTTGAACCGGGGTTTCACATATCCCAGATGAGTGCCCTAACCATTGGGCTACTATTCTGGGGTGGATGCTCTCATTTTTTTTGCAAAAATTTTGAAAGGTTTTTGTTTTTTATATTGTGAAACAGTAAATGCATTGAAATCTTAGATTTTTACAGGATGGGAAAACCCTTTCCCTCCCAGCTCTAGTCTGTACCATGTGCTATATAAAAGCACCCAGCCAAATACTAGAGATGTCAGTGGTAGTCTCAAAACAGGCTGCATGTTCTACTATTTTCCACCAGAGGGCACAAAGCTGCAGCTGGGAAAGGGTTTGTAAACATATATTGTTACAAAAGTGAGTAACTGTGAAAGGGAAGAGGGCCCTGATAACCAAGGAGAACAAAGTTGTGAGTTAGATCTCATTAGGTATGTGGCAGACATGTTAATTCTGATGGGAATTCATGTTCATTCCATATAAGTACAGCTGCTAGCATAGAATTTGACTTACTGATTCTCTTAACTTTTAAAATCTCATGTTTTGTGTTTTAAATTACAATACTGAACTAGAAATTTGTGCCATATTCTAATTGTATCCTAAAATAGCACTTTTTTTCTGTTAAAATTTTAAAAATTCTAGTTCTTCATGAATTTCTTGTATAGTATATTTTATAGAATATACAACTTGCTTGTAAATCGTTCATTTGTTATTACCTACAGGGTGCTAACCTGACTTTTCTGAGTTGCAATCTTAGCCTTCCAGAAAGCATTAAACAGAACCCAATACTTACCCTTCGTGTCACAAATATTGATGAAGCTGCAATTGACATTCTAAAGTAAGTGCAATAGACTAGCTTTTCTGATTAGTTTTCCTTTTTTGCAAATATCTTCCCAAATGAAAAATTTATATACAAGCTTTAAACAAATACATTTTATTCATGCTGCTAAAAGTTTCTGCATTTAGGTTCTTATTAGGAAGAACTAGACATCTGAATGAATGGTTTTGAAGTAACGTACAAAGGAGCCTTTAACTGTTTATTGGGGGGGGAGAGAACAGTTGTAAAATAAAAGATTTCTATTCCTTAAAGGTCTTATTCTCTGCATTTTGGTGCTGAACTTGAACTTAAAGACAAATTAGATAGGTTTTAATATATGATTTCTATCTTTCTGATGGTAATAGCTTTGATTACTTCATTTGAAAGAATAAACGTTCCGCTTCCTACCTTAAGGGAAAGAAAGCCAAAAAACTGAAAGAAAAGAAAGGAATACGATGTAACTGGTGCATTTCCCTAACAATAAGATACCTCTTATGGTGCCAGGTTGGGAAACCTGAAAGCCAGAGAATGTAACCATGTAATCTCTCTCTAGTCCTTGTCATCTTTGTCAATGCAGACTAATAAAGGTTTGACTATCTTGGCTAGATTTGGCCCTTCGCTGACCACCAGCATGGCTGAATGTGGCAAAGAATGGCTAAGAATGTCACTTAGAGGATTTAATGACTTTGGCAGGAGCGGCGCCAGGGTTTTTGCCGCCCTAGGCAGCAGCGCTCCTCCACAGTAATCGGCGACAGCTCTTCCTCTGAAACTGCGTTCTCGGCGGCAGGGGTCCTTCCGCTCCAGGTCTTCGGGGCACTTCGGTGGCGGGTCCCGGAGTGAGTGAAGCCCCTCGCCACCGAAATTCTGCAGAGGGCGGCGAAATGCCGCTCCCCACATCCTGCCGCCCTAGGTGACCGCCTAGGGTCGCCTAGTGGAAGTGCCGGCCGTGGACTTTGGAGTGTACCTAATCAGCAGTGAGTGACATTTCTGGTTTAGAAGATAACTTGAATAAACATCTGTAACTTTTTCATAATGAAATGTGAGTAATCTTAATACATTTCACTAAGAATGTAGGGCCTGGTTGTGTCCTTAAGAGAAACTCTGTACATGGATCTTTCCCCTTCCCCACAGAAAGGAGACTCAGCCACCTGGGCAGCAGCATTTCCTCATCCCAAGGGGGTGCTGCTGCAGGAGGGTGGGCTGTGGATGTGAGGTAGGACTCCTCCTTTCTCTCTTTGTTTCCTCTCTTCCTTATGCCCAGTGAAATCCAGGATGGAAATGTAATACAGCTTGGAGATATTGTGTATTTCTACAGTGGAAAACCTCTCTTGAAGGGGAATTCCTACATTTATTCTTTCAAAATAGGCTTTGATAAATTCACTTGTTTCATACACTAAAATAAGGGAACTTATAAAAAAAATTATTTCACTTTTGTAACAGCTAGATGAATGGCTAATCATTGAATGTACATTATTTTGTAAATTGGACTCAGCTAAATATCTCTGCAAAAGTAAACTGTCATGTACATTTAATGCCTTCCTTTGGGTTTCTGGATTTCATTGTCAATATACAAATAATTTTGTTTGAAGATTATGATTCCATTACTGTGTGGTCTGAACAATCCTAATTCTATTAAGTGATTTTAAGATGTACTTTCATGGAGTTTGCTGTCTGAAATTATGGTGAAGAGTCAATGTTAGCCTATAATATATATTTAAAGATTTAAATCATCCTGTCCTATCAAAGCAATAACGATGCCACAATTAAGACATTCATTCAGATCTAAAGACTTTATTAGAATAACTTAATTGACTATTGCTATAAATTTCATGTTGTCTATCAAAATGCCTAGCTATATAAAGCCTGTTCTCAATTACACTAATACCCACTTTAGGGCCCCATTACACTGCCATGGTGTAAAGGGGCCTTACTGTAAATGAGAAACAGGCCCCTAGAATTTACAACTTATCTGTATATTGTTGTGTCCAGTAATATACAGTATATCGATATATTTACAGCTATTTTTTCCTTCTAATTATGGCAAGGTTTTCACAAAATGGAGGACAAGAGTTTAATTGTTGATAACTCACGTAAGGCACTTTGCACCTCATGAATATATTCTTTCTGCTGCACAGCTTCTCTCCTCATTCATCACTAATAGTAATGCCTCCCACCTTTGGAATTCAGAGAGGGGCTAGTGTGGCAGCAGAGTGCAAGCATTAAGCCAAGTCCAGGAGGTGCTATAGGCAGTTTTTTAGGGGAGCTATGCTCTGCTGCCATAAGTCACTGACCCTCATACTGCCAGGACATGGGGGCTTTTTCATTGGATAGGCATGTAGGGCCTTGACTTCTGCCCAAAACTGTGAGGCCTTGTCTACACTACCAAGTTTTGTCGCCAAAACTGCTGTTTGTCGACCCAGACAGGGAGTGTGTACACACTGCGAGGTGACTTTTGTCGGGGAGAATGCCCCATTTTGGCGACAAAATACAACCACCCTCATGAGAGATTTACGTCTTTTCTCTCCACATTTTTGTTGATGAAGTGCAAGTGTAGACACCACGCTTCATTTCATCACTTTCATTGGCCTCCAGAAGATGTCCCACAATGCCCTTCCTGATCGCTCAGGTCAGCAATTTGAACTCCACTGCCCTGCAGCCAGATAGATAACCATCCACCCCATCCCCTTAGAAGCCCCGGGAATTTTTTACATTCCATTTTCTGTTTGCTCGGTGTGGAGAGGTCTCATCGCATCTTTCGAGGTGACCATGGTGGGTTATCGCAGCAAATGCTTGGACCACTGCAGAGCTGTTGGATCTGATCAGTATATGGGGAGAGGAGGCTGTGCAGTCCCAGCTGTGCTTGAGCCGAAGGAATTGGGATATCTACGGGCAGATTTCTCGAAGTTTGTGTGAAAAGAGCTATGATGGGGACACGCTGCAGTGCAGAGCAAAGATAAAGGAGCTGAGGCAGGCGTACCATAAGGCGAGGGAGGCAAACCATCCCTCAGGTGCTTCACCTAAGACTTGCCGGTTCCGTAAGGAGCTGGATGCTATCCTCAGTGGCAACCCCATCTCCATTGCCAAGAGCCCCATGGATACTTTGGAGGGCACGGAGGCAGCAGAAAGAGGACCGAACCTGGAGGACGAAGTTATTGAGGAAGAGGTGGAGTTAGATGAGGATGTGCAGCTCCTGGCGGGGTCGCCCGGTGGGGCAGGCAGCCAGGAACTGTTCTTCACTCCCGAGATGTCTAGCCAGTCTCAACAGTCGCTCTCTGATGAGCAAGAAGCAGGAGATGAGACTCCTGGTAAGTGGCTGTGGCTTGTGTAGCGCGGAGGTGGGTTTAGGGCATAGAAATGTGGGAGGCTGGCTGTGTTTCTGTGAGCTGGATATTTTCCTGTGTAGCTAATCAGTGCGGTGGAACAGGGTGTTGATGCGCGCCAAGATCTCATGGGAATCCTTCAGAGAGATCTCCAGGAAAGTTTCCTGGAAGTACTCGGTAATCCTCTGCTGAAGGTTCCGTGGCAGAGCAGCTTTGTTCCTTCCCCCATTGTAGGAAAATTTCCCACGCCATTCTGCAATCACTTGTGCAGGGACCAAAGCGGCACATAGGCAAGCAGCACAGGGAGCAGGGCGGAAGCCACAAGCATGGAGTAGATGTACTCTCGTTTTCCTGATTACCCTTAACAGTAAGATGTCTGCTAGAATTACCCCCGCCTGTGGAAAAGTGTGGGAGAATTTTAGAATTTGTTCCCTAGAATGCTGCCCCATGACCCTTGCAAAGAGTGTGTGCTCTTTTTCCCCATGTGGAGCGCGCTCCCTCCCTCCCCACCCACCAAAACTCACCATGCTTTGGGTGTTCGCAGAGATGTGTACTTGGCTAGGGTCAGTGAGAAAGTAATGACAATGTTGCTGGAAATGTTTCAATGCTGAATTTAACAATCTCGCTTCTGTGCTTCACAGATGTGGCCTTCAGGAACACCCCACACATCCCAGCCGAGCATCTCCACCAGATAAGAAAACGCCCAAGACACAGCAAAGACGACATGTTCCAGGAGGTCCTGCAGTGCTCCAATGCAGAAAAAAGGGAATGAAAGGAGTGCTGGGAAGCCAAATGGCAGGACAGAAAACAGAACCATGCATTTGTTAAGGATGCTAAAAATTATGGAGGAGCAAACTCAGATGCTGAAAGCCTTAATAATGCCACAGACTGAGCAAATCAGTGCTCGACCTCCACTGCAGCACATTCAGAGCTCTTTTCCATGCCCTCCCTCCCCCCCAACTCCGCCTGCACATTCCTTTCCACCTTCCAGGACTTCTCAGTTTCCCCTTCACGTCACCCCCTCGGACAACTTTCACAATGATAGCTGCACTTCTTCAAGGACTCCAGGGCTACCTGTGGTCATTGGGGGTGTATACGCTGGCAGTGCAGAGGCGCCACCATGTTGACTAACAGCAGGAGCCACAGTGCATGTTCTTCCCTCCTCTGAGGCAATGGAACTATCCCCGGAAAGAGGGATAGATCCCACAGGAGAAAGCAGTTTGGGGTTTGACCAGTCCACATACCCTCCCCTGGGGTTTGACCGGTCCACATTCCAAGTTCCCATTTTAACTCCTGGGTCCAGAGCACTGTTCTGGTAGTTGCTTCTCTGTCTTCATCTCACCTCTTTGGGGACAGGCTGGCCCACTTTCTTAATATTTGGGCCTTGATTACTACCAACAGCTGTGTCCTAAACACCATCAGATTGGGTTATGCCATCCAGCTCCTCTCCGTCCCTCTTCAGTGACCCCTCTCATGAGATACTGCTCCTCAAGCAGGTCTGCTCTGTGCTGGCGGTGGACGAGGTTCCACCAGAATACCTGGTACTTCCCAATACCCAAATCCAAGGGAGGAGTAAGATCCATCGTCAGCCTTCGTGGACTCAACAAATATATCCGGTACATGAGGTTCTGAATGGTCATTCCATCAATTATCCTCCCTGCATTGTCTCAGAATGACTTGTTTGCTGCTCTGAACCTTCAGGACACCTATTTTCACATGACGATTTTACCAAGCCACAGAAAGTTCCTTTGGCTCATCGTGGCGGAATGCCACTTTTAGTACACAATGCTTCCATTCGGCCCATCTTCTGCCCCCTGTGTTTTTTACCAAATGCATGGTCATCGTTACAGCGTATCTCAGGAAGAAGGGGCTTTACATCTTCCTGTATCTGGATGACTGGTTACTGAGGGGCAGATCCAGAGAGCAAGTTCTTGCTCAAATTAGCACCACACTGCACTTGCTCGACTGTCTGGGTCGTCTGGGTCTCATCTAAACACCGTAAAGTCAATCTTGGCTTCCACTCAAAAAATAGAGTTAATTGGGACTCTGTTAGATTCCATGCTGTCAAGAACATTCTTGCTTACTGACCATTTTCAGACAACTAGCCATCTTTGCCTCAGTCTGCAATCTCAGCCTTCCATGACAGTTTGAATGTGTCTGCAACTCCTGGGCCACATGCAGGTGGTCCAGTTTGCAAAGTTGTGCCTTCACCCCCTTCCATTGCACCTGCAAAAACCACACGTTTCTTGAAGCAAGGACTTCTCCTTCATATGGACCTGGGGAACCTATATTAACAGCCTGGGCATCAGAAAAGATGTGTAGTTAAGTGGGATTTCTTGCATTAGTCTCATCAGTACTTTTTGGTATCCAGACAGAACTCAACCAGGAAATTTCATTAATTGATCTGGTCAAATTATGTTTCTGGTGTGAGGGGAAACAGAAAGCTCTTTGGGGCAGGGATTGGCTCTTTATTTGTACAGTGCCCAACACAATGGGGCCCTGGTGTCCATATACTACCATAATACAAGTTATAATAATAACCACACAATTCTGGTGATTCAGCCACACTAGAGTTTCTCCAGGTTGGTTGATTAGAGTCCTGTAACCATAGAAAAGTGGGTAACAGTTCTAGCATCATTCTTTAGGTGGTCTCCCCATTTGAGTATCATCAGGTGTCAAGATTCGTCAGAATGACAGATTAGACAAGTCTGTGGCAGGGCTTTTTAGATGACATTAGGTCCAAAAGACTGAGTTTGGAATTCGTTCCTCTGTCCATTCAAGAACAACTCTACTATTGTTGTAGGAAAAGGTTGTTCTTTTAGCTCCAGAAACCTTTCTGTTCAGAGTACATTGTTCTTTCCACAATTCCTGTGAAATGATTCTTCTATCATTTTGTTGCAGTGCTTAGCACCTCTGAATGTTGAAGCATAAATGGGCATTAGGGTTACAGGGCTAACTGCACTTCTGTTCCCTTGATTGTCTCTGTGAGCTCACCTTCTAGAGCCTTTACCCACCCCAGGGTGGAATTTTGCAATTCTCCTGCTTTTAGTCAGGTTTGGGCTATGGTACCTTGTGTATCAACTCTTGTTACCCTGCAATTCCTACTGAGTTTGGGAGTCTGCAGCCAGAAGTAAATAGTGACCACACAGACTTCTTAAAATAAATGTATTGTTTATTTAGCAGTAGAAACAAAGCACTGAAGGAAAAAAGGTTTTAAAGCAGCCTCCACACATCTATCTTGCCATCTGCTGATGGTAACCAAGGGAGACATAACTTTCAAACACCCATGGCAGGTTTCTGTGTCTGCTAGATTCCCCTGAACAGCTGCTGGCTTTTTCTTGAGAGACTGCCCCTTTAAATCCTGCCAGAGATTTTTTGTTCTTCTGTGTTAGTTGGGTCCTTGGTTGTTCCTAGTCAGAACCAGTTTTGTAGGTCATCTGGAGACTGAGATAGTCAATACTAATATAATCAAAAATAACAGTTCTGGCATTGGCCCTTAACAACTCTAACCTGTCAGTTGATGGGTGGATTGCTGTCAGGAGCCATCTCCTCCTTCTTGCTTGTATCCCAGACTGACCCCCAGTGAGTTAAACAATATAGTCATACAGAAAACATTTCAGTAACCAGGCCAACGTACAGTATCAATAAATTATTACAGGGCAGCTCCGAATCAGTCAGATTACACATCCCAGTTGTACTTTGTTCATTTCATTCTATCCAAGATAGAGGTTTAGGGCCTCAAAGTTGTTGCAGGCAAGATGTTAAAATCCTGCACCTGGGAAACTATGAAGGGGAGTCAGGACTCCATCAACCAGGTCCATTGTGGCATTATGGGGAAAAGTGTATGAGACTTGTCAGAGGAAGATTTGCAAAGTAGAGTTCCATTCCCCTGCAGAATGGTAGGAAGGTGTTGCTGGGTTTGTTCCCAAATAATTCCTTAAATGACAAAATTCTTGCTCTGTATGGAGGGTCTTGTATTTCTGCTAATTATTTGACTCTGATAATAATTAAAATTCTGCTTATCCTGTGCCTCCCCATTTCTGTGATTCATTGCTCACTGCTTCCCATTAGTGGTGAATGAGGAGAGAAGCTGTTCAGCAGAGTGAGAAATTTCTTACCTGATAATTTTTTTTCCGTTAGCAGCATCTCTTCTTATTCAACCCGCCCTAGCAGTCTGGTAAATAACTGTAACATAATTTGTTGTAACAAATTGAATTTTTTCTCTAAATGGAGACCTAGACGTATAATTACCTTAAGATTATTTATATATTATATCAGTTTGTCATCTTAATGCTAATAATTGATTGCTGGAGTATTTCTACAGCTTTGGAAAAACTCACCTGGTGGCCTAAGCTAAAGGGAGGGGTTTAGTACTAGAGCCTCCAGCAACACCATTGCTGCTGAATTCCACAGGTGAGAAGTGTTTCTTATTAGTGATGAATGAGAGAAACTGCTAACAGAAGATTATCGGGTAAGAAATTTCTCAATCCTACTGTTAACTCACAAGAACATTTTGTATGCCAGTAGCTATTACAGTTCAGGCACTCAGTTAGTGTGCTGATGAGTGATATAAGAATCATGGGTTTTTTTTTTTCTGTTCAGAATATTTTTGGTAGCAATCTTTTTGTTTTGGTAATATAGGTAACTTTATCATTATGAACTGATTAATTTTAGAACTACTTCTGTGGGAATCAAGCAAGACATTACCCAGCAAGAGATTGATGAGAGCAGAGTTTTCAGGGTTGTTCAAGGTTTGTATACTTACCACAATTACGTTTAATTTTTTGTTAGTGTCTTTGCTACTCATCTAAAAGAGCACTAAAAAGTTTTTTAAATTATTTCTTTTTTAAAGAAATAAACACAAGCAAGATATTTAAGTTAATACAATAATTATTACTACTGGCATCAGACAACAGAGAAAAGGAATGCAAACATAAATGTCTTTCACTTTGTGCTTTAATATATGTGTGTTCTTTGAGAATTTTCATTTTTTTTGACAAAGGAAAAGCCCAGCACAAGCTCATGTGTAGATTAGTTACAAATGTAATGTGTAAAATGTTGCTTTCAGTAATGACATAACGTAGGAAAGAAATGTTATGGAACCCCATTCGTGTGACACTGAATTTTAATAGATTTTGCCCATTTGTCGCTGATACAGCATTGAGAAAATAGCTTTATGTTGGATAGCTCTTTTGGTCATTCTTAATACACTGGATTTGTTCTAGATTTCCATCATCTGCATATTAAATATTTTGCTTACAAATAAAGAGGTCAGGGCACATTTATTCATGTTCACTGGAAGATTTAATTCATCTGTACACTGCAATTGATAGACTTTCGGAGAGAAGACATTACTGTTTCACACTAACATAATTCACTTCAAACAGGAATACATTAATGCAAAGTAGGAACCTTTACGTTCACGCTGATAGGGTCCACATGGGGGATTTACAGCACAGCATTTTGATGTGCACTGCTATTCACATCTCGCATTCCAAACTGCAGGACAGTGTTGAGAACGCTTATACTTCAAAAACAAGGGAACTTGGCTGTATGGATGTGCTGGTTAACTAGCAGTGTGGTAAATGGGAGTTTTTTGGAAAAACACCTTCAAAACATCTTCATGTAAACATTGTTTCTTTTATTTCTCCTGATCCTTAGGTATACTTAAAGAGAAGCTAAGTAAAAGGGGAGTTCGTGTTGTAACAGGATTAGGAAAATACTTCCGAGAACGGGATCAGAAGAGTGATGGAGCTCTCTCTAAGGCAGTCTTTAAACAAGCTCTAACAGTATTTCATTTAGAAGTGCCTGAAAAGGTAAGTCTTGATGCAACTGTAATCAAGAGTGTGATCCCAAAGTGATTGTCCTCTAAAAGTTTATGGAGTCGCTACTTGCCTTCATTTAAATCTGCAGTTTGATAACTATATTTGCTGCTTTTTTTGTGTTTTTTGGTGCTTCTGCTTTCAGTCTCACATGAAACCCTTTTAAAAAAATAACAGTCAGGCTTCTTTAAATATCATACTGAAGCAGAAAGGGCACAACCCAATTTTTTTTTCTTTTAAGTCTCCTTTAAAATAATATTAAAAAAAAAAAATCCTGGGGCCTAATTGAGAGAGGGCTAGTATACTTCCAGCTGATAGGTAGGGTAGGAGAAACTTACTTAAAAAAAGGTTACTGACTGATTGGTTGTTTGTTTTCTGTACCCTTAATTAATAGTTTCTTTATTGCAGTCTAGACTATTCCATATATTAGATTAGGTGGTAGATTCCCATTGCCAAAATAGATTACTCCTGGGGGAATTCTGCACTACTGTGCATGTGCATAATTAATGAGTCCTGTATATTTTAAATTTTTTGCGCAGAAAAAAGCCTCTGCCAAAACGTTGCTGCAGTTCCGCCTTTTGCCCACCAGAGGGCTGTGTCGCTAGAACAAAGCAGCAGCTCCTTGCCAGTGATGGAAGAGAAAGAGGCCTGCCTTCTTTGCAGTGGGCCAGGTCATTTAGAGAAAACGGAGAGACAGACAGTGTGGGGTGCTGTGGGGATCAGACAGGGGCTCATACGGGCTAATGAGGGAAGACAGACTGGGGCAGGGGCTGAATGGGAGTGGAGGCACAGAGGGCAGTGAAGTGCAGGGCCACATGGTGATGGGGAAGGGGTGCAGAGCTACATAGGGACAGTGGGTGGGGGCACAGACACATGGGGACGGGGAGGGCGGACAGGGACACATAGGGACAGCGGAGTGGCTGGGTGGGGACACATGAGGTTGGGGAGGGGGTACAGGGACATGTAGGGATGGGGAGCGGCTGGGTGGGGGCACAGACACATGGGGATGGGGAGGGGGTGCAGGGCCAAATGGGGATGGGGGGGAGTGGGTGTCTGAGTGGGGATGGAGGGACACGTTGACGGGGGTGCAAGGACACATGGGGTGCAGGAACACATGGGGAAAAGGGCAGATGTGCCTGACTGAATGGGAGAGGCTGGGGTTAGCCAGGGTCTGCATGGGGGAAGCTTCCTAACAACCCCTCCCCACCCCCCCCCAAAAAAACCCTGTTCCATACTTTTCCCACCCACACCCAACAACCCTTCAAGTTCATACCCAGACTCCTTCACAGCAATTTACTTCCCTCTCCCTCAGCTCCTCCATTACCCCTGACTCCCCCAAGCCTTTGCTTCTGAGGGGTGCGGGAAATACGATTTTGTATTATAGTTTAAATGAATTATTACTCAGAGTTCTGTATTAATATGCCTAGGAAGAAATCTATTTGTCAAAAAACATTTCCTGAATCTTTTTTGTTGTCTGTATTGTTACAGACATACTTGCTGACACGTATTTTGAAATAAATGACCAAAAATAATTGAAACTGGTGTGATTATATTGTGTTATTTTTACAAATAAAATATGCACATTTTTGCAGAATTTTAAAATATTGTGCACAGTATTTTTAATTTTTTGTTGCATAATTTTTAATTTTTTTTGGCACAGAATTCCCCTAGGAGTAATAGATGTTGACAAGCTGTTAGTTAAGGATCTCAGGAATTCTCTACTCTCTTACCATCCAGGAAGGGCAGGGGTCAATCATATGTGGTGGCTCTGGTTGCCATTAGTGCTCCCATGACTGTTGTTTGTGTTACTGGCCTGAATTCTTGGAAAGAGTATTGTTTCTGTTGCTGCTCTTGGCTTGTTTTTGTTGACGTTGAGGGGAGATGGATTTAAATGAACTTCTCTGTAAAATAAGATTTCTTGCAGCAGGAGGTGCTGGGTTCTGAGATTGAGTAAAGACAGTTTATCAAGTGGTTATTTAGTCCCGAAAAATTCTGTGGGGGCATGATTTTGCTGCATCTCTGCTATAGGAGAAGTGGGATTTATTTGCCTCCTAAATAGCAGTGGCATAGATTTTTAAGCCTTTATGGGTTCTCAGTAAACTTTGGGAATTTCAGAGGGTTTGATACCCTCCTAGAGCAGGGGTGGACAAACTTTTTGGCCCGAGGGCCACAACTGGATGGGGAAATTGTATGCAGGGCCATGAATGTAGGGTTGGGGTGTGGGAGGGGGTGCGGTGTGCAGGAAGGGGCTCAGGGCAAGGGGTTGGGGTGCAGGAGGGGTGCAGGGTGCAGGAGGGGACTCAGGGAAGAGGGTTGGGTGCGGGAGGGAGTGCAGGGTGTGGGAGAGGGTGCGGTGTGCAGGAAGGTGCTCAGGCCAAGGGGCTGGGGTACAGGAGGGGTGCGGCGGGGGCTCAGGGCAGAGGGTTGGAGTGCAGGGTGCAGGAGGGATTCGGGGTGTGGACTCTGGCCCGGCGCCGCTTACCTGGAGCGGCTCCGGGGTGGCAGTGGCGCACAGTGGGGCTAAGGCAGGCTCCCTGCCTCCCCTGGCCCTGCTCCACTCCTGGAAGAGGCCAGCATGTCCAGCAATGGCTCCTGGGGGTGGGGTAGGGCAGACGGCTTCACCGTGCGCCACCCTCGCCTGGAGGTGCCACCCCCAAAGCTCCCATTGGCTGCAGTTCCCCGTTCCTGGCCAATGGGAGCTGTGGGGGCGGTGCAGGCAGGGACAGCGCATGGAGCCCTCTGCAGCCCCCTCCCCCAGGGGCTGCAGGGACGTAGTGCCAGCTGCTTCCGGGAGCAGCGCGGGGCCAGGGCAGGCAGGGGGCCTGCCTTAGTCCCGCTGCGCCACGGTGCTAGCAATCCCACGGGACGGATTGAAAGCCCTGACGGGCCGGATCCAGCCCGCGGACCGTAGTTTGCCCTCCCATGTCCTAGAGGGTGGGATCAAGCCCATAGTCCTTGCATTAACTACCAACGGTTGGACTGTCTTACATAATTGTTTGTATTTTGGTGAATGCAGTTGCAGTCTTTCCTTAATAATGTGATTCTCTTATTAATTTGTAATATAGTCTATTATATATGGAGCTGACTAGCTTATGTTCAGACTGGTCTTGTAAGAGGTAACTTTGGAAAGTCACTCTTTTAAATTGCAGGATTTTGAGGCTTTGTGGCTCATTCTTGATGACAACTGTAATGATAAAGTCGATTATGGGGAGTTCACTCGCGCCATTATTGGGGAAATGAATGAGTATCGAAAAGCATTTGTTAGAAAAGTAAGTTTGTTTTAATTATTCTAAATATGGAAGTAACAATATACATGAAAAAAATCTGAAATTGTTGAATGCCTGTTTTTGATCAATAATATATTACAGTTTTGATTTTTTTTTGTTAAGTTGCGTATCTGAAATTTAGGCATCTAAGAATGTCATGCTGGTTTGTTAAACTAATCTAAATGTAGATTAAAAGGCTGCATCTGCTTTGCTTGTGTGGATTTACCCAGTTTTGATTTCTACAACTGGCATCAACATTTTCCCATTATTTCATGAGTTATTAGCATGCTCCCTATACTTTCCCATTCTTATGGTGCAGTCTAGTGGATTGTTCACTGGACTGGGACTCTGAAGAGCTACCTTCCAGTCCCGGTTCTACCATAATCCTGTTGGCTGATTTTGGGCAAGTCACGTCAGCTGCGTGCCTCAATTTCCCCTTCTGTCAAATGGGGATAATGACACTGATCTCTTTTATAACCATTTGAGATCTACAATTGAAAAGCACTGTGTGAGAGCAAGATATTATTGTTATTTATTTAAAGTACCATTTTGTAAGATGATGCATGTATGAAAACTGGATAGATGAAGGGATTGGTAATGTAATGTGGAGCCTTTCGTTTTCTAGGACCCTTGTTAGAATCCATCCCATATTGTAGTGACTGGAAGTTGTTAAATACTAAGACCAATGCCCTGCTTTTTGGTATCTTTATTCCTAGAGGACCTGTTTTTCCCAGTCTTATATTGAGTCACACGCTCTGTGAGTAATGCCATTGAAATAAATATTGAATTACTACTGCTAGTAGTGTCCATGCAATACGGTTACAGGAAATTTAACTGAGTTCTTTTTCTGCCCCATATAACTAGTTGTCAATTAAGAACTGATTACAGAATCTTTTACTGTTGTTGCAAAAGGCAGAGAGAACACAGCTTGATTTCAGATCCTAGGTTGAATTTGTAGTATTAGTGGGGAAAAAAAGATGTTTACATTTTATATAGAAGTCATTGAGAAAAAGTAACTATGGAATCCCACAACGTTTTGAGTCAGTTTTCTGACTAAATTGCAGACTGAGATTGCTCATGTAAAATATGTAAGTATTTCAGTCTGAGTACAAATCTGTTATATTGGACATAAAAATATCTGATGTAATTAAATACATTCATGTCATAATTTCTGCTAACTTCTGTACCACATTTCCTTTTTATCTTTGCTTAGGCTTATATGAAACTTGATTTCAACAAAACTGGCCGTGTACCTATGGTAGATATCAGAAAGTGTTATTGTGCCAAGAAACACTCTCGAGTGTTATCAGGTAATTCATGTAGAAAGAAATATTTTAATTAGCTAGCTGATCTTATTTGTTAGCAGATATACAGTACCTGTGAATTGTTGCTGTTATTATGAGCTGTTTTTCCTAGTGGCTTGGACTTGAGGTTGTTAATTAGAATTATTTTGTCCTCTGGTCAAAACACCTTGACAAACACCAGTTAGGAAAGGTCTAGTTACTACTTAGTCCTGAATAAATGCAGGGGAGTGGACTAGATAATCTATTGAGGTCCCTTCCAGTCCTACACTTCTATGATCCTGTGGTCACCTATAATTTGTCTGTCTTCTTAGAACTGACCAGGGAATTATAGACCATCAGACTAACTTCAATACCTGGATAGATACTGGACCAAATTGTTAAACAATCAGTGTACAAGCACCCTCAGAGTAATAGGGTTATAAGAAATAGCCAGCGTGGATTTGTTAAACAAATCATGCGAAACCAACCTAATTTCCTTCTTTGACAGGGTTATTGGCACAGGAGATAAGGAGGAAGCAGTAGGCATGATGTATCTTGATTTTAGTAACGCTTTTGATACAGTCCCACATGACATTCTCATAAGCAAACTAGGGAAATGTGGTCTATATGAAATTACTAAATGTAGGTGCACAACTGGTTGAAAGACCGTACTCAAAGAATAGTTATCAATGGTTTACTGTTGAACTGGGAAAGGTATATCTAGTGGGATCCTGCAAGAGTCAGTCTTGGTTCTGGTACTATTTGATATTTCCATTAATTACTTGGATAATGGAGTGGAGAGTATGCTTCTAAAGTTTGCGGGTGGCACCAAGCTGGGAGGTGTTGCAAGCGCTTTGGAGAACAGAATTAGAATTCAAAATGACCTTGACAAATTGAAGAATTAGTCTGAAATCCGTAAGATGAAATTCAGTACATTTAAGAAGGGAAAAATCAAATGCACAACTACAAAATGGGGAATAACTGGGTAGGTGCGAGTAGTGCTGAAAATGATCTAATGGTTATAGTGGATCACAAATTAAATAAGTCAACAATGTGATGAAC
The DNA here is from genome assembly GCF_002925995.2 of Terrapene triunguis. Classification (NCBI taxonomy): domain Eukaryota; kingdom Metazoa; phylum Chordata; order Testudines; family Emydidae; genus Terrapene; species Terrapene triunguis. Next base: position 63,010,750 of record NW_020664419.1, on the reverse strand, counting down.
TTGTGAAAAAGGCTTATACTTTCTGGGGTGTATTAACAGGAGTGTCCTATTGAGTTATGGGAGGTAATTGTCCTACTCTGCTCGGTACTAGTGAGGCCTCAACGGGAGTACTGTGTCCAGTTCTGGGCGTCACACTTTAAGAAAGATGTGGACACATTAGAGAGAGTTTGAAGCCATGATAGATCAAAATGCACTACGGAAGCTTTAGTGCAAAGCAGCAGGGTCCACAGGGCACTTAGTGCATGACAGGCTTGTGAGCAGTAGATTTATACCCTGGCTTGCTGTGCACTGAATTGCCGTAGACACAAGCTCTAAATGTATCCAGGATATAAGCTACCTTCTGAATAAACAATTAATATTTTTCTGGGGTATGGAGTTCGCTAATCCTTTACAATTTGAGGTATTTTTACAGTTTGTAGCCTATTTTCTTTTCAGGGCTATAAAACAGAACTTACAATGTTTAAATCTAATGTTGAAGGAAAAAGACTTTAAATCATAGAAGAAATCTAATTTCAAGAACACACTTCCATAGAACAAATTAATATTGGATTATTTTTAATCAGTAATATTTCCTAGTGCCTTGAAATATTTTGTGTAGTTTATAAGACTAAAAACTCAGAATAAACTCCAGCCCTCGCAAAAATCAGTGGGTTTTCTATTTGTTTGTTTTTTGTAAATAACTGAGTTGTTTCCAAAATGCATAAAGCCTGGAGCATTCCCAAATATTAAAGTTATTCTGTTGTCCCCTGTCATAGCACTGTTGAGTAGAATCACTCCGTCCCCTTTATGAAAGAGACAGAAAATTTTCCAAGGGACTGCTTTAGGACTTAAGATTAATTGAATAAATTCAAGCTGCATGAAAAAAATATTTCAACATTTGAGGAACTTCAAGCCTGTTACTTCCAAAAGAAGTGTTCAAACAACTTTGTTCAAATTATTTCATAGTTCTAAAAAACTGGGTGTATTAAAAAGGAGACTATCTAAGGGTACATCTACACTACAGGGGGGAGTCGATTTAAGATACGCAAATTCAGCTACGTGAATAGCGTAGCTGAATTCGACGTATCACAGCCGACTTACCCCGTTGTGAGGACGGCGGCAAAATCGACTTCTGCGGCTTTTTGTCGGCGGCGCTTACTACCACCTCCGCTGGTGGAGTTAGAGCGCCGATTCGGGGATCGATTGTCGCGTCCCGATGGGACGCGATAAATCGATCCCCGAGAGGTCGATTTCTACCCGCCGATTCAGGCGGGTAGTATAGACCAGACCTAATAGAAGCAGGGAAGTACGCAGCATTGGTAAGACTGCTGCTGGAAAACTGTCCAGTTCAGATGTCCACACTTCAAGAAAGATGTGAAGATTCTGGAGAGAGTTCAAAAGAGGGCCATAAAAATGACCTAGAGACTGGTAAACAAGCCTTACAATAGAAGCCTTAAGGAGCTCAACTTATTTATCTTATTGAGAAGATTGAGAGGTGACTCTATCACCGTGTATAAGAGAAACTATATGATAGTGGGGGCTTTTCAACCTTGCTGAAAAAGGCATAGCAAGATCCAGTGTTTGGAAGCTGAAGTTAAAAATTCAACCTTGAAATATGAGGCAGTTTACTAGCAGTGAGGGTATTTACACATTGGAAGAGCGTACTTGGGTGGGAGGGTGAGTGGTGGAATTCACCATTGCTTGGACTGTTTAAAACAAGTTTAGAGATCTTTCTAAAATTTATGCCTTAATCCACCTTTTGGGACAAATTCTGTGGCCTCTGTATGCACAGGTTGGATGGTCATGTGGTCCCTTCTTCCCTTGGAATCTGTGAATTTTCCTCTTTATCCCCTTCCTTCATGGGCTGTGGGGAGAACAAGATTGCCTGCATTGACCTCATCATGCTCATAACAGTGGCAGCTCTGCACTAAGATAATGACTAATCAAATCTTATGCTTCAGGGCTTCAGCTGGTTGCCTGCAGGGGTTAGGAAGCAATGCTTTTCCCTGAAGCACAATTGGCCAGATGTATTCTGGGTTTTTTTGTCACCTTCCTCTGAAGCAGTAGAGATTGGCCACAGCTGGAGATGGGACTGCTGATGGAGTGGAACAGTGTTCTGAGGTGATAGAGGGAATCCTCTTTCTGAAATTCCTGGCTGGTGTGTCTTGCTCACATGCTCAGGGTGAAACTCCTAACCAGCTTTGGGAATGGGAAGTAATTTTCCTCCAAGTCAGATTGGCAGCGACCTTGGGTTTGTTATTTGTTTTTTGCCTTCCTCTACAGCAAGGGATCTGAATTGCCTACTAGGGTCATCTAGGCCTATCTCACCTAAGCAGTTCCTTTCCATTACAGAAACCTTGGGTGGCTGCAGATTTGGGGATGGAAATAAGTTTTTTCTGCAGAAGCCTGTCGGTGGTTCCCTATTGGGAGGTTGTCAGGAATGGATTCTGCAAGGGGCTCTCCTAAGTTAGAAAGTGGCCTGGGGGAAAGTGAAGCATACCAGAGTTTACAGTAATGGGGACAGATTCTGCACAATTTAGGGGTCCAGGAGCCTGAAGTAGAGGGAGGGCCTGAGCCTCTCTTATACATTCAGTTCGCCACCTAGTGTGGCAGGTTGATAACCTAAAACTAAGAGGAAAAGAACCACTCTGAAACACCTGCCAGAAGAGAAAGTGAGCCCTGCGCAAAGGCTTAAGGAATAGCTAGCCCAAGGAGGGAGGTGGCATCTTTGGAGAGAAGACTATTACTTAAGTATAATTCTTAGTTTTTGAGATACACTTGAGTGGACTACCACCCATTTGCTCTTCTACAGAGTAATTTCTACTATTCAGCTTGCATATTGGAGTATTTTTCTATTTAACATTATTTATTGTTAGGTGGTTGGATGGAGTATTTTTCCTTCTTGATCCTAAAAGGAACTAACCAAGGAAAGCTATGGGACAGTATTGGCATTGAACAGGTATCATGGTAGATGTCTTATAAGATTCTCTAACTGCTAAGAACTCTGTAGTTAGGGGAATTACTGACTGGCCTCATACTTAGACCAGGGACTCTCAGGGTGAAATCCTGGCTCCTTTGAAATCAGTGGAGCCAGAATTTCACTTCGTGGGTGGTAATCCATTCAGATTGTATCTTCTTTTCTATGCTAAAAGTAATTTTGGATGTAATCTTGATCAAGAAGAAATTACTTCGTGTGTTGTAATCCCAAAACTGATTTGGAATGCAAACTTTATTTCCTAAGATGTTTCTAGAGCTCTGAATTTGTATTGCACTAAACCACATTCACTTAATCACAAAGATTAAACTTTCAGTAATTCAGAAGTGTGCTATATACTGCATCATTCTGTTTTGGAGTCCTTTGAAGAAGCCTCTGATCTCACTATCCATTTAAATCTGTTTTGGACTGATGTATTGAGGAGGTGGTGATGGTGCTGCTGATGATAAATGTGATGAGATGTCCTATGTTATGAAGGTGAGACAGTTCTAGTAGCCTAAACCAAGTGAAAATAAATCTCTACTATTCAGATTGCATTACCCATGTATAGTAAACTAAATTCTGGTTAAAAGTAAAGACAGCAGTCATTTCTTTTGACAAGTACATTTTAAAATCAAAATTTTGTAGTTTCCTAAAGGAAAAAATCTTCACAAACACAATTTAAAACGTTTATTTTTCCCTAAATATATCAAATGCTATATATTGAGTGTTCCTGAGAATGTGTTTAATGGCAAGTAATATTTTAACAGGTGATGCCACAGAGGAAGAAATTAAATCTTCATTTCTAGAAACACTAGAGGATGCCTGCAGCAATTCCAGTGAAGTGTCATATTGTGAGTTTGAAGATTACTATGAAGGATTAAGTATTGGAATCATGGATGATGAAGATTTTGTTAATATTTTAAGGAATGCTTGGGGAATTTAGAACTGAAGAATATATAGAATGTCATAAAAACCCCACTCCAAATGTGGAGTAAATTAAGTGAGGATTTATTCTTGATATGAGTTACTTTTCAAATTTGTTTTAATAGTCTGAAAATATTTGAGAGTAAATTTTCAGAATGGTATATAAGTTATACATAAAGCTCCCTTTCAACATTTCTTTTATGTAAATTTTGTGTTTTATTAAACTGTAAAATTTGTAATAGTTTTATGCACTTCCATCTGGCAGTAGGATCATTTGTCTCATTAAAATACTGTAGCTTATTTTAAAAACAGTAATCTAGAATACAAACATAGGTGAAAGGATACATGCAAGAGAAAACTTACTATGCATCATAAGTACCAGTTGTATGATGTATTGTTGAAAAGCTTTAGATTTGACTATATATATTATATATGAATACAGTGTTTTTTCTCTAAAATGTGTTGCTCATAAAAGAGGACATTTGCTTTATGAAATGCATAGGGCCAGATACTGCTTGGCTCTTACGTTGATGAGAAGGATGCAAGTCATCCCTATCATCTCCCCCGAGTTGGGGAGAGATCCACAATACTAAAAATGCATAGAAAATTAAGAACATTGCATACCTCCTTAATGTTCTAATTTTCAGAGCAAAATACAACTTGTTCTGAATATATTTACTGATCTTCATCAGACACAGTAGATTGAACCGCAGGCTCTCCAAAGATTTTAATGAGATGCTTTCGACTAGAGTTTGGATATACTGTGCATACTTGTCTTTAGTTTGTAGAAATGTGTTCCAGGGCCTGTAATGTACTTCAGGCTTTACAACCTTTTGCTGAATTGTTTTTTACAAACAAATAATAGATTTACTCTTTCTAGATGTGTGACTTGCATATGTTCTGCTGCTATGATTTATTTTTGGTGGAACCTTAACAGTAAACTCCTTAATCCAAACTGATAGGTTTTTCTTAACCTTTCTAAGAAAGCAGCAATCACAACTATAAAAATTAAATTTCTAGTCTACACCCCGCTCAAATTTTCCTTACTACTGTAAATATTTAATCAGTTGTGCCTTTTAATAAAGTATATTTTGTGAATCCTGAAAGATTCATTGTATTAAGAAATGGAAAATGCCTTATTGATTTTTTTTTCTAATTATATTTCATAATAATCTTGGTGAAAGATACCTTTAACACTAGGGCCAATTTGGAATCAGACTATATATGTTCAGTCTTGTGCTGTTAAAATGTAGTTTGCCTTGTACTTGTCTGATTGCATTTTGATTTATGATCTGTCTTGTGTTCTGTGGATAACAGAAGTTTCCTCTGTTAGACAAAACTTGTTGCTCACAGGAATTTGAGGATGACCTTGAGATTTGTTGGACTTTAGTAAACCTCTTTGTCAGGCTGGTTTATTCTATCTGTATTACCTTTTCCTTTACCTATTGTTTTTAACTCATGCCCCCTTGCCTTCTGATTGTTAGTTTCTCGTTGCCGTTGCTCATTTTGAACCCTTGCTCATTTTTAACATCTCTTCCTGCTGTATTTACTATTTTTGTGTTTAACTTTCCGTTTTCATATTTTTAATGTTCTGTTTCTGATTTTTGTTTATTTTAACCATTTCCTATTTAACCATGTCTTGCGTAGCTTATGTTTACCTCTTATAACTCTTATGTAATTGTCCCTCGCTCCCTTCCCCCCCCCCCCCAATAAAGATGTCCCTTTTCCTTTCATATTACCCATTGTCATTCTGCGATAATTTACCCATCAATTCAGCTCCAAGTGAGGGATTGTCTCTGTTGTTTTGGTCCACCATAAACCTGTATCCATGTCTGGTCTTAAAGAAAGAAAAGTTCCATGAATGCTTGCCCTGATATCAGAATTCTTCTGGGGGTTGATAAAAGGTACACTTCTCCACACCTGCTGGAATCTACCCTCCCTGGAGAGATTTTGTGGACTATCTGGGATGAAATTGTTGGTGCTGGGGAGAAGAGATGGACCTGATGCCCCTGCTGGGTGTCGCATGTATCTGTCCTAGAGGTTTTACAGGGAAGCACTTGTTTATGTGCTAAAAAACACATACATCAAAATACCATTTTTGTTGATCTTTTAAAAAAATCATCTGTCCCATTAAACTCATTGACTTCATTGGAGTTAACAGCAGAGATGTGTTCAACCCACTGCTTGTGTATGTGTGTCAGTGATTTCGGAACTAAATACGGGTCTACAGCTTTAAGGTAGTAAGCCAAAATGTTCTTCCTGGTAAACAGCAAAATGCTATGGAAATGAATATCAGCTAGCTCAGGGGTCGGCAAAGTTCGGCACGCGGCTCGCCAGGGTAAGCACCCTGGCGGGCCGGGCCAGTTTATTTACCTGCTGACGCGGCAGGTTCGGCCGATCGCGGCCCCCACTCGCCGTGGTTTGCCGTCCCGGGCCAATGGGGGCGGCGGGAAGCCGCGGCCAGCACATCCCTCGGCCCGCGCCGCTTCCTGCCGCCCCCATTGGCCTCGGACGGCGAACCGCGGCGAGTGGGGGCTGCGATCGGCCGAACCTGCCGCGTCAGCAGGTAAATAAACTGGCCCGGCCCGCTAGGGTGCTTACCCTGGCGAGCCGCGTGCCGAACGTTGCCGACCCCTGAGCTAGCTCATAGAAGAAAGAAACTTCATTTCTCAGACAGTGATTCTCCTGTTTACCTAATTTCACCAAATTGCTAAAACATGTTGGGTCAGCCTTTGCATGTAGATTACAAAATATATTGGCAAAATTGTCTTCTCATGTTAAAAGCATGGGGGAATATTTTGCGAGGAAATCTCCATGATGATGGCTTCTCTCGTCATCCTGTGCTCACATGGGAAGGATAGGAATTGCTCCCAGAAAGCTGCTCCCCTGCTTGGTGAATTCCTTGCATGACAACTATCTGTACAGAAGCCCTATGGCTCCTGTCCCTTGCAATTTATGTCTTTGTCTTGCTCTTGTCAGTGTCTGTTCTTTGTCACATAAATCTGACACTTTAAAGATGAACATAAGTCCATAGTTATTTTGCGCACATTTTTTTCTTTAGATCCTGAAGGTACATTCTCCTCGACAGTCATCCACTATAAATACTGAGGGCTAGATTTTAAAAAGTATTTAGGCACCTAAAGATTCCGATAGGCACCTAGTGTAAATTTCAAAAGTGCCAAGGTGCTTGGGAGTTAGGTACTTTGGCACTTTTGAAAATCTCATTAGGTACCTATTTGAATTTTTAGACTCCTAAATACTTCTAAAATGTGGCCCCAAGACACTGGAGATTCGCATCTCCAATCAAATGATTATGTTCTGAGGCTAAAAGACTCAAGTGTCTAGTGTTTTATGCTAATGTTGTGTTTTCCAAAAGTTTATTTTTATACAACAAAGCTGGTAGTCTCTATCCTCCAATTAAATGAGAACTCCAACTTGTGAATCTTTTTGCCCTTTTGCTTTTTTTAGTCTCTTCTCAGATGTCCCAATGTTTTACTTGGGTGTATCCTGACTTCTTCCAATATTATTTACTTGAAAGGTAATGTGGTTAAACTGCATCTCTTGTTTCTACCAAAGTTTTGTACCATTAAAACTTCTTGGCGGTATAGTTGTGAGAAATCTGGGATTCCTAACGTCTGCCTCAAAATACATTTCAAACATATCTAGTAGATCTGTGTTTGACATTCTTGGCATTGCCTAAATTTTCATAAATAGCCTGTGCCCTCAGTACTAGTATTCTCATTCAGTAAAGCTATTTAGTTGTATCTGTAAGGCAAGTTCTTTGCTGCAACACAGAGCTCAACAAAACAAGTCATCTTCAAGGCTGCTGTAGCTTATGCTGATTGCTAAAGGCCCTTAGAGCTGTTTATAGCTGAGGCTATCCAGAGTGCAGTATGCTATAGACATGCCCTGTCCCTCTCCTTTCATTCACCACCAAGAGGATGGTGTAGAGCAGGGATCTGCAACCTTTGGCATGTGGCCCGCCAGGGTAAGCACCCTGGGGGGCTGGGCCGGTTTGTTTACCTGCCGTATCTGCAGGTTCGGCCGATCGCGGCTCCCACTGGCCGCAGTTCACTGTCCCATGCCAATGGGGGCTGTGGGAAGCAGTGCGGGCTGAGGGATATGCTGGCCACGGCTTCTCGCAGTCCCCATTGGCCTGGAGCGGTGAACCACGGCCAGTGGGAGCCACGATCGGCCGAACCTGCGGACGCGGCAGGTGAACAAACCGGCCCGGCCCCCTGGCGAGCCACGTGCCAAAGGTTGCCGATCCCTGGTGTAGAGATAAGTGAATGAATCTGTGTGACTCAAATGACTATTTCACTTGTGGTGAGACTGGCCACTTAATTGAATGAATGTGCATTGATGAGTGTTTCCCTCCAGTGTAAGGGCTGCAGTGATAACTGTAATCTTGTGTGGTATCTAATAAAAACCACATAAACACACACAATATCCTCTCCTCTACCTCTCTCATTAAATGGAAGGGTGGCATCCTGAACTGGAAATGAGAGCTCTGGTAATGAAACCTTAGGAAGCACCAGTGGGATAGCTTTATCCATCTGTCAGATGCACAGATATGAAATAGCCCTTGTAAGAATTGATGCCAGGGATTCCATGTCAAAGCTTGATCATGTCCTGAATTCTTTTGGTAGTTCAGGTCCAGGACTATTCTTTTTTTGTATTCTTTTGGGATAAGAAAATGGGACAAGCTAAAATACACATTTAAAATAATTGTGCACCCCCCCCCCCCGAGTCTAAAGGAGGGGCACAGGACTGATTACCATGGCATCATGTTTTAAGTTCCTGGGCAGAGGTGATAAACTTGTGAGGGAGGGATTGTATAAGAGGATAGAACAAGAGGCCAGATCCTCTCCCAAGTGTATCCCTTCTTGATGAGCTCAGTACCCAATGATCTTTCTTCCAGGAAGAAATAAAGCCTGCCCTCAGTCTTGTTAACATGAATGCAGGCATGGCATTTTGTAGCCATGTGTTGGATTTTATGGAGGAGAAGGATTGGTTGGATTTTCTAATTCTATTTAAGTTCTTATGCCATGCCTATCAGTGTGGTATCTGAATGTCCTGTTGTCAGCCTCTTTTTTTCCTCTATCTGGGCCAGAGCCCCTACCCATGGTAGAGGATGAATCTCTTTCCCTGTCTTTGGCTATAGGCTTGAAAGGAAAGTCTTGGCTTGTACATTTTTTTTCTGTCCTTTTTGAGGTGGCGAGGACTTTATCCTTTCATTAGATTAAGTAACAACTTTGTCCAAAGGCTCAACAAGATTTGTACCCCCATCACCCACTTTGCAACTTTAGAGATAGAGATAACTACCAGCTTTCCAAATTCTCAGAGTGAGAGACTGAATTCACAGGAAATGATCTTGCTCTATCAAATGAGGCATCTGCCCTGAACAAAAAGGCCAGAAATGTTTTCCTCAGGACTAGTTCAACTTGTTTATCCCTTGAATTTTCCAGACCATTTGCTCAGGTGGTGACTGCTTCAGAAGAAAGTGTGGCAAAAAGGTGCCTACATGTGTGGAGTGGTGTTAGAGTTCCTGGTCCTCCACAGTTACCTGAGAGGACTAGGATATGTTGAGCAGGGAGCTTAATAAACATAGGAGTTTTCTGGCTAGGGAGTTCTGTAGTGTTAGAGACCAGGGCATAGGCATTCTGGCCAAGTGATTACTGCTGGGCTGGCATCACAGAGTCAAGGGGCAGCCATGAGGGAGTGGTTGGCAAGCAAGGATCAGAGTAGTTGTAAGAGCCTACATCAGTAGGTAAGAGTCAGAGTCAGGCCAGGATCGGAGCCAAGAAGTAACTATCAGGCTGGAGTCAGAAACCAAAGATCTGCGAACAAGGCAAAACGAGATGAGATCTAGAGCTGCAGCAAGCCAGACGTCTGGGTGGTTGCCCAGACAACATCCTTCAGTACTCTCCAGGGTTAAACAGTAAGCATGGGCCAATCACTCTGGCCCCTTTGATGCCTAATTGCCACAACGGTTCTTAGATGTGGCTCTGCATGGCCTCCTGGTGGTGATGTGAGAATATCAGCTGTCCCAGGTGCCACAAACCCAGGTTCTAGTCCCCACAGATCCTTACATCTAGTTGCTGCTTAAGGCATGGCTCTTTATGTTTGTCTTCACACTATGTGGTGTCAAAAGTGAGTGTATTCTTTCTAAAGAAGGATGGAAGGAGGGGAAAAAAGAGAGCCTCAGAGTGGTGAGTAGTGGGGAAAGTGGAAAATCAGGCAGGAGACCTGTGAAAGCTGCAGCAGAAAGGTGGCAGAGCCCTGTCTCGGTGCCGTAATGGAGCCCATAGTACAAATGGTTCTGTTATAGAAGTTTAATTTTGGCAACTTAGGAGCTGGCCTTGGTGGATCCATAGATTCGAGCGATTCTGGATTGCTTCTGGTTAAACAGAGAAAGTACAAGAATAGCAGGTAAATTCCCAGATGTTTGCCATGGCTGATATCCTATGCCCTACCTATCATTGATGAGGAAAAGAAAGAATACTCCAAAGTGAAAGTGGCTTTTGATGCCCATTTCAAAAGCAGACAATATTCTATATGAAAGGGCTAAATTCAATAGGAAGTGCCAGGAACAAGCGGGAAACAGCTGAGACTTTCATTACTGCAGTTCATAGTCTTAATGAACATTTCTTTTAACATTCTTATTTGCAGAAATAAAGAGACAAGAGAGGTGCTGGTATAAGAGACCCCAGTTTATCTGCACAGCTTCGGTTAGACCCAGATCTCACACTAGCAAAAGCTATAGCTGAAGTGAGAATGCAAGAAACCGTAAAGGAACACCAATGTGTCTTACATGCTAGCCGCATAGGGAAGACTGCATCAGACAATATTGATACAGTAAAGAGAAAAGACACAAATGTGAAAGGACCAGTGAGGCCAAATTTACAACATAAGAAGAGTGCACAACTAGAAAGTGGGAGAGCAAAGAACCTTAATAGGAGAAAAAAGCTCTGGAGAATATGGCAAGACACCAGCCACCTCTGACAACAATGCAAAAAGAAACAAGATGTAAGAGATGCCACAAAATGGGACATTTTGCAGCAGCATGCAGGTCACCAAGAGAAGTTGAAACAATCCAAGAGGGAGTGTTATCCTCCTATGACAATGAGTCCATATCTCTAGGGACTATGTCCTCAATAGAACAGACAACACCTTGGTACACAAGCATGAATCTCAACAGTTGAAACTTTAAATTGACATTGGGGCAGTAGTCACTGCAGTTTGCAAAAAAAAAAAAAAATTTTAATTGATCCTGGGATGGAGTTCTGCAAACACCAAGAACAATTTTATGTTAGGCTACTAGCAATACATTGGATGTATCCTGTTGCTTGGAAAACTGGAGAAAGGAGGGAAAGCTTTTAGTCAAATAATATATGTACTACAAGGTCTTACAGTTCCCCTATTAGGGCTGCCAGCAATATCAGGATTACATGTAGAAGAGAAATTGGAATTCATTAATGGTAAGAAGCAAAGTATACAGAAGATGTAGCCACATGTCTTCATAGGGCTTGGAAAGCTGTCAGTGGAGTAAAAAATAAAACTGGTGCCATCATTGACTCGCTTTGCTTTCACAGCCCCATCCCTTTACCATTGCTAGGGAAATTCAAAGAAGAATTAAAGAAAATGGAAAATACGGGGATTATTTCCCAGATAGAAGAACATGGGTTGTAGTACCAAACCCCAACGGCAAAATCCAGATTTGTGTGCACTTTATACAATTTAATAAAAGCGTGTGCAGAGAAAGATACATGCTTCCCACAGTTGACCAGACATTAGCTCTGTTTTAAGAAGTCAAAGTCTTCTCAAAGTTAGATGCTACAGCAGGATTCCGACAAATCCCCCTTGCTATGTTCATCACCCTGTTTGGAAGGTACTGTTTCAAATCATCATCCATTCAGCATTTCTTCAGCATAAGAACATTTCCAAAAGATAATCCTCTCAGATTGTGTCAGATTTGGCTAGCATCCTTTGCCATGCAGATTTGTGTTGGTATATGGCAAAGAGAAAAATGAACATGATGAGAGACTACATGCAGTTTTAAGACGTTTCCAACAAACCAGCCTCAACTCATTTGGGGAAATTCTTACCAAATTTAGCTCATGTAACAAAACCCTTAAGAGATCTTCTTAATGGTCAAAATATGTGCATCTGGGGTAGCCTGCAACAAAACACTTCTAATAAAATAAAAACTTCTGACATCTCCACCTGTTTTGACACAATATTTGGTAAACTATCCAACCACAGTAACAATAGATGCATCTTCCTATGGGTTAGGAGCAGTTCACACACAGAAGGTGACCAGAGACCTATTGAATTCACATCAAGAAGCCTCACAGAATCCAAATAGCAGTCTGCTCAAGTGGAACAGGAAACTCTAGCAGTCACTTAGGCCTGTGAATGGCTCATCTGTGTACATCTGTTTGGCTTGAATTTTAACATAGACAGACCACAAACCCTTAATGGCATTATTGAGTTCAAAACCACTGGATGACCTTCCACCTAGGATTTCAAAGATTTCAACTGTGGCTGATGCAGTTTTCTTTCAATTTTGAACACATACCAGGGAAAGCACGCATAGTTGCAGACTATCTAGGGTCCCAGTTGAGCAGCCACCAACGGAAAAAGAAAAGGCTTTAGAGACAAAGTCTACATTGACCTTGTTCTGGTAGCAATTCGTATCTGCCAGCTGACTTCAGCAAGTTAGAGATGAACACTTTTGATGGGAGCTTCTGCACCTGCTGCCTGGTGGAGGCAGAACTCCTAAAGCCTTCCTCAGCCTGGTATTTCTCTGATTTCACCAGTTCTACATCTCTACAACTGTCCCCATTTTGGCACAGGAGACATGTTAGGATTGGCAGATACATTGAAAGGAGCTAACAGCAGTTTCACTTTTCAGGGGTTTGTGAGACTTTCTCTTCAACCTTTTCCCTCCAGTTTTGTTTGGTGATGTTTCTCACCTCTGCAGTTGGGCTTTGAGTTGGACTGAAACTGGTTAATTTAGGTTCAAAACTATAAACCCAGGACATTGCCATTCTTCCCTGAAAAAGCTTGGGTTCACTCCCCTCACCTTTTTGCTGGATTCTCTGTTTGGGGGGAAAACACTAGCCAATCCCTCCATTCCCCTCAACCTCTGATATACTTTTTGGGAGGAGAGGGGTTTTGGCCTGTTTCCCTCCCCCCACTTTTGGGCTTCTCAGAAGTGGTTGCTGGCCTGATCCCCATGTCCTCTGCCTTTGAGAATTTGGCTAAGAGGCCAATTCCTCTTGGGAAACTGACACTTCACTGTGATAGCCCAGACTGCACCACACATCAACTATGGAAACCCCAGGCCATTACAGAAGAATATGAGTTATAACAAGTGGAAGCAAGAAAAGCTGGCTGAGACGCATATACAATAGCAATATATCCTTTTGTTACTACCTCTGTTAATTAAGTGAATTTTAATGCTTTCTATAACTCACTCTAATTTTGGGATCATAGTATTTTTCTTGACACAAATTAAATCCTGCAATCAAGCTGATAAAATGATTTTTGGCTTATAAAGTCATTTCCTTGGATGACAGTGTTTGCACTGGTGGTGACAATGACTGCAGGTGGCATTCATGAATTCTGCAATTGTTTCTGCTTTTTAGGCCAGTTAGAAATTATTGGATCCCACCTCTTCCTCCTCAATCTTTCAGGACCAAATGGAATAGCAACTGAGATTTGGAAGCTCGAAGCTTAAAGTGCTGACCTAGCGTTGCAGGACTTCATCCAGTGTTCTCAGGATAAGAGGATTTAAGGTACTTGAATGTCAAGCCAATGCTCCAATTTCACTCTTTTTATAATAGCATGTTGGAAAGGGCTGATAAAGCAAGACAGTTTATACCAAATTATATTATGATACTGTGCTTTTCATGGGCTTAATAGATTTAAGGGACAGGGGAGGATTAGTGTTACATAGTTTCAAAGTGACCTTAGGGAAATAAGCACAGAGTGAAGTTTTGGATTTTAAAAATAAAATAAAAACCACTGGAAACAGATCTTCCTGTGCTGGCAATTGGCTTTCCACCCCTTTTGTGGATTTCCACTTTCATCCCTGTGCCTTTTTTCCATACTGCACGTATTCCTGGTGCCCTCTTAGCCCATTCTGCTGTGCCTCCTCCCTCTCCTTTTCCAAAGCTAACTTCTTCCATAAAAACTATGAAGTCTAGGCCTTCCCTCAGAAAATGTTATCAAAATAATAAAAACACAGACCCAACAAAAATAATTTGTGGGGATGAGTGGGTGGGAGGCCTGATAACATCACTGCTCATTCACTTCCTGATTATTGCTTCCCATCTGCTTGGCTCTGATCCAAGTCCCATTGAAGTCCGTAGACTCATTGACTTCAGTGGGAGATGAATCAGGCCCTTTGTCTCTGTGCTTTGGGCTAGATTGGCCCCAGTACTGCACAGGTTCATTGAGTGATGGTAGAGGGAGATTGCAAAGAGTGCCCCTTTACACACACTTCACAAAGGCCAGGGACAACCCGAGACCTTGTGTTTCAGGTTGGTTCTTGCTGTACCCTCTAGGAGCCAAAATCTCCCCAGATGGGGCAGGGAGGAAGTGTGGAGATAGCTTTATTCTTCTCCCCCTCAATAGCTGGTAGATCTGATCAGCAACGACGAAGGGAATACACAGCAGCAATGGTGCAGCATGCACTTTCTGGGATGGTGTGGCTCTGCACTGCCACACAACACAGGCTAGTTTTCAAAGTACAAACTTTGGCCTTTTGTGTTCAGGTTATAGGCTTTGTGTTTCTACTTGTTTGTAAAATACCTAACACACTTTTAGCACTATATGAATGAATAATAATATGGTTTGGAAACCCTGAAAGAAGGCCCAAGAATAATCCACTTTAACCGTGATCACGCATATTTTATTTATGGGACAGTAAGTTCAAAGAAACCCATATTGTTAATGTATTGTACTGGATACTAAATGCAATTTGTATTATGGTAAAGTAGACCCAATTAAAAAAAGTTTAAAAACACTGCACCAAAATATAATTAGTTTAATAGACAGGTTCTTTTATTGGGCATTATATTTGAACATGTCTGTTCTCATGTAAGAAGTTAATTTGGTACATAATGTATTTGTTTAACAGACTGGTTTATCAGATCGGTTTTCTATCATTTTTTCCCCCGGTACATTTGATGGCATATGAACAATCTTTTCTCCTTCCCTCACTGAATCATATTTCTACGGGATTTTAATATGAGTATTAAGTCCTATTACTCCATGATATGGTACAAAGGCATGTAAGCCACCTCACTTAAAAGTTACCTATAGTTCTCAAAGTATAGTGCACTCCATACTGTTGCAGAATCATATCATTCTAATAAAAAAAAACATTGAGAAATCTGGCTTCTCCTAGTCTGCTTTCAAGGTGTAGGATTTTTATTATTTCTTGCTGCTCTATTTTTTTCCTGCTTTGACTTTAATGAGGCTCTCTGTAGGATGGAGAGCTTCAAGCGTTCTTATTCAATAAGAGACAGAGAGAAAGCACTTGTTACAAGGTGGAGATTTTCTTCCAACTCCCTGTTATACTTAAATCACTGATGTCCCCTGCACAATACTTTTCTCCACAATTAATTAATATCCTATAATAATAATCCAAATTACATAGCACCTTTCATCTAGAAGGAGCAGTATACAAGGTGCTTTACACACTAATAAGGTTCATTAACTCATTAGTATTTCTTTTTGGTTTAATTCCATTTCTCTCATCAAAATAAAAGGGAATATTAAAAGAGGTACTCATTCATTCCTAATAATCATGAACATGAACATTTCTGCATTCCTTTTTACTTCAAGGACAGTCTTTTGATAACTTCTTATACTGACTTACACTCTGAGATTGTACAGAATATTTGATTGCAATAGGTAATATAGACCATGCATTCATAAGGCATACCTATGAGCAGCTGACACATGGAAGTAAAAAGTTATGAGTTCAAAAAACAAACCACCCCCACAACTGATCACAGCAGTGCAACTGACAGTTGATTCTAGGATTTCTAGCACCACCTAGAAGTATATAAATATAATGAGGAGAAAATATTGGGAATAATCTAGGCAGTAGAACAAAAATTGACATGGTAGGAAATAACTTATTAATCTAAAATCATAAAGACTCTGGTAAGGATGATAACGTCTTTTTCTATTTTAATGACTCTGTATTATATTAACATCGTATTGTGAAATTGAACTCATTGCTGACAAAGGAGGACACAATTCTGCTTTCCATCTAGGACAAGATTGTCATAAAGGACAAAAAACCATTTCCATGTGTATTTCAGAATATATTGTAGCTAGGGAAAGAACTTAAGTATTGATTCTCTTATACAATTTTTGAAAAGCCATGCTAAGAGCCTAAATCAGTACATCTTAAAATTTGTTCAGTAATGAACTTGATTGATGGTTGCAGTTTTTCAGAGTTTAATGTAGTACACCTCTACCTCAATATAACGCTGTCCTCGGGAGCCAAAAAATCTTACCGTGTTATAGGTGAAACCGTGTTATATTGAACTTGCTTTGATCCGCCGGAGCACGCAGCCCCGCCCCCCCAGAGCGCTGCTTTACCACGTTATATCCGAATTCGTGTTATATCAGGTCGCATTATATCGAGGTAGTGGTGTATTACAATTAATTGTGGTACTGCTAAATTTTAAACTGAAGCTCTTTTCTGGGTGAGGGTCAATATTTTTTTGGGGGGAATAGTAGTGAAAGCGATAGTTCAGGTTGCAACTCCCCTTTCATAGAATCCCAGTTTTCACTCTGTCTTCCACAAATTTTCTTCTTTTAGTTACAACCCAATTATTTTTTTATTTTATTGTTATACTATCTTATTGCAGGACCTAGGAACCTCAGTCAAAAATCAGGGTCCAGTTGTGCTAGGCACTCTACCAACTGGTAACAGGAGATAGTCCTTGCCTCCGAAAACTGAAAATCTGGGTATCAGACAGGATGCAACAGGTGGAAGAAACAGACAAACAGGGATGGAGGATTGGTATGCTGTTAACAATACAGCGAACAGAGGTGAGCATAAAAGCAGAAGTCTCAGCTTGCCCCTAACCTAAGTAATATCAGTCAATAGTGACTGTATAATGTTTTGAAAAAAACTGAGCAAATCAGTTCATTGTTGTAGACAAGATATAGACATTTTCTAAATGAAATATCAAAATGGTTTGTTTTATGTAGTTGAGGCCTGGCCTGACATGAGTAATTAACAGCTGGAGGAAGGCATCATTTCTTGGAGGAGAGAATTAGAGAGGTAGGAAGGTAAACAGATCATGAGGCTGAAAACAAAATGTTTGTACTAAATCAAATAAGTAAATAGGTCAGTAGGCTAAAATTAAAAACAGAACGTCTGAGCCAGCTAAGCTAAGAGTGAGAACTAGGGATGCCAGGCGTCCAGTTTTCGACTGGAATGCCCATTCGAAAAGGGACCCTGGCGACTCCGGTCGGCACTGCTGACCAGGCCGTTAAAAGTCCGCTCTGCGGTGGAGGGTTGAGGAGAGAGTCTGCAGCAGCTCTCTCTGTGGAGCTCAGGGGCAATAAGAGCCCTGGCAGGCAGGGGGAGGATCCCAGCAGAGGGGCTGGGAAAGGCAACTGGCTGCAGGCTAGGGCCAGCACGGTTAACCCCAGGCAGCAGACGCTGTGGTGGCTGGGGGCTGCCTGCGGAACGGGCATTGTGGCCTTTAAGAAGTGCATTCAGCCCCCTCCCTACCCGGCCCGCTGCTCCCCGGCTGGCAGGAGCAGAGAGAGGAGCCGGCCCAGTACCGCAGGGGCTGCATGCAGTGGCGGCAGGGGAAGGGGCCAGGGTGAGCAGCCACCACCTGACCCGGGGCCCAGTAGCCAGCTCTATGGGAGCTGCTGCATCAGGCTTGTCTCGGAACCATGCGACCAGCAGGTAAGGGGCTGTGGGCTGGTCAGTCTCCTCCCAGGGATGAATGGGCTGCGTGGAAACATGGGGCTAAAGTTGGGCTGCTCTCCCTGGGAACGGGTCTGAGCAAAGTTGGGCAGCAGCTGGGCATGGAGGCCCCAGCCACTGGCTAGACTCGGGGGGATGAAGGAGAGGGTCGGGGGGGGGGGGGGAGGGGGGGGGGGGGGCCTGCAGCAGCACTCTCCCTAGAGCTGCTGTGATTTGGGCTATGCTGGGGGTGCAGAGAGCTGGGGCAGCAGTGTGTGTGGGGGGGGTGTCATGGGGAATTCTCCTCCCCCACACACTGCATTCCAGAGAGCAGGAAAAACTTTTGTCCTCAGTGGGCTGGCCAAGCCATGTGTCCAGGATTCATGGCAGATAGAGCAGCCTCTGAGGCCCAGGAAATGCCAGGACAGTGCTGGTGTGGCTGCTATTTAAGGGGCCGCCTGACATCAGTACCTCCCGGAGCCCCTGCAAACTGCACCAGCCAGAGCCACCCGGAGCCCACACCCCGAGCCTGCACCCCAAACCTCCTCCTCTGTCCCAACCCCCTGCCCCAGCTTGGAGCCCCTTCTTGCACCCCAAACCTCTCATCTCTGGCCCCACCCCAGAGCCCGCACCCCCAGCTGGAACCCTCACCCCCTCTCACATCCTAACCCCTTGCCCCAGCCCAGTGAAAGTGAGTGAGTGAGGGTGGGGGAGAGTGAGCGATGGAGAAATGGGGCATGGAATGAGTGCACGCAGGGCCTTGGGGAAAGGGTGGGGTGGGGGCCTTCAATTTTCTGAAATTAGAAAGTTGGGAACCCTTGTGAGAACACCCAGGGAACCATTTACTAACAATAGACCAGATAAATTAGGAATGGGTACAGAGCATGGACAATGTCGGAGAAAAACTGAGTTCTCACTCTTTTGTTTGGGTACAGCAAGTCAGAAGCTTTATTAACTCTCACAATTGTGCAGAGGAAGAGAGCTAAGCAGGTCTCCCCCTGGTAACTAATTACAGCAAGCATTTATACCTTTCATTACAGAAATAATGAGGGACAGCTGCATTTTGTTATACATAGGCCATCTTGATATCTTAATTCCTTACTTGTTTTGACTCTTGCCAACATACAATATTTTCTATACCTTATCTACACAAGGTCTTCTACACCTTATCTATACAAGGTCACAATAACTTCTCACACAGTTCTTTCTCACCCGCCTCACACAATCCTCGCTTCTACAAATCTCGCGTTATCAGGGTTACAGTTAGCCTGACTCTTGCTAACAAACTGTCATGCATTGCAGTTCCTTTCTGTTAGTTCTTTCTCTGCTTCCACAACAATGCATGGATGGAACGTGCTGCACAGGGATTGGTTCCTGCAAAGTAACCAAGCCAATCCCAAAATGTGTGATGCAATGTACAGTAAATGCAATGAAATGTGTAAATAAATATATATAAAGGAAGAGTTTTTCTATGTAACTTTGGATGTGTGGTATGCCTGGCCTACACCCACCTGCTACGCTTGAGTCTGTACAACTTAGCATAGCTTTGCTGTATGCCAAATAAAGGAACCTGAGCGATGAAATCAGGAGTAGAACTGAGTTTTTTGGATCCCCGAGAACTGGATAAAGTTTCTCCCAGAACTGGACAAGGTGTTCTGTATACGCCAAGTGGAAGAGGTCTCGGGTGGAATCCCAACATTTTGAAAATGTCAATTTGAAATGTTGTGACCTTTCTGAAATTTTTTGTTTTTCAGCCAAAACCATTTGCCAGATTTGACTCAAATTCACAAATAGCTTCAGTGCCCCCTGAAAAATGAATTTTTCAGCAAATGTACTATTAACTGAAAAAATTTCACCCAGCTCTAGTCGCAACCCATACTCCTCATTAGCCATCCCAGTGGCCTCCTAAATACATTGAACAGGTGACAGCATAGATCCCTATGGCGCCCTGCAGAAGAGAACCCTTGGGTCAGAAGAACAATTGCCCACAGCTACCCCTCTGGGTTCTCTCAAAAAAGAAATTAAGTAACTCTATCCATCACCGCTAAGGTTCACAAGCAAGTCCAAAAAAAAAAATAATTTGACAGTGTTGTCAAATGCTTCTGAAAGTTCTAAAAGAATTAGTATGGATATGATATTTTTATCCACTGCTAGGTGGAGATCAATTAATGCAACCAGTACAGTTTCAATCCCATACCCAAACCTATAATGTGATTTGACCAGAATCAAGGAAATCTAAGGACTCAAGAAAATAACTTTCCCTGCCATAGCCATCTTGGTGTCCTTTCTCCATAATTAGAGATGGGATGCCAGTCAGCAGTTAGCCAGACTGTCATGGTCAAGAGTTGGTTTCATGAACAGTGGCCTCATAACTGCTTCTTTAAGAATCATTGGAATCCGGCCATTGCTTGAGGAAACAGACAATTCCAATCAACAATGGAACCAGTACTTCCCCACTATCTTTCACCAGCAAGAAAGGACAAGGGTCCACGTCACAAGTTATTGCAGGAAACCACCCTAGCATCTCTTATCACCTCAGTGAGCAATACTGAAGCATAAGCAAAGACTCAGTATTTATCTTCTTGAGAACACTGCTCTGTTTCCATGGCAATAGACAGCTCAGTCAGAATTTGGGCAACTTTGCAAAGTAACGTGAAAAAGAAATCTGAAAGAAACACTTGACTATAACTGAATGGAAGCAGCCAAGATTCATCAAGCTTAAATACACTGAGAACAATTCCACAATATGAGACTTTGCAGACCCTATAAAGAAATCTATCTTTGCTTCCTGCACTGCCTTGGCATATGATCTTAAATCTGCATGTCTCAGTCAGTGAGATTCTGCATGCGATTTCTGCCACCACACGCCACATCTCCCCTTTTGCTTCATCTGTTGGAGGTCATCTGTAAACCATAGTTACCTGTGAGGTTGAGGGCAAAACTGGCATGACGGTTGTTTAGTAGCCATTATATCAATAGTAGAGAACAAAAGATTATCATTAAGCTTTACCTGAACATCGGTAGCTTGGTCAATTCCCTCAGAGGGTGTCTGGAAGATCATTGGCACAATCAACCTCAGAAGGCAGACCATTAAAGCAGATGCCTTACCCTGTTGGGATAGATGTACCTAATCTGCAAACCAATAGACCCAATAGATGAAAAGTCTATCGGAGGCCCGTAGAACTTCCTGAGTCACAAAGAAGAGACAAGAGAGGAGCCTGTCTTAATTATTTGCATCTGTCTTTATGAATTTTCACAACATATTTTTGTGGATTTTGTTGACCTCAGATAATCCATCAGTTTGGGGGGTTATAAATATGGTACAAATTGATCTTTATACTGAAGATCCCATGCCTCCTGCATTAGGTGGAACATGAAATGTGTCCCCTGATCCATGAGGACCGGAGAAAGTGGTCCAGTTCTTATGGTCTCACTGACTACCATTTCAACCCATGTTCTGTGTTTGTTTTTTGCAGTGGAATGGCTCTAGGATAGTGGGTGGCCTTAGGATAGTGAATGGCATAAGATAGTAAAATTAAAATGTAATGGTGTCCCCTTGCGCTCTTCTTAAAGGACCAAATTATGTCTAACTCAGTTTATTCAAATGGGTGTTAACTTAGTCCTGGGAAACTAAAGGTCCCTTTACGTTTTTTTTTCAGGGCCACCCATTGACACTCCATGCAGAGGGCTCAGAAATTGGCTATCTCCTTCTACATCTCTTGCTAATAAAATGAGAATAGCAGATGGTTTAGGGTGGTGTTCATCCCCAGATGTCCAGCATAGGGCAATTCAGGAGCTAGTCTTAATATCTCTTTTTGAGGAGATCACGGTACTAGTAACTAATAATGAACCTCCGCAGTTTGGATAATTTGATCAACCCAATAGAAAACATCCTTTTGTAGCTCAAAGGCTGATATGATGTGGCCTGAACATCTTGGGTAACAGTTGTATTTATTATGCTTTGCATTGCAGTAGCGCTTAGAGGACCTACCTGATATTAAGTCCTTATTATGTTGGATGCTATATAAACACATATAAAAGACAGTTCACACCCCAAAGAGCATCAGCTAAAATGGACAAGAATGGACATGGTGTGGAGGGGAAACATAGGCACAGGGAATGTGCTGCTATTTGTAAATAGAATTTCTTAAATTTCCCATCCCCTCATTGTTCATGTGCCAGCTCATGGCATGTGAGCAGGGCTGAGGGTTAGTGGAGTCTTGCTAGATTCCGAGCTAGCTAGACTTACAAGATTGTTCAGATGTCATCTCTCAGGACATGACCATCTGGTCCAGACCTTCCCTGCTTTCTATCTCTGATCTTCAAGTTTTCTGACAGTGAGAAGGTGAGTCAAATAATCAGTCTACATTAGGAGTTATGGAAGTCTGGCACACAATTGCTGACTGGGTTGGAGACACTAATTAGCTGATTTCCAGGTCCCTCAGGGTATCTCAGCATATTTGATTAGATCTAAGGCATATTTTCTTATAATTCCTGCGGTGGAAATGTGGAGCTGCTGCCAAGAACGGAGTCCATACATTTATAGAACAGTACTCTTGACCTGGCCTCAAGATTGGTCACCTAATTCAGGAAACCAGTACTGTACTCATTGTTTAATTAGTCTTCTCTTTAAACTCACCTATTTAGAGTTGTGATTGCTTGTCAGTGCCCCAGAAGTGGCACTCTGTACTGACATCACTTGAAGGAGAAAGAAATTACTGACCTTTAACTGGAGTTCAAGTAGATTGTCAGGACAGATTAAAGCTTCATTGCCACTTTTCAGAATCGGTATGGGATACTAAAAAGTGCCCAGTACTGAGGGAGCCTGGGGCTATGCCACCTTGAAATGCTTACATAGAATATTCCATAGCTCTAGACAAAATCTACATCCCACAGATGTAGATCTTTACCGACAAAACTACTTGAAAAGTTGCAGTTACACAGGTCAGTAAACTTTCTTTCCCCCATCTTGGATTACTAATGCCTCTGGCATGGGTAATGTAGGCAGGAGGCTACAAGGGGGTTGTATGGAGGCACACAGCCATTCAGAGCATCGGTTCAATTCAATGCTGCTTTTGAAACATTAGTTAGCATCAATTAAGGGGTTTTTTGGGGGGGGCGGTGAGAATCAAAGTATAACGGGGTGATCTGTCCCCTTTAAAGGCTCGGGTTGTTCCAAGGAATAGCCTCTTTAAGAACAGGCATTTTGGGACTGACCGTTATTGTAAGGATGACCAGACCAAGATGGGAATGGGAGACAGGTGACTGAATGATATGTCTATCTGTTGGGGTTTATACAGGAGTGCTCTTTGCTTGGTCAAAGGGAACCTAGAGAGAGACTTGGAGGGATGCTTCTCTGTGGTTGAAACTGGATGATGGGCTGGGAAGCCTGCCAGGGTTCAAGAGCAGTTCTAAGGAGGGGTGTGGAGACTGTCTAGTAAGGGCAGAAGGAGCTTGCTCCCAGGGACATAGGCTAGGAAAGAGTTTAGGAGATATTTCCAGTAAGGCCCAAGATCTGGAGTGGGACTAAGCCCTCCCCTACTCAAAGGGAATAGGTGAGCCAAGAGAGCTGAAGCCCTAAATCAAGGGTAATTGATGAGCCCCGACAAAGGAATGGCTTGAGCCTGAAATGGCCAAAGGATGTATGTATGTATTTTGTGAAGGCTTAATAAATCAGTCCCAAGAGGGGGAATATTTTAAATTTCCTTGGTGACTTGACTGGAGAACCAAGAGGGGAAATGGGACAGGGGGGTGCTCTGGGCTTGCATCCAAACAGAGAGCTAGAATTTGACTGGTGGAGTTCTGGAAAAATACCATTGTGCAGCTCAAGAATCAAAGTTCAAGAATCAGGGATTTTGTGCAAGTAAGTGCTGCAGTTCAGAGTTTGTGCAAAGCAAAACTGTACACACCATACTGCTGAAGCTGTCATTTCTCACCCACAACCTCCCAGCACATCTTTTTCTTCTGAAAAGAGGAATTTAAATACAAAAACCTGCATTAATTTTACCTAACACTATTAATTTTTAAAAAGTCAGGAAATGCAAAATGTAAGGTTTAACTAACCCATGTAGTGCAGTATTTTGGATGATTAGTTAGGTTAGTGTGAGTAGCAGGATGAGGACTGAGGATATCTGAGTTCATACTTCTGGGTCACATTACTTCTAACAACATTCTACCTTTGCTCCTTGAATTTCCCTTCTGAAAAAGTGTGTATTGATCTTTCTGGTCAAAATGTAATGTGAAAAGAGTTTCTGCATAATTCACTGAGAGAAATTTTACAATGAATTGAAATTTTAAGGGGGGGAGGTCAGATTACATGAAATGTAGAACAATTTCAGAATCTCACATTTTTTTCACCAGTTTTACTCAGCTCTAGTTAAGATTTTGTCTCAATTGCCCATATAAGACCTATCTTCACCAATGATGTTCATTAATCAAACCCATTTTGCATTTAACTCTTATTTTTAAAGTCCAAAAATATCGACATTTCTTTTTATTTAATCATCAGAATTCCCTCTTGTTTCCCCCTCTAACTTTGCACAATTTAATCACCTTATGACTCCTAGCAGTGCAATTTTGTATCTATTTGCTTAATTTTATTCTTCTTCTACTTTCTGTACATCAGTCACTCTAAGGAATGATTTTGGCCCTAAAGTTTAGCTCAAAATACCTTCTGATATAATGTTAATTATTGTAGACTGAGATTCACAACAATAACAATATTGATTTATGGTCTAATGAATTCTGCCAAATCTGTAAAAGATCAAAAGATGTGATTTTATTTATATATATATATATATACACACACACACACACACACAAATGATCATGAGAAATATGGAGAGGAAGAAACATTTCAAAACTTGATTGAAACTCAATGATTAAACTTGTATTTAAAATCATTAGTGGTATCCATTGCACCCTAGTTTAAATTGATTTAAGATTACATTTTTGATTACATCATACTATTTTCAACTATTACTATATTTTCTGTCATTCTTCCTGTTTGCTATAGCATCTGTGAAATTGGACAAATGCTGCTTTGCATTAGAAAATTTAGTAGAAATAAGGGTTTGTACCTCCATGTGAAACCTTTTCCTCTTTTCTATAGATCATAATTTCAGATAAGGGTACTTTTTTCTTTTCTCCTGTTTGCCCTTTCTTGTATTGATTCACAGTTGGTAGTTCTACTGAGTCTGCATCATGATACTTAAATTTGCAATAGGAATCCTTTTCTGTTAAGTGGAACTCTAATTTGGCTTCCAATTTCCAGAAAGCAATCTCTTCAAGTACAGTTCTATGACTTTGTCAACTTTTTCTGTTTGATAATGCACGATCTGCTTTCCTTTCAAAATATCTATCCTAAGGGGATTTTTTTGTACTTTGCTGAGATTCATTCAGTTCCTGCAAGCTATCCTGAATTTCCAAATCTTCAATTACAGAAACACCTTTCCAATGAATATTTAACATGAATCTATGTTGCTGTTGGTATGAGTGGAAATATTTTTCTATTTTGACTATATTTTTGTTGTTAAGAATCACTTTGGTCCCAAACCTGAAGCTGTTGTATGCCTAGTCCTTAAATACTCCCACTTCTGTGGGAATTTTAAGGGTACAAAAATGCAGGATTGGGCCTCTTTCACGTTCTACAGAAGAAAGTAAAATGTGATCATTTGTGGGGGAGAGTAAAATAGTGTCGCCAGTCAGGAAGAAGCTGATGGTAGAATATTGCTATATTTATTCCATTATTTTGTTAGTGTTCCCTTCTTCTGGGCTTTGAAATCAACTCTTATGATTTCATTCTGTATTTTGTTGTGAAATCTATCACTTGCTAAAAGTACAAGAAGGAATGATACCAAAAGAAATTAATTGTATTATATTTAGAAACTGGTGCACTGCACAACTTTTTTAGACTTGACTAAAGCTTTACATTATAATGTAGACTGATTTCCCCCCACTCTGAAATATTTTCTATTTTTCCCAAGCAATAAAACCATTTAAAAAAAATAGACCTATTACCCTATTTGGCAGCAAAGCCAATGGGAACGGACTGTAGGATTAGAAATCTCCAAAGTTTGGTTTGTGGGGTACTGTCTCTGGTTTCTGTTGGAGAGATGGTTGTCTTATGCATAGACCCTGCATATGAGATTGCACGCATCCCAGTGGATCAGTAGAAGCCCTGTGACTCCAAGCTGGCTCTGTCTTTAGTGTCCCAGCTCAGGGTTTCCTACCATGAGGGAGGGGGGAAGGGAGCTTCAGAAATGTATTACAGCTGTAAGCTGCATCCAACAGATGAATGTAGTGTTTCTCATCTCTATTTACCATTTCAAACAAGAAAGCCTTTTTGAACTGCACACCTGAGATCATGTCTGTACATTCTAGCAATGCAGGTCTGTTTTCATATGCTGTGTTCAAGAAACGATGCCTCTGAAAGGTCTAAAATGTAAATCTCCATCCAAAAAATAGCAAGTATAAAATATATTGGGCTAAATTCTCTTTTCGGTTGCAACAATCAGTTTCCAGTAACGTTACATCGGAATTACAACTATGTACAGAATACAGATTTTGGCTTTTAGGAGTTATAATCAAGTAGTTGTATCTGCTATTGGCAAGGATGTGTGTGGTCTCAGTTACTGCTACTCCAGTCGAGCCTTCATGAGGTGCCCAGGTGACGACCCCAGGCCTCTGCTGAGGTGGAAGGAAACCCCTCTATTGAGGAGACCGCAGGAGCGGCTTCTCGCCTCCCACAATCCTCTGCTGGGGCCGGAGATATCTCTGCCCCTTGACCAGCCCCCAGCATGCTTGAAAACAAGAAGCACCAGTGGGCTAGGGAGGGAGGCAGGCCGTAGAAACCTGATGCCCTGTCACAGGGCTCTATTGGGGTTGCCAGGTGGTGTTGGCGGGGGTGATCACTTTGCTGGGATGATTTGTGGGGCCTCTCCCTAAGCTTCCTGTTCCAAATCCTCCTTTCACCAGCTGCATGAAAACAAGGTGCGGCTCTCCTTTCCTAGCTCCCCGAAGAGATGCAGCCGCCGCCTGTGCGCCTGAAGGGAAGCGGAGACAGCGGGCTCCGACAGCCGCAGGTGTATGCTTGGGCTGATCTGTGAGGGCCTCCAGTGACGCGGACTGACCCAGCCCTGCTGCAGCCGCTGCGCGCCACGTGCATGCCTCCTGCCGCCCATGGAGAGAGGCTGCTGGCGCGCTGTGCCCGAAAGCCAGGGGCCCTAGGCACAGGCCAGTTGTGCCTGCTGGGTACCGCGGCTCTGCCTTGGAGAGCCGGCGAACTCCTCTCTGCGGTCACCTGTAGCTTGGTGCCGCTTTCTCTGCATCTCTCAGATAAACAACCACTGCCAGCCCCGCTTCCTCCCTGTTGCTGTCCTTAAGGGAACGATTAAGTGTCACAGAAGCGGGGGCGGTGTTGCGTTTTTCGGCTAAAGGCGGTATGTGTATTTGCTGCCGTCTCCCCCAGCCCCGCACCCTCGGAGAAGGCGGTGCGCGATGGAGTTTGCTGGAGAGTGGTGCTGAAGGGACAGCTCCCACGCCACCCTCCTTAGGGGAGGGGCTGCGCTTGAAAGACAAACCTGAGTTGCATTTTCACCTTCAAATTAGAGTCTCCCCAACCAGCCGCTCGGATTACAGCAGCCAGCACCCAGTCCCTTAGGTGCTCTGACCAGCCATCCATGGTTTTGCTTTCTCTCTGTGATGGTTACTCTTCATTCCGATGTTGAAAGATTGCATGTATCGTGCAAAATGAGGGAAGCGAGATCTACCAGCAGGCGGTGGGGGCTGCTTTTATTCCTTTCGCAGTTCAGCACCAAGGATGGTGGAATAGCCACCTGAACATGGGGAGAAAAACAACAAGTAGTTCTCGCCTGACAGAGACACACACAGGTTGGCTGAGGATCCGCCAACAGCTGCAAAGAAAACAGCGTCTGGTATATGAAGAGGAGCCTCTCTCTCTCTCCTCATTAAGGTATTTGAGAAGCCGGAGGGTAGGGGGGATACCGTGGGAAAATCCACGCCAACCTGGCTGTGATTCCGTCTGGTCTTCCTAAATATGAATGTATGGGTAAAATCCGTGGGGGGGTTAGTGCTTTGAGAAAGTAGCAGCCAGAGCTACACGCTAACGGCTCCTATAAGGGTGTGCCTGCTGCCTGAGCTGTTTTGAGGTTTGGTTTTTCTTCCTAGAGACCAAACCTTCTCTTCTAAGTCCCTAATATAATAAAAGATGGACAAATAGCAAATAATTTAACCGCTTGCTTTTATTCAGAGAGCTTGATCCAAGAAGCCCAGAAACAGAGAGGAAAAAGGGGTGGGGAAGGTGACTGATCCGTTTCAAGGAGAAGCAGGGTTGTTTGGTTTCCCTCTGCTTTCTCTCTGTCTATATTGGGGGAAGGAAGAGGTGCAGGGGAAGAGTCCAGATCACTGAGGGGGGGAAAAGCCGTCTGAAAGCAGGGGAGGCAAAGACTGGTTTGTAGAAGGGGGTGTGGGAGCAGCAGTGCTTTGAATTCGTCAAGGATACAGCGAAAGGACTACCAGGTTTCTTTCAGGGTCGTTTGCAAACCAACTTTCCAGTCGCTGGTGCGAAGAGAAGCTCTAACAGCTACTATTGTACGAAAGCGAGGAGAGGAATAGTGGGAAAACGAGGCGGAGACCCTGGGATGTCAGGGGAAGGCAGGTCCTATTGGAGGGGGATTTGGGAAGATAGAAAAGGCAGTTCTGGAGATTTGGCTCATAGTGGTGGAGGGAAAGGCGGCAAGTTGGGGAAGAGAGGAAGGGTCGACCTAGGTGGTGGGCACAGGAGATGGGAGGAGGGTAAAGAGCAGGGAAGATGTGGGCTGCAGTGGGGCATTTTCGTGTAAGGGGGTAGGAGGTAGAAAGTGACCTCAAGAGAATCAGGCTCCCTATCACCCCTCCCATTTCCCATCTTCCTCCAGTCCCTGCTGGTCTCCCGCTGACGGGTCTGTCTGTCTGTCCCCCCAGTCATGTCTGACCCAGAGAGATGGGCAAGCTCGAGGATAACGAGAGGGTGATCCTCAACGTGGGGGGCACCCGGCACGAGACCTACCGGAGCACGCTGAAGACCCTGCCGGGGACCCGGCTGGCCCTGCTCGCCTGCGAGTCCCAGAGCGAGTCGTCGGGCGGGGAAGAGCAGCCGCCGCCGCCGGCTCCCCCGCCCCCGCCTCCCCCCAACCTGCCCCCGCAGGTGCCGGGCGGCTGCCCGGAGGCCAGCAGCGGCGGCAGCCCCCGGACCAGCGGCGGCCCCAGCGAGTTCTTCTTCGACCGGCACCCGGGGGTCTTCGCCTATGTGCTCAACTACTACCGCACGGGCAAGCTGCACTGCCCGGCCGACGTGTGCGGGCCGCTCTTCGAGGAGGAGCTCGC
This sequence comes from Terrapene triunguis, assembly GCF_002925995.2. Classification (NCBI taxonomy): domain Eukaryota; kingdom Metazoa; phylum Chordata; order Testudines; family Emydidae; genus Terrapene; species Terrapene triunguis. Next base: position 62,981,528 of record NW_020664419.1, on the reverse strand, counting down.
CTTCTGGGGCATCGACGAGACCGACGTGGAGCCCTGCTGCTGGATGACCTACCGCCAGCACCGCGACGCCGAGGAGGCGCTCGACATCTTCGAGACCCCCGACCTCATCAACGGCGAGCCGCCCCTCGACGGCGACGACGACGACCTGGCCGCCAAGAGGCTGGGCATCGAGGACGTGGGGGCGGCGGCCGGGCCCCCCGACGGCGTGGGCGGGCGCTGGAGACGGCTGCAGCCCCGGGTGTGGGCGCTCTTCGAGGACCCCTACTCCTCCCGGGCCGCCAGGGTGAGAGCGCGACCCCGGCCCCGCGCAGGCGCTGAGTCCGGGGGCCTGCCTCAGCCCCTGAGCCCCGGGGGGCGTGGGGACGTGACCCTGCCTCAGCTCCTTCCCCCCGGGGGGGTGACCTGACTCAGCCCCTCCCCCCGTGTGTTGGGGAGAGTTGCCAATTTTGGTGGGATGGATTCCTGGAGGTTTCAGCACCTGACATAATCTTTAATTCAAGATTAATCTTTAATTCCTGGAGACTCCAGGCCAATCCTGGAGGGACCGAATCAGCCCTTAGTCCCCCTAAGTCAGCCCTTGGTCCTCTAGGGTGTTTGTGTATGTGGAGGAGGGGTGACCCTTGCTCAGTTTCTCGTCTCCCTGGGGGTGTGTGGGGGGACCCTGGTTCAGGCCCTGGGGTGGGGTGTGAATGTGTGGACCCTAACTCAGTGCCTGGTCCTCTGGGATAAAGGGTGTATCTGGGGGGGGGGCAACCCTGCCTCAGTCACTGGTCTCCTGAGGTGTGTATGTGTGTAAGGGGGTACTCCTGCCTCAGTCACTGGACCCCTGAGAGGTTTTGTGCATGGGGGTACCACTGACTTCTGGTGTGTGAGTTGGGGTGTATGTGACCCTAAATCTGTCCCAGGTCCCCTAGAGGGATTGGTGTGGGGATGAGTTGACCAAAGGCTGTATATAGATACCCACAAGAGTAGCAGGATCTGGACCCTGCTAGAGAGTGACTCTGACTCACCCTGCTCAGGTTTTGATTTTGTGGGTGACACTGTGTTAATAGTGAAGTGAGGGTGACTTGCTCCCTGTGATTTGTGAGGGTGTCCTTAGTTCTCTCCTTGCTTTGGTGTCTGGATCAGAGGGTGAACATAGTTTAACGTGTGTGTGACAGAGGGTGATCCTGATTCACTCTAGTCCTTGGATTAGTCCTTGATTTCTGAGGGTGACCCTTACTCATTCTGTGATCCAGGACATAATTCTGAGGCAGTAAGTGATTTTACTAAATTATCTTGATTTAGACTGGAAGTTAGGATTTTACCACAGATTATTTTCTGTTTTTGAGTGAGACCCTGATTTTAGTCTCATATTTTTGTTTCTTATTCAATCACCATGTGGATTCACTGTCTGACCTGTGGCTTTGGGCCTAATTAAGTCTCTGGAGTTCCTTCTGGTAAGGAAATCAGGTGAAGAAGAAAAAGAAATGGAGGTTTTCCCAGGTTTAATTTTTTTTAACCCCCCCTTCCACAACAACCTTCCCCAAACAATTTCTTCCTTTTGTGTTTGTTGTAACTACAAGTGGTTTTGCTTTATGCAAGTGGAATACGTGTTTTGCAACATATGTATCAGGATTTCTTCTGAAGGGTTCAAACTTGGGCCTCATTCTGCAAATACTTACAACTATGTTTAACTTAACCATGGGAGTAGTCCTATTGACTTCAATAGGATTACTCACCTTTGTAAAATGAAGCATGTGGTTAAATATGTTGCTGAATCATATTTTAGGGCCTGATCCAGCTCCCATTGAAGTTAATGGGTTAATGCCTACTGACTCAAATGGGGGTAGGATTGGGTCTTTAGTGAGAGGAGAAACTATCCAGGCTGGAGGTGCATTTCTTCCAGCTGCTCTGAGGCTCCCCAGTCACTCCTGTTCTTCACTGATTGGTAGCATTCCCAAGGAATCAAAGCTTGTGCAGCAGTTCGCTTTGTCTGTGCCACTGGCTTCAGATAATACTGAAATAAAATATAATAGAGGATTAATGATAATGGAATAAATTCCTATTGTTGCTTACTAATGGGACATACACACACACATTTATAATATTTCAGCAATATTATTTAAAAAGTAGAATGTGCTCTAGATGTCAGACTAATACCCGTCTTCATCAAAATGCTATTGGAAAACATCTTCAGAATATTCATTACCTACATTTTCCTTTTAACTGTGTATTGAATCTATAGTGGGTTTGTTTGTTTTTTTTGGAGACTTTCCAACATTCTTTGCCAGAGAGCTGACAAATATGAAGTAAAGGTTAAATGGAAGACACCAAGAGAAACGTGGAAAGGCAAATGCTGGCTATAATTGAGTCATAGTACCATAGTTCCTTCACATGTTTTTGATCCGCTTGAATTCTTCAATAATATCTTTCAATGCTGAGGACCAGAACACTTTATCATTAGTTGTTTGGTTGATATTAGTGGATTTGTCAAGTCTTAAAAATGAACTGTGTATTTATATTGTAACATAACATTATAATCTGCTAATATTAATGTTATAGAAGTGACTGCATTTACTTCTCAGTAGATTTAACTCTTGATTTCTAGTTTTGAACTCTTGATTTCTGATTGGCTGACTAATACTGAAGTGAATAAGCCCATAGCTAGAGCTATAACTACATTGCCTAAATTCAGTGTTTTGCTTTTCCTCAAGGCTGTTACTGTTTATGGTGACCTTTCTGCTAAGAAGGCCACTTTGTGAATTGCTAGTGGCTTTCAGAGAAGAAAATAATTTTGTGTCTAAGTGCTAGTGAACACCTAATGAACAATTTCACTTAATCACCTCCCTGCCACTTTGGGGACCTCAGGCACTGGTACACCTTGGCCCCGTATATTCTCTGTCTGTGGTTCATAATAGTCTAGTCTCCTGTGGGTTGTAATATTTTGATCTAATTTCTGTTATTGGGTTTAGTATGTGAGTGCTGAGTGGTATTGATGGCCTGTGATATATAGGAGATCAGACTAGATGATCTATTGATTCTTTTTGGTCTTAAATGATGATTCTCTAGGTACATCAAGATTGAAAACAAAACAACAAAAACCACAACATTCATGGCAGTGAGTCTCAGAGCTTGGGTGAACTAAGGCTATTGTTCACAGGACTAGTGCTATGGGCTAAAAATAGTAATGTAGAGGTTCCCACTTGGGCTGGAGCCTGGGCTTTGAAACTCAGTGAGGGGAGAAGGTATCAGAGTCCAAGCAGGTACATCTACCCTGTAATGTGAGTCCCACGAGCCTGAGTCAGTTGATCTGGGCTCAGAGACTGACTGACGCTTTTTTCCCCCCTTTGGCAATGTAGACATAGTGTAAGACTCTAAGTGATGGCAACCTTACTCTGGAATTGAAATGCTATTGCCAATTTAGACACCATCTTTCCAGAAAGAAAGATAGCTTTCTGACGCTTCTGATAAATGCAATAATAGTTTGTGTAAACTCAAATAAATGATGTGTAAATCTATAAACATTTTAGGTGCAATCCTGGCTCCACTGAAGTCAGTTGCAAAACTCCCATTGACTTCAGTGAGGCCAGGATTTCACACTTTGCATTGTAGTCTATCTTATTGACTCATGAACCACTTATCTCAGATTATAGAGATACTTAGTGTTAAACGTTCATAATCACTATTATTTTTTAGGATTATTGTTCTATGTAATTTGAGCGATTTCAATTTTCTGAAATATGACAAAGAAGAAAACTGGCATTTTATTTATTTTGATTAACAGGATAGCACTTAATATTTATGATTTGTAATTTCTAAACTGTGATCTCTAAAAATAGAAATTTATAGAAATTCAAATATAAGTTGTCATGGTAACCTGTTGTGGTGTGTATGAGAGATTCTAGCAAGACTATCAAATGATGTTATATAAATAGTGGAAGTAACTAGTTTGTTGATGAAAGATGCATTTGTTTCTATGATTCTAAAAATCTTCAACTTTAATCATATTCAGATGGTAACTGAGATTTATTACCTGTTTTTTCCAATATTCTGTTAAATGGCCTAAGAATGAGAAAGTATTGATATATTAACTGATGTTCCTTAAGAACTCACGTGTCCAAAATGGTGGTGGTGGGGCTTTGATTTTGTTTCGGGTTTTTAAAGAGATATATTAGTAAAACAAAGATAAGACCCAGGTATGTTGCAAGGTAGAGCATGATCAGTATAATTTCTGCCACTATATAGATATAAAATGTGATATACACATGTGATATCTTTTAAATGGGATTACATAGAATAATTTCTTTCAAAATTTCCAGATCTATGCAACTTTTCCTACTGTGGTTCTCTTTTTGAACATTTTTCTTTCACTCCAGACATAAGTAATAGAGAAATCATTCACAAAACAGCATTTTGCAAAATACTGTTATGCACATATAAGAAGACACTATGCTAAGACACTAGCATAGAAGGGACCAGTCATTTAACATTTCTGTGTCTTTGTTTTCCCATCTGTGAGATAGGTATTATCCCTCTCAAGTGTATTATGAGACTTAATTAATTCATATTTGTAAATCACTCTGACATCCTTAGGAGGCAATTGCTATTGTAAAGTATTAATTGCAGTCAAGAAGAGCAAATTGCAAAGATGAATCTGAAAAATTTATAAGGAAATATTTGAGTCAAAATTAAGTGCTGGGTGTGAAGGAGTTCAAACAGAACCAGCCTTTGGGATCCAGGAAGCTTTTAGTTATCGGACACTCCCAGCTCCAACAGGGACTTACAAATGCCAGAGCTAGTTTCAGATTTCATGTTTAAAACAAAGTAAATTTTCTAGTCCATTTTCTTTTGAAATATAATCTTGAATATGTGATGCAATGTAAACAGATCATTAGGGCTTTTTATTTATTTTTCAGAAACATCCTGGGTTATCCATAATCCCCACTATGGGCTTTCAGATCTGGCCTTAGGGTCTATAAAAACTGTGGCCACATGCCCCGCATTTTTTGAGAAGACCGTAAGTTCATTCACCACTGTGGGGACAGTGTCTGCAAAATGGGGTAGTTGAACAATGTGACAATCAGCATGGGCTATTTCACTAAATATGGTACTTCATGTAAGGCCCTTTACATTCTAATCCTAACCTTCTGTAGCTGTAGTCAAGTCACATAACCCGTAGTTTCCTTACCTCTAAAATAGAGACAATAATATTTGCCTGCTTCGCAGTGGGGAGGGTTATGACAGCTAATTAGGTAACGTTTATGAAGTGCTAATATTCATTGATATGCAAAAACTTCTGAGAGTCCTTGCAACCTTTAGGTCTATCTGGACAACTACTTCTTGCAGAACTTTTTAAAAAAAAAAAAAGGTATATCCACCAGCACTCTTGCTGAAGGGGGATGGGAGTCGTAAAGATACCACACTTCAGTATAAAATTAGTCAGTTAAACTTCAAAGACTTATCTCACTAATCCTCTCCAAAATCCTCAAGCATTGTGATGTGACTGCAGTGGGCAGGAATTAGTTACATTGAGCAAGATGGGAGAGGAGACACGTACAGGGGCGGCAGGTTTGTATAATTTTTGGTGGTGCCCAGAACGGGTCCAAGTCCCGCACCCCCCGCCTTGTAAGCTGATATATATATTTTAAAATAATGTAAAAATGGACTGGAAATAGTACAGTTTTCCTATATTGCACAATGTGTGGGGGTATAGGGAGGTGAGGGCTCTGGGGTGGGGCGGGGGATGAGGGCTGGGTCTGGGGATGAGGGGTTTGGGGTGTGGGAGGGGCTCAGGGCTAGGGCAGAGGGTTGGGGTGCAGGGGTGAGGACTGCAGGGTGGGGCCGGGGATGAGGGGTTCATGGTGCAGGAGGAGGCTTAGGGCTGGGGCAGAGGGTTGGGGTGCAGGGGGGTGAGGGCTCTGGCTGGGGATACAGGCTCTGAGGTAGGGTGGGGCTGGGGATAAGGAGTTTGGGGTGCAGGCTGCCCCGAGGCTGGGGCCAGAGATGAGGACTCCACAGTCCCTCCAGCCCTCTCCCCGCCAGCAGCACACTCACCAGGCACTGTCACTGCACGTACTCCTAGGGGCTGGGCCCCTCTCAGGTCCAGGAAGCCCCCTCGCCTCCCCTTGGTGGGTGCCAGAGAGTGGGGAGGGCTGCCATCACGTGTGCCTCCTCCCCTCCTCCCTCTGCAGTGGCGCCGCTCCCTTTTGTAGCTGGCAGCAGCCGGCGAGGGAGCGTAGCGCGGAGTGGCAGGGCAGCCGCCCACTCCCCAGGGCGCAGGTAGGGGTGCTCCGGGGGAAGCGTGCAGGGCAGCAGGTGGTGCCAGGGGAGAGACCTGGCCCTGAACATTGGTGGAGCCAGGCCTCCATGCCCTGAATTTGCTGGAGCATGGGCACTATGGGCCCATATAACTCGCCGCACCTGGAAACGTATTGTTTTGTAGACTCACTTCAAAATGCTAAAGTCCACTTGATGTATGGTATACTAGGGAGCCCTGTTATTAACAGCATCACTGCAGGAGTATCTTGATTCTTTATTTGGAAATTGTGCTAGTTATATCCTTAGGGTTAGGCTGTTAATGATGTATGAAGCTTTTAAAAATTTTGATTCTGGAAGTAAAATTGCTGGGCTAATCTGATTGAAACATGGCGAGAGGAGGAGTAAGGAAGCATGACAGAGTAAAAAAGAAAATGTTCAACTCAGAATATTCACTTGCAGGGTAACAAACCTTTCTAATTTCAAATTATTGATTTCTTCCGCAACTGAAACAAATATATTTTCAGATGTTACCTTCTGAGCTCTTATGAGTCATATAGCCCTCTTCCATCTGGAAATGATTACAGAAGTATTCTAAGGAAATAAAAAGGATCATAAAGAAATTGAGAGCTTTTTTTGTCATCCTGGTAAGCAAAATGCTAGTTTTATTTGTTTAGTGGGAAAACAATACATCAGATTAAATTAGCTAGACCTAACCATTCTGTTTGAAATATTTAGTCTGTAGGGATAGTTGTTGCTTTTAAAGCAACAGGAAGAATTGTACTTTATGCAACAGTGGATGCAGCAGTATTACAGCAATTCATATCTAGCCAACGGATTACTGTACCCCAAGGGCTGATTAAATCATGTTGTAGATGACTCTTACTAGTTATCTTCTGGAATACTATTACAACACTACCGCAATAGCTTGAGAATGTCTGCTAGAGGGCTTGACTGAAAATTGTTGCTTAATAAATTACCTAACAGCAGCTGATTTGGCCTACCCTAAATTTGGACAGTATCTGTTTGTTTGTACCATCATATCAATAAGGTAAAATAAGAGCGATTTCTGCCTGCCTAACTTCTGCCTTCTTTCTACAGCTGTTCTGCCTGCTGCTGTTCTTGTTTCCATGGAAACAAGCCAGCTCCTGACTTCCTGTTTCCACTGCAAACATTCTCTCTCTGCAACTTATTCATCTTAGAAAAGCATTTTGCCATGGCTCTGACATAAATGCCACACAGATGATCTGTCCTGTCATTTCAGAAACAGAAGATTTTATATCTGCATGCATGTGGCCAAATTCAGGTCTCAGTTACTCTGGAATAATCTGAAGAAAATCCAGTGAAGTCAATGGATTTGTGAATTTACATTGGTGTAACTGAAAGCAGAAGTTAGCTCAAAATATGTGCACTTGCATACATAGCTAATGATAGTACAGTGTGAGATTTATTTTCACTTGGGTAATCTATTAGACAAAATTGTGTTCTGATTTTTTTTAGTTAATACATAAAGGGCAATCTCTTGTATTTTGACCTTGGAAAATATTTAAATAACAGAATAATAGTTACTTTGAAGAAGAGTACTCATTTAGATGGAATGGCTGAAGTAGATTATGGCAGGAGGAAGACCCTCCCCAGTTTTGGTGGCTGTTGTGATAGGTCTCAATACTATGTGCTGGCACAGTGTTGCATCCTCATATGGTCACAGGATGCAGCCAGGAAAAGAGAATGGGAACACAAGGAGAAATGTATTGGACAGGTGTTTGTGCCCTTAAGCTGGCCCATAGCCAGCCAAAAAGGAGGCTGTGTGAGTATGTGTGTGTGCAGCATGAGGAACTTAGCAGAGGCACCTCCCTGGTGCTACCTTTTCCAATTTCTACCAGGATGGAAAATCTGTATTGATGCATAACACAGAAAGGTGTGATGGGTCAGATAATTCTGAAATCCCTAATGCAGTTTCCTGCATTTAGAAGATTTTAAGATATTTTACATAACATTTCTCTGTCCAGGGCTGTCTGTAAATTACATAACACTTTTTGTGGGTGACTTTCAAGACCCACCCACCGCTTGTACCTCTTGCTCACACTTCACATTTCTCAACTCATGGAGTGGAGAAGAGGGAAAGCCCTGGGGCCAGGTCATCTTGAGGGAGAGGAGGGGAGAGGAGGGGGTGCTCTCTCTCTCTCTGTGTTTAGCAGATGATGGGGAGATGTGTTCCCTTGTCCTCCTCTGTATTTAACTCCTCTTCATACCATGTGTCTGACAAGGAGATTTATATATGTGCTTTTATAGCCAATGCAGAAACATGTTTTTTTTTCCTGGCAATTTACTTTTCATTGGTAATGAATTTACAAATAAACATGTATTTAGGTTATAACCTTTCATCTAATATAGAATTACAGTATACAACTCTGGTGTTGGGGATTTATATAGTAGCATAACTCCCCCACAAAATGGTGATCAAACAGGTACAAAAATGTTTTTAAAACAATGTTAATTGGTTCTGTTAAGTGATTTTATCCTAATAGCTTGCAGCTCAACATACTGTCCTTATTTGTACACAACACCTGTTGGCTTCAATGAGAGTTTGACCTGAGTAAGGACTGTAGCACTAAGTCCTTTCATGCAGCAGATACAATTGTAAGTGATGAAAAAATAAAGCTGTGAAATATGTACAAACATGTTAATATTAATAAACTTAGTATCATGAATGTCAACAAAATAAAACAGAAATTTAAGTACAAAGGTGACTTGGGCTATTGACTTCATTACCGTGAAATATGCCATAGAAGGTTGTAATAACTACATGCTAATTCTGTTGGAAATACCTATACAGAAAGGATAACATGAAGTCACTTTTGTTTCTTACCACTTCCAATTTGTTTAATTTAAATGTATTGCTAGTACTTGATAACTAAAAACAATTTTAAAAGCAGTACAGTACTGCACTTTGTTTCCTTCAGTTAAACCTCTGTAACAATGAAAATATGTCACCTCTTAACACAAAACCAAAGTTTCTGCTATTTGCATCTTGTTTTGGAGAACCTTTGACCAAAAAGATGACATTATAAGTGATAATCAAATTATCCAGCTATATACCATTACTATATGTTATTTTCCTTCCTGCCTTTTAAGATGTCCGAATGCTCTGACATGTTTCTGTGCATTTGGTTTTCATACTGGCAGTTTAATTCAGTGTCTGTTCTTATCACAGCCTTCTACAGTCAGCTGGGATTCTAGTTCAATCATACACACACTCTACTTTTCTTCTGAGAATTAACACTGGGATGTTTCTTATTTTCTAATTTTTTCCCCTGAAACCTTGTTCCCTAACAGAGGTAAGATTTTCTTTGTGGAGTGGGGGTATATGCACATGTCACATATATACAGGTGTGAAGGGGTCAGTTTACCACTGGCACCTCCTCATGGCCAAGCATGGAAACTCTCTCTCCACTGGAGCCTTCAGGGTGTATCAGGATCTTTCCCTCGGGAGGGGCCTTCAGGGAATGGTTGTCTGGGAAATTCCTGCCTTCAGTCAGCCCTTTTCTCAGGTTCTCTTCCCTGGTCTGCCCACAAGGGAGCTGTTCTGCTCCATTTTTAAACTCCTCTTCCAGCTGTGCATGCCTTGTAGGTGTTGCAGGGGAGTTGTGTCTGAGCCCAGAGCAGCTCCTTAACCTCTTGTTGTCCAGTGTGGGGTTTGTACACCCCAACACATGTGTGTATGTATATATATGGCAAAATTGTATTTTTTTTAATTTAATGAAATTATATTTGTTGCCTAATTTATAAGAGGTGATCTGAACAACCAGTGGTCAGACATTAAGTTTAAGCTCATTTGGAATTTTTTCTACATTGAGTTTAATAGAGCTGAGACTGTTGTCATTTTAGAGCATGTCATCGTTAGTACAGGTTCTTCAGTATTGCTGGATTTATTGTACATAGTAGCATCCTGCATCTTGGCAGAGGGTTAGACTAGATGACTCTGGCGGTCCCTTCTAACCATATGGTTCTAGCTCATTGATATGCTACTGGAAAAGTGCTGTAGTCAGATGAGTAGTCTCTCTTAGCATGGTGATGAATACTGTGTACTGAATAATAACATGGTAATATTTGTTCTTAATATTGTGTACATTACATATTTCACAATATAATTTTGCTTTAAATGAATGTAGTTTCTTAAGGTTATATCTCTGTCATTAGAGTAGTCTACATCATATTATTTGGTGTGTCTGTTTATTGAACACTTTGTGCTGCTGGTTCAGAACAGCACTAATATAATGAGGTACAGCGTACTGACTGTATAAGAAATAACCTTTTCTTTTGCTATTTAGTTCATATCCTAAGGAAATAATTGTACTACAGAAACAACTGCCATCAAACTGGAATGATTGCGTTGAACAATAGTACAAGGATACTCTAAGCCTGTGAACTGTAATAAGGTGTGGGATTAAAAAAAAAAAACACAGTAATGAGATACTGGGACTCAATGTACTGCTAAGAAAATGGTCCTTCAGAGAATTACCTTTGGGAATGTATGATGTGGAAGTTAAGCAGAGTGAGAAAAAAGATGGTGAGAGAAACTCTATTCAGACATGTGTTGTTACAATAAAAGGCATTGACAGGGCTCCTAATACTTTTGTAACAGAGTCTTCATCTGTGGCCTTCGTTGCACTGAGACAGAATTTGGAGAATGGAGAAAGCATCAGGGCAATAGGTGATCTAAAATTGATGGAAGAACAATTTCCTCTAATCACACTTTTATTAGCCTGTTTAATTTCTCAGAATATAAATGGCTACAAAATATATTAATCTCTTATGGGCTGTCTGGTGTAAATTTAAGTGAAATCAAGTGTGCAATAACTAGTATTTAATATGACATCTATTAATCACAAATTTCCCCTTTAAGAAGTGATGAAAATTCTTAAGGAATATATGAAGTGCATTGTTAAGTAAACAGGCATATTAGTATAAAATAGTTTAAACTTTGATTACTGCACAATTTAGGAAAGAAGTAATTTTGAGCTTCTAGAAATTGCTAATAAAAGGCCAGGAGAAGACTTCACCATTAGGCATTCTGAAGTAACATAAAAACACAATTATTTTTTTCAGGGGAGTCTTATATTTTCTGCAGAGAGACTGTGAAAGAGGTTTAGAGAGAGAGGCGCTGATCTACTGGGACACTGGGAGAAGGATTTGGCAAAGACCCAGGACAGAACAAGATAGGAAGTGGTGCAGGGAGGCAGCGAGAGGTATGGGCTGCTGATTCAGGGTCCCTGGACCAGAACCCAGAGGAGAGGGAGGGCCTGGGTTCCCCTACCAGTCCACCAAGGGAGGTGGAATGAAAACCCCCTTGCAAGGGGTAAAAACTATTGAAACTCCCTGATATCATGTTTAGGGACTAGTGAGTCTGGAGTTGGATTGAAGGCCAAATGTGAAGTTGATAGACTATTGTTTGGTGGACTATTGGTTTACCTTGGAAGGAGCGGGACTACATGTGACCCAGCTGGAGGGCCAAGTCACAAGACTCAGCAAACCACAGACAGAGCAGCTGTCAGCAGGGGATGTAAAAGGAGAAGAGCCTGCTACACCACATCCAGCCACAAGGGAGGCACCAGCTAGTGAGTCACGCTGCAACAGGAGAGGCAAGGGTTTCTGTTTGATCTTCCATGCATATTTGGGAGGTGGATTTCCCCTGTGCTTTAAATTCAAGGGAAAAGGTCTCCCTTTGATTTTTCCATCCAAATGTCATGGCATGATACATTTCAAAGGGAATTGTGGGTTCAATCCTGAGCACTCTGGCTCTGATCCAGAAAAACACATGCATGTGAGTAGTTCGTTTGACTTCAATGGGGCTTCTCTTGTGCTTGAAGTTAAACATGTACTTAAGTGCTTTGGTGGATCAGGGTCTGAATCTTCAGCACCTTGCAAGAGCAATCCCTGTAATTCCAAGTAAGTTTTTTCTTTTTTTAAAGTGGGAAGCTCAGTCCTCTCCTTAGTGTTATAGGGTAACCAGATGTCCCAATTTTATAGGGACAGTCCCGATTTTTGGGTCTTTTTCTTATATAGGCTCCGATTACCCACCCACCCCCTGTCCTGTTTTTTCACATTTGCTGTCTGGTCACCCTATAGTGTTATGATGCTCCTTCCCTACATTTCATGTTGGACTTTTCAACTGAAGAGTGTATATAGCAGATAGACTTCAAAAGCTCTCTCAGCGATAAAATCCTGACTTCAGTGGGGCCAGTATTTCAGCCCTGGTGTTTGGATGCATATTCTACTAGGCACAAGTAAATGTTTAGGTTAAGTAGCTGACATTTCTGAGCGTATACATTTCAGACATCTCTCTCCCTAGATCAGTGAGTTGATGGAGATCAGTCTTTGGGGAAATGCTGTATATGTTGTAGATTTGTACTGGCCTTTTGACAGCAGGAAAAAGAGTTCTTTCATATCAGCTGCTAAGGTGGCCACACATCTGTCCTGCTTGCAGAAGAAGCAGTGCTGTTTAGCATTCTTTTCAGGAAAAAGCAAATGAAGCTAAGGTTGCAGTGACCAACAAATGTTCAACAAAGCAGGTTTGATGCATTGCAGCTACAGGGCCTCTTTGAGAAGTCATTGCATATCTAAGTTGATTCCTATACGATGGAACAAATGTGGGGGAGAATGAGAAAAAAATGATAAATGAGAAAATTATGCCTCAGATAGAAAATGGACAATCTGTGGCTTTCTGGCTCTAGAATGAAGAGAGAATTATGTTCTAATAACTTCAGTTTGTCAAAATAAAGCTAAATGTAAAATCATTAAAAATAACGTCAAGAGAAATCTTATACTGTATTGCATGAGCTTTTATCTGGTGACATTCGTAGCTTTAGGGAAGATGATGGATGCACTTTTTCAAAGTTGCAGGCTCATCCATGTGGGGCTATAGCTTTTATCATGCTCAACCTCCCTTCCCTGACTTCTAAGTGAGAAGTGGGGTCTTTATAAAAGCACCCCTTTCTTTGTTGAATGAACTCATTGGATTTTGGAAGCAGCTAATCCGGCCTATATTCTACAGATAACAAGCTGCAGATCCCCCCAATATGGTCTGAGTTCTAACGTTTCATTGAAAATTGTAAGCAGGGCCGGCTCCAGGGTTTTTGCCGCCCCAGGCAGCCAAAAAAAAAAAAAACCCCCCCCCCCCCCCCCGGCGGCCACCGGCCGGAGGTCCCTCGCTCCCGGCGGAAGTGAGGGACCTTCCGCCGAATTGCCGCTGAATAGCTGGATGTGCCACCCCTCTCCGGAGTGGCCGCCCCAAGCACCTGCTTGCCAAGCTGGTGCCTGGAGCCGGCCCTGATTGTAAGTGTTGCTTACAAATTGCTTCCACTGAGGCACAAAAGCTCAACCGTTCTTCCTGAATCACCCCTCCCCTGCATATCAACATCTGGCCCAGACGCTGAGCTGTTAAGGCCAACGTACTATATTTAATTTTTAACAATTCTGAATAATATAAAGCAAATCATTTTGTTACAGTTCAATAAGCAATAGCTGTTATAAATGTGTGTATTGTTAATGCTACCTTTTAATTTATTAGCACTGCATTAGCAGCTTTTCTTTGTAAAGCTAATAGCACACACCAGTTATTGATATGAAAAGCCAGTAAAATTTCAATGGCTTTGTAAACTCAAACTATTTAAATCTCGCAGGCATTCATTAGAAGAAATGTTTCCATTAGTCTCTAGAGAAGGCATGGATTTAGTCAACTTTAGCTTTGTATTTTCTGAGAATTGTGCATCACTACACTAGAATCCTGACAAATTCATATGAGAGAGAATGCTGCTCTTTGAAGTAACTTCTGCTTTCCCTAAAATATGATGGGCTAACTTTTAAGAACAGTGTGAGAGAGTACTTATCTCCTGGTTTGTGTAGATACTGATTGTACATTAACTATATTTTGAATTAGCAATTACTGCAGGTCAACAAATATTGAAGGTTTTCTTCACATTTACCAATAACGTTATTCTAAAACACAAGGTAATTGTGGTAGTTTCCCCATCATCCCACCCAAAAACCTTCAAAGCAAAACCCAAACCCCCTGTGTGACAGGGAATGTCTTGGCAATAGTGGATGGTAAAATGAGTCAGAGAAATTTTTCACTGTAATTCTCTTACTGTATAGCCAAGTATGTTGCTAACATGACAAGTGTGTACACTATAAGAACAGGTATGAAATGTGACAGGGTGAAACTCTGAGGCTCATTCAATCCCCAGATGCAGTTGTGTATTTATACCTTTTTTTAACCTGTAGTTTAAGATGTTAAAGCTGGTTTCCTCTTTATCATTATTGCTTCTGGTGGTCTGTGCTACGAGCCATTAACACAAGGGGCTGTGTCCAGGATTTAGGACTGCTTGTCAGCAGAATGTACTTGTGCTTGTGTGTCTTGAGTCAAAACACAAATATTATTTTAAGATAGAGCTTTGTGGTTCATGTGAACAGTCTGCTCTATCACTTTAATACCATGATATTTTTCACCCAGCTGGATTAAAGTAATTTTTGTTAGACAACACCTGTTAATAAATGCAGCATTTCTTTCTTCCGTGTAGTTTATCTTAATAAAAATTGAAAGGAAAAATTATATGCAATGTAAAACCCTGATTGAGGAAAGCATATCTCTTAAGGAACGTGCTTAAGTTCATGCTTTTTGGGGGGGGAGGGATAGCTCAGTGGTTTGAGCATTGGCCTGCTAAACCCAGAGTTGTGAGTTCAATCCTTGAGGGGGGTCAGTTAGGGAACTCAGATAAAAATCTGTCTGGGGATTGGTCCTGCTTTGAGCAGGGGGTTGGACTAGATGACCTCCTGAGGTCCCTTCCAACCCTGATATTCTATGATTCTATGCTTAAGTCCCATTGAAGTACTTGGGCACATGTTTAAACCTAAGCAAGTACTTAAGTGCTGTCCTGAATAGGGATGGACTTCAGCATGTGTTGAAGAGCTTCCCTGAATCAGGGATTCAAATAAAAGCCCTGCAAAGCTCTTAAAACTCATTTGTGTCCATATCCTCATCCCCAATACAAGAGCTGGGTAAGTGAGATTTGTCCAGCTTCATTTGTGGCTGAAGAAAGGAAATCTTTCCATCATCCACAGGTCTTCGATGCGTCAGTGGAGATGCTTCACAGCTGCTAGTTTAGCCTCAGAACTATAATAGTGTAGTAGTCCCTCTGATCTCCTTTCCATATGGCCTGTAGTTTTGACAGTGGACACCCTCCCATCTCCAAACCGCCTCCATGTTACTAGGAAGCACTTCTCTGGCACCCAGAGTGAGCTGAGAACCCCATGTGGATTCTCAGCCTTCCCCACTCCTGAATACTGGAACCACACAGCTCTGCTGTATTAAAGACTTTCATTGCTTGCAGAGGTGGGGCAGGATTTTGTCCTTGGTATAATGAAAAATGCCATTCATTTAGTATAAATTTGAGAATTAGATGGTCAATTACTATCTTCATTTCAGAAAATTTGACCCTGTGACATGCACCCTCAGGGAGCCCAGCAGAGAACATAATGAATTGCTGCCACTTTCTGCTAGCTCAAAGATCAGAAAAAAGAATCCTGAATTTTTAAAAAAATTATAATATATAAAGACCAGGGCTAACATTTTCTGGCTTGGATGCCTATAACTGGGCCCTTAAATAAGTGATGCTGAGCAACTTCAATTCCTGTTAAGTTCAATAGGAGCTACAAGTGATCAGTACATTGAATAAAGTGCCTAACTAGGCATCTTCAATGCATATGCAGACTCTTGTGTCCATGGGGAGTCTCATTGACTTCAGGGGGGTCTATACAGAACAGGAGGTTGTAAATTGCAGGATCAGGACCTACATTAGAAAACTTGGGTCAAGATTTACTTACTTATAAACCAGTATTAAATCAGGATGGAAACAATTTACCTGTCTGCTAATACACTCCCATTAGGGTGACCAGACAGCAGGTATGAAAAATTGGGACGGGGGTGGGGGTAATTGGAGCCTAGATAAGAAAAAGACCCAAAAATCAGGACTATCCCTATAAAATCGGGACATCTGGTCACCCTAACTCCCATAGTTATCACTGCTGGAGTCACAACTGATGTCACTTCTTAGAGTATATTCTTATTAAACTATTCCATAACAAACTAGTGCTTTTTGGTATCCATCCTTATGAAAAAGCCCTATACAATTTAATACTGAGCAATATCCTTTCTATAGGTTTATTTCAAACATCCTAGACATTTTAATAGAGAATTACATCCCTGCTGTAGAATTCTATAGTGTGGTTTGAAATAAACCTATAGAAAGGTTATATTTCTCTGTAGTTTATTAAGTATCTCTAGAACTCTACGAAACCCTATATCTTATTTATTTTCATTTATAATAGATACTGAAAAAGCACCTGTCCCAGGGATGCAGCTCCCTCTGTTGTAACTGGTGGTGCAGGGCAAGCACATTCACTGGACGAAGTTCCAGCATAGATGCCTTGCTCATAAAGTTGAGTTATAATAAAATGAAAACTCATTGTACATATTTAAGGTGTCATAACATGTCATATCCAGGTTGCAAAACAGAAAGGAACAGCTCAAACCTGGCATATGCACTTTTGTCTTTTGTTGTGGGAATACAGAACAGAGAAAACCACAAATACCTGAAAACCAACATTTAAGCAGTACACAAAAAGGGAGAGTGCAGGCATTACTTTTTGCAGCGATTTCACCACCTATCAGCAGGGGAAGGTGTCTGGAGGCTGTGTTGGATGTAACAATGTCACTTTTCAGAAAGCTGGAGAGGCTGAAATGATATGTATGTGTGAAGCTACAGGATATTTTTAAAATACGTTTTCCTAGGGTAGAAATTTTGTCAGGTGGTTTGTTTTTTTTTGAGGGGGGGGGAGAAATGAAAACATCTATTCTGCAGTGTTGTTAACATTTAGTTCACTGTGATTTCCTCCTTCTTCCTCCTCCTCCCCTCATGATAGGCTTGTCTGGTCCAGGATAGGAAGTGAGATTGGGACGGGGTGCTTGCCAGAGAGGAAGAATAGTTCAGAGGTAGGTGCTAGTGTAGGAGCCCAGAGAACAAGTTTAATTCCTTGCTCTGCCACAGAATTCATAATACCTCTGTTCCTCATCTGTAAAATGGGGAAACTGTAATAGTACCTCCCTATGTTGCTGGGGTGTTGTGAGGATAAAAAACATTAAGAATGATACCCACAGTAATGGAGGGTATATAAGTACCTGAGATAAGGGAGCATGTGGGTTCAGTAGCTGACTTTATCTCAGGACATTTGTCAAATGAGGTATAGCATACAGTTTCTGTCTCTGGGGGAAGGATCAGGCATGTCTCAAGGGAGGCTGGGGGTAATATATTCATCTGTGCCTTAAAGTTTAAGAATATAAACATGAGAGGCACAGAAACTGCATCAAAAGAACATTATTATTGTTGGAAAGTCAAACACTCAAAAGGTAGGAAATGATCTACCCTAGCTCTTCATTCCAGACCCATTCTCCTTACCTAGCCTCTCCCAGTCTCCTTACGCAGCAAGTCCTAGTTTTACACCTCCCCATTCCCTGTCTCACTCTTCCCCTGCTCCCAGTCCCTGTCTCCTTTCCAAACCATTCCTAGTTCTCCCTACCCTACAGTTCCTTGTTCCCAGTCTCTTGCCAAGCCAGTTCCAGGTTCCCTCCCCCCAGCTCCTCATCTGAGCTGTCTCTCTGCTCCATACTGTCCTCCAGTCACTTCTTACCCCTTCACCCTCATTTCTCATCCCCAGACGCTCAGTCAAAGTTTCCCTCCTTGGGTTCCTCATCCAGTCTGTCCCCCACCCTCCCCCACAATTAAACCAGTATATTTGTCCAGCCAATCCCAGTTCTCTCACCACA
The DNA here is from genome assembly GCF_002925995.2 of Terrapene triunguis. Taxonomy (NCBI): domain Eukaryota; kingdom Metazoa; phylum Chordata; order Testudines; family Emydidae; genus Terrapene; species Terrapene triunguis. The sequence goes on along the minus strand of NW_020664419.1, from coordinate 62,963,410 downwards.
TCCTGGTTCCTTGTCAGATCTCTCTGCCCTTCCTCCTCCCCATCCCATTCACTCATTGCCAATCACAGTGTCCTTGTCCAGACAGCCCCAGTTTTTTCCCCAGATCCTCATCCAATCTCAATCCCTCCCACCACTGGTTCCCTTTCCCATCCCCTGAATTTTCCTTTCCTGGGTCCCAATTCCCTTGCTCAGGCAGTCCCAATTTTCCTCTGATTCCCCCTCCAGTTCCAGGCTCCTTGACCCAAACTACTCCCCCCGCCCTACTTCTCCCACAGGTCCAACTGCATTTGGATCAGGCAGCTTCCTCTTCCATGCAGCCTGGGCTCAGTGTGTGCGTGTGTGTGTGGGGGGGGGAGTCATTGAGAGCATAGGAGAGACAGCCTTCCTAGTTTCCATTTAAACCTAGGACTCCTGCTGAGTACTGGGAATCTTCAGGGAATCTAGCTGGGAAAGCTGTAGCAATTCTCTACTGAGCATGTATGAACTGCAGTTTTTCAAAGGCTTATAGCTTGGCCAAATTTAGAAGGATTTTCATGTGGACTACAAGAGGAAAATCTCTGATACAGAGGCCACCCCCTGCCAAATTTTAAGTCCCTGCTCCAAAGCACAGGGGGCATGAAAGCTGTTCTAAGAAAAGGTCACCAGAATTTCTTAGGCAAGACATTGTATTTTACTTTAGTCTCTTTCTTGGAAATGTATGAATTGTTGCAGCTGAAATTTTCCAGAAAATCTCACACTGAGTCAGACACCCAACATGGAAAATTTCAGGCCAAATGGTTAAAATTTGGCCAAGGTACAAGCAACTGAAAATTGGATCTTGTAATGTTAAAGTTGCCCAACACTTCCCAATAGGCAGTGCTACCAGCTTCACCTATAATTGATTAAGAAGATTTACATTTTCAAAAATCTCTTGTTGATTGCTAGTTTGTCTTTCTGAAATCACTTTTCAGCTACATATTCATTCTGACACTCTGTCATAGGTCACATGTGGGAATGCCATCCTTGTAATCATCTTGGAGCTTGAAGGTTATATTGGTTGTTATGACTTGTAATCTTTAAATCATGATTTGAGGTCTTCAGTAACTCAGCCAGAGGTTAGGGGTCTATTTCAGGGGTGGGTGGGGGTGGTTCTGTGGCCTGCAATGTGCAGGAGGTCAGACCTAGATGATCATGATGGTCCCTTCTGACCTTTAAGTCTGAGTCTATGAGACTTGGTACTTACACACATGCTGTTTGACTTCTCAGCTAGCCTTGAAGCTGAGATGCAGCTAATTTGAGAAAGGCACAGAGCTAGCAAGGGCTGTCCCAGGTGAAAACAAATAATGGCAGCAGTTGACTCTACACATCAGGAGAGTTCTGATCAATTACTGAAGGTCAGGTTGGTGACCTGACTGTGTACAGTTGTGTGCTACTTTGTAATATGTCTGTTAACTATTTTATCAGAGTATTAGAAAATTGATTTTGATTAGCTAGGTGAGAGCAGCAATTGAGTTGATCTAAAATTGGGTAAGAAGCTTTTTCAAGGAGTAGGTGTCACCTACACTGCAGTTCTCAAATAATAAATATTTCACATAACAGGAAAGTAACACTCTGTGAATTGCTTAGGGATTCAAGACAGATGCAAGCCCAGTTAAAATGCTGTTTCTGTTCTGGAAAAATATCAAACAACATTTGGCAAATATTAAATGCTTCAACTGTATAAAGCACACAGCTTGTCACAACTGAGTTTGTTCCAAAAGCTGAGAAAGATGTTAATTAACTAAGTCTTCACTAGTCCTGTGCAGGTAAAAGACTACGTCACTCAGCTCATTCCTTTGAACTTACTTGAATCCAGTTTCTGTGCCTATCTGAAAAGGACTGCACCTGTAGCCCTGCTAGAAATAAATGATAGTTTTTGAGAATTTGTTCTCATGCTTTTGAATTTTGGACAGTTTAATCTTTAGTATGTTTTCAGCACTTGACTAGAGGCAGCATATTTGATATATTTTGTAGAATCCATATATGTAAACTTTCTCATCATGTGAATGAAGCATGACAAAGTAATCTTGTATTTCTCTAGGTTATGCGTTCAGTAGTGTAGACTGTATAACCTAGATCAGTTTCAAAAGTTATCAATTTAGATTCACTCTGTTCTTTCCAAAGGTTGCAGTCTCAGCAGTCTTGAAGTGTCTCTTTGGAAAATCTCCAGTGTCATTCTTTCAGCACTTCCTATTTGTTATGACATCCTCTAAGCAGCAAAGAATTTCCCAGAACATATAGGGAATCCTGACAGACTGAACCACAGTGGTGAATTGACAAACTAGCACACTAGAGATTTCCAGTGCTTCTATAAATAGCTTTAATTAGGAAACCAATCTGAAAAATATATTAGGACCTAGAGGAAAGACATTATTTGAGGGAAAACCTAATGAGGAACCGCTGAAGAAGACTGATGCCTTTGAAATGACACCTAATTAAGAAGAAAGACCAGGGGAGAGAAATGAAAAGGTGACAGGGAAGGAGGAGAAGAATTTTGAAGACCAAAAAGAGGTTCAGAGGATTAGGGAATAGCATTGCCTTGAAATGTAGGTTGTGTTGATTATAGCTACTTCCTGATTTGTTTTACTCTGCTGCCTAGGGAAGAGAAAAATACATGTTAACATTTTTGTAGGGTAAAATATTTGCATTTATCATAGACCCTGGGAATTCTTGAGCTGATTAGTATAAAGCATTTAGGGGGAGAAAAAACTTTAATGCCTGTTAATGTAGAGCTATAAAGTCTTCTTGGACAGAATTATACACACAGAGATTATTGAACATTGAGAAAGCATTTTTTCTGAAAAAAAATCTTTGTTCAGTGCACTGTGGGCCTGATCCAAAAACATAAAGACGTGAACTGAAAGACTCCCATTGACTTCAGTAGGCTTTATATCGTTGTCCTGTATGTGTGTTTTTTCCATACTGGCCTCTAATCATGCCACCTCCTCAGTGTCCTCATTAGCTCTCAATCAAAGTTTCTTTCCTTGGGTTCCTTAGCTAATCTCAATGCCTGCCATCCCTTGGCTCTTTGTCCACCCTTGTGGCCTAGCCAGTACCAGTTCTCCTCCTGCACAGTAGCTCCTCATCAAAACGGTCTCCCCTCCTCTCACATCTCCTTCCCCCCATACTACTGATTGTCTGTCCTATTCTTGTCCCACCAGCTCAATCCTGCACCCCAGCTCCTCATCTGGTCTCAGTCTTCCCTCCACCTACTGGCTCCCAGTCTCCTTGCCTAGCCAGTCTCAGTCTCTGTTCTGGTTGTCAGTATCCTCCCACAGCAAAGCCCAGACTCAGTTTCCCACTCCTCCCCCAGCTAGTATCCAGTCCCAGGTTCCACCCTTCCTCCCCCCAATGTCCTTTTCCAAATCTACTCCCTTCACACTCCCTGCAAGTCCAGCTCTTGTTACTTCTGCTTTTGAATCAGGCAGCTTTCTCCTCCTCTATGCTGCTTGGCCCCACCAGTGGCGGTCACTGAGAGCATAGGAGAGACAGTTTGCTTTCAGTTCAGGTGCCTCAACCTAGCATGGTCTGATGCAGTCCAGAGCTGCAACTGCAAAGAGATTTTTGCTCATAGCGGGGCTGGAGGATATTAAATAGAAGCTATTAAAATTAGACATTTTAAAATCAGCAGTTCCAGATGACTTTCACCCCAGAGTTTTAAAAGAACTG
>NW_020664419.1:62944483-62959323 GCF_002925995.2 Terrapene triunguis | reverse complement strand
TATATATATATATATATATAGCCTCCTACTGTATTTTCCACTACATGCATCTGATGAAGTGGGTTTTAGTCGACGAAAACTTATGCTCAAATAAATTTGTTAGTCTCTAAGGTGCCACAAGTACTCCTGTTCTTTTTGCTGATACAGACTAACACGGCTGCTACTCTGAAACCTGGGATAAACCAAGTAATTATAGGCCTGTCAGCCTCACATCAATCCTAGGCAAGATAATGGAGTGGTTGATACAGGACTTGATTAAAGGAGGATGATGTAATTAATGCGAATCCACATGGGGTTCATGGAAAATAGATCCTGCCAAATTAACCTAATTTTTTTTGAGATTATAAGTTTGGTTAAGTTTGACGGTACCGCACAACATTTTGATATTTTTATATTGTTCTAGGTTTTTTTTAACATGGTATACATTAAATGGATTAAAATCTGGCTGACTGGTAGCTCTCAAAATATAATTGTAAACAGGGAATCATTATCAAGCAGGTGTGTTTCCAGTGGGGTCCTGCATGGATTGGTTCTTGGCCCTATGTTATTTGACATTTTTATTAATGACCTGGAAGAAAACATAAAATCATCACTGATGAAGTTTGCTGATGACACAAAAATGGGGGAGTGGTAAACAATGAAGAGGGTAGGTCACTGATTCAGAGCAATCTGGATTACTTGGTAAACTGGGTGCAAGCAAACAGTATACATTTTAATATGGGTAAATGTAAATGTATACATATGGGAGCAAAGAATGCAGGCCATACTCACAGGATGGGGGACTCTATCCTGGGCAGCAGGGACTGTGTTAAAGATTTGGGGGTTGTGGTGGATAATCAACTGAACATGAGCTTCAAGTGTGACGCTGTGGCCAAAAGAGCTAATGCAATCGTGGGATGCATAAACAGAGAAATCTCGAATAGGAGTAAAGAGGTTATTTCACCTCTGTATTGGGCATTGGTGCAACCATTGCTGGAATACTGTGACCAGTTCTGGTGCCCACAATTCAAGAATGATATTGATAAATTGGAGAGGGTTCAGAGAAGAGCCATGAGGATGATTAAAGGATTAGAAAATCAGCTTATGGTGATAGACTCAAAGAGCTTAATGTATTTAGCTTAACAAAGAGAAGGTTAAGGGGTGACTTGATCACAGTCTGTAAGTATTTACATGGGGAATAGATATTTAATAATGAGCACTTAAGTCTAGCAGAGAAAGGTACAGCATGATCCAGTGGCTGCAAGTTGAAGCTAGACAAAGTCAGACTGGAAATAAGGTGTACATTTTTAACAGCAAAACCATTGGAACAATTTACCAATGGTCGTGGTGGATTCTCCATCACTGGCAATTTTAAAATCAAGATTGGATCTTTTTCTAAAAGATCTGCTCTAGGCATTATGTTGGGGGAAGGTCTGTGCTATACAGGTGGTCATACTAGATGATCACAGTGGTCCCTTTTGGTCTTGGAATCTATGAATCTATGCTCAATGTGGACAGAATCTTCAAGGAATCTAGCTGGGAAAGCTTTAGCAAGTCTCTCCTGAGCACATGCAAACTGCAGATCTTCAAAGGCTTGTAACTTGGCCAGATTTGGACTGATTGTAACGGAAATGGCAAAAGGCACATCGCTGACACGAAGGCCACCACCTGCCAAATTTCAAGTCCCTGCTCCAAATTGTGTGTGGGTGTGGGGCATGGGGGTGGGAGGGGAAGCACTAAAAAAACGATCACGATATTTTTTTATCAGGGGCAAAAATAACTCTTTCTTGAAAGCACAGAATCTGTTCGGCTGAAATTTTCCTGAAAAAAATCACCTGGAAGCAGACTTCCAGCGTTATAAGCAACTGAAAATAGGGTCATGTAATAGGAATTGTTGGGCAACTTTAACAATAGGTGGTGCTAATAATAGATAAGAATAATTTTTATATAATTTTTATAATTTTATAATTATTTCCCCCCACTTTCTGCTTACGCTTGTAAAATTACTGGACTCTAGACTGCAGCAGCATGTACTGATGATACCTTGCACTTCTAAAAAGCTGGTTGAAGAGAAAAGAGACTTTGAAATCTTTTTAAACATAGAGAGTTTTTTCCTTGCATACCAAGAAGGACTTTAGATGAATCTGTCTTCAACAGAGAACAAGGTGGAGTCAAGATCTGATTCATGATGCAGGCCAGGTTATTAAAACAGGCCAGGTGGAATCTGTACTTTAATAAATAAAGCAAACTTCAAAAAGGGACTTAAATGTTTCACTTCAGAGATGGCTACCTTTCAGTGGTGAATAAACTGACATCTCTGAATAGTTTGTGTCAATTAGGGCATGTTTACACTAGAAATGCAAGTCGACCAATATTAGGTCAACTTACAGCCACTGCAATATTTACTGCAGTGGTGCATGTCCACACTACCCTCCTTGGCTCAGTGGTGCATGTCCTCACCAGAAGCGCTTCCACCGACCTAAGAAAGGCAGAGGTTCAGCCGATCGCAGCTCCCACTGGCTGTGGTTCACCGCTCCAGGCCAATGGGGGCTGCAGGAAGGGACGCGGGCCATGGGACATGCTGGCCGCCCTTCCTGCAGCCCGGCCTGGAGCGGCGAACCGCGGCCAGTGGGAGCCGCGATTGGACGCGGCAGGTAAACAAACCAGTCCAGCCCGCCAGGGGCTTTCCCTGAACAAGCGGCGGCCCAAGTTTGAAAACCACTGCTGTATAGCATAGGCTTTAGAATATGACTAACATATGCATCAGTTTGAATGAACAATTTACTGCAATTTACCATACAGTATTGACAAAGTTACCAATGAGTATAAACTAAATTTATTTCAAAGGCTAAACACACTCTTACTATAAAGAAACAAAGTGATAGGGAAAAAAACTCTGCCTCTTGAGACTGACGGTTCATTTTCACTGTTTTCCTAAAGACCATCTTTGAAGCTGGAAGACAACTGTTTGCTTGACTGAATTTAATGGCTTCCCCATTTGAGAGGAAACAATTTGCAGAGCATGAGAGCTTGATTGATTGGTTGACTAAACGTCACTGGAAATGTCATAAACATGAAAACAACTTGCTTTAAATTTCAAAGTAACAGGTCATGCCAGTGGGGATCTAACCAAGGTCATGCAGTAGAAGGCTGTTTGATATAATTTAAATTTATTTGATTTGATACTAACATAATATTTTCCATCAAATAAGGAAGGATGTGAGAGGTGAAACTTCCTGCCTTACTAGCCTGTGATTCAAATGGGGCAAGTTACCTTATGTGCAGAGGCTTCTTTAATTAAATTTGTTCCTAAATCTGTAGCATTATTGCATTTTCAATATCTGTAACTGTTTAGAATTCTATTTAGCAAAGAAATTAATGTTCCACAGTTTTGGCCTCTGAGGACACACAGACTTTCATGGTTTGCCTGTTGCAGAGCCTGAGTTTGATTCTAGAGCCAAAATAATCCGCTTTGCTGAGTCTGCAGCCAGCCAGCCAGAAACACTAGCATCAAGAGGCATGAACTTCCTCATTCTTCTCAATGGACCAATATCTCTGAAACCCAATTATGACCATGTCTGTGCCAACATCTTTAATCACTGAACTGATGATCAAAAGTTTATTGATTATTGTTAGATATTTGTTATTTTATCATATCGGAAACCTTGAGGTTCCATTCATTTGAAGGGCTTGGTGAATAAGGCTAAAATTAAATATACAAAGAGAATACTATCCTAACAGATACTCTTTTGATTAATCAGATACTTGAGATGTTTACTAGTGCACTTAAAAATAACAGTGGTGGTTACGTTGCTGCCAACTAAACTGCAAATGATTCCGGTGTTGTAGCTTGCAGGATTTTGTGAGATTTCTATAAAACATCGTCTCAGAGCAGCAGCAATTAATATCCTAATAAATAAATATTTCTGAATGATTCCCCTTGTGCCATATAATGATATCTGGCATCCTCCACTACTCCACTAAACATCTGGATTAAGGCAATCCAGAGCTTTAGGCATACTATGACATTAGGCCTCCATGACTCTACCCCCACAGCTTCACCTCAACCCCACTTGGATTGGTGATGACAGAGAGCTTTTCATCTCAGCGGAGTTCCCTTCTTTCCCCTCGGGGTAGTAGCAAAGTTCTTCCCACTCAGAACAAACATATGTGCCAGCAAAAATTTCATCTACTCTCCAGAAAAGCAGCAATGGTGGCAGGAGAGACTCCCAATATTTACCCAGCAGTCAGGCTGTATCTGTTTGGGTGAGCAGGCTATGCCTGTTGCACTGTTCTTCTCCAGCCACACAGTGTTCTGCTGGGATGGTGTTGGAAGAGCTTTCAGGTCAATGGGTCTTGGAGTTAACCGCCCCTTGAGATGCATGGGGCAATGCATGCCTTTCTGAGCTATAATTTCTGACTGTCTTCAGACTCAGGCAGACATCTCTGCATTGGTTACACTTGGGTCATATTTCCAAACTTTTGTCCACAACCATGAGAGATAAAAGTCTTAAACTAAAACCAAAGCCTATATATAAAACCAAACAAAATAAAAAAAACAGTGTTGCCAACTCTCTTGGTAAAATCAAGAGTCTTGTGATATGTGACTTTTTTTGGATAGCTCTAGCTTCTGGAGTCATGTGAATAAGTGTGAGTCTTAGGGCATGGCTACACTTGCAAATGTAGAGCGCTTTGAGTTAAACCAGCCTTCGGAGAGTGCAGTAGGGAAAGCGCTGCAGTCTGTCCGCACTGACAGCTGCAAGCGCACTGGTGTGACCACATTTGCGGCACTTGCAGCGGCATTGGGAGTGGTTCATTATGGGCAGCTATCCTACAGAGCACCTTTTCCCATTCTGGCACTGTGGCTTGTGGGAAGGGGGTGGAGGGTGCGGGGCATTCTGGGTCCTGTCCCAAATCCCCGTGATGCATCACTTCGCATCCCAGAAATCCCTCTGCTTCTGTCCACATTTGGCGCCATCTTTCAATATTTTTTGTGCTGCGCGCTCTGTCTTCCCTTTCAGTCTGCGGGAATGGAGCCCGAACTGCTGAGGAATATACTGATGAGTCTCGCCAGCATGTCACATTTGGCAGTCGAGTTACTCCTTAAGATCCAGTGAGGACTCCGACGATGATATCGACTCGAGTAACGCATACGACATGAGATTGCTTGTGGCATTCGCGGACATGCTCACCACCGTGGAATGCTGCTTTTGGGTTCGCGAAACAAGCACTGAGTGGTGGGATCACATTGTCATGCAAGTCTGGGATGACAAGCAGTGACTGCAGAACTTTCGGATGAGAAAAGCCACTTTCATGGGACTGTGTGATGAGCCCGCCCCCACCCTGCGGCGCAAGGACACGAGATTGAGAGCTGCCCTGCCGGTGGAGAAGTGGGTGGCTATTGCAATTTGGAAGCTGGCGGCTATTGCAATTTGGAAGCTGGTAACTCCAGACAGCTACTGATCGGTTGCTAACCAGTTTGGAGTGGGAAAGTCTACCGTTGGAATCGTGTTGATGCAAGTTTGCAGGGCCATTAATCACATCCTACTCAGAAGAACCATGACTCTGGGTAACGTGCATGACATTGTGGCTGACTTTGCACAAATGGGTTTCCCTAACTGCGGAGGGGCGATAGATGGGATGCATATTCCAATTCTGGCACCAGCCCACCCAGCGTCCGAGTATGTTAATCGGAAGGGATATTTCTCTATGGTTCTCCAGGTGCTTGTGGATCACTGTGGGCGTTTCATTGACATTAATGTAGGCTGGCCCGGAAAGGTGCATGACGCATGCATCTTTTGGAACACTGACCTGTTCAGGAAGCTGTAAGCCGGGACTTTTTCCCCAGACCAGAAGTTCACTGTAGATGAAGTCGAAATGCTCATTGTGATCCTTGGAGATCCCACTTACCCTTTAATGCCGTGGCTCATGAAACCCTACACAGGGAGCCTTGACAACAGCAAAGAGCGGTTCAACAACAGGCTGAGCAAGTGCAGAATGACTGTGGAGTGTGCTTTTGGCCATTTAAAGGGCTGCTGGCACTTTCTGTATGGGAAGCTGGACCTGGCCGATGACAGCATCCCCGCGGTTATATCCACATGCTTCACCCTCCATAACATTTGTGAAGGGAAGGGTGAAAGCTTCACTCAGGCATGGACCTCGGAGGTAAACACTGGAGGCAGAATTTGAACAGCCAGAGAGCAGGGCTATTAGAGGGGCCCAGCGCAGGGCTGCAAGGATTAGGGATGCCTTGAGGGAGTAATTTGAGGCTGAAAGCCACCAGTAATGTCTGGTGCTCTGCACAGGAGTGAAGTGCAGTGGTTCCAATGTTAGTAGGAATCTCTGTTTGTACGCTGACTTGCAGTGTCTGTTGCTTTCCTGGGCTAAGGTATTTTTTACTTTATGCAATAATAAAGAATGTTTTCAAAGCCAAAAAATCCATTTATTGAAAAGAAACACAACTCTTGGGAAACAGAAAGGGCAAGGGGGTGGGGTGGGGAACGGTACAATCACAGATTTGCATATGTCCTGTTATCATACTCAGCCTTCCTGTCTGGAGTGCTGTGCAATGAGTGCTGTACTTCAGGATGGCTATACTGCATGGTGATGGGGGTTGAGTGCAGTGGGTAAGGGTCATAGTTTTTAGGGATGGGTGGTGAAGCTACAGGTGTTGGAGGAAGCTGGTGGCGATAAGAACCCAGATGTTAGGGAAAGTGGTTTGGAGGTGACATGGGGGCACAAGGGAAAGAGTTTTGAGACAAGGGCTGTGGGGGGGGGCACGGTAGCGCTCCACCTGCATGGCTACGAGCGCCTGGATTGAGTCCGCTTGGCGCTCCATGATGCTTATCAGCCAATCCGTGCTTTGCTGCCGGAGCTCCGTGCTTTTGTGCCGGCGATCTGCATTCTGCTGGTGGATCCTTCTTTCACTCTCCCTCCACTCCTGCGTTTTTAGATTCTCGTTAAGTGACAGGCTGCATGAAGTAATGCAGCAATCTTCTTTGCTTCTACGTGGCCTCTTCCTATTCTTTGCAGTCTCTCGGCCAGTGATAACACGGACGGATGAGATCTCAAGGTTGCATCTGTAAAGGCAAAATGCAACACTTAACAGAGGCAGCATTGTTCCCACCGGAGAGAGAGCAATGATTCCCCCGTACTTAAGGAGGGCAAGCACAGTCTACACAATAGCATAATTTGCCCATCCCAAAGTGAGCGCACATAACCCATGGGAGCCCCAAAATGGTGAGTAAGCACAGGGTCAAGGGAGGCTGTACTGTCCTCTGGGTTTCTGTGCCTTGGGGAGAGCCAACAGCTGTAGGGGGCCCCTATACTGAACACTGTCCCCACATTTTCCACAGGAGTTCATCCTGGAAGATATCTCGCTGCTGAGGGTGACCTGGAAAGCAAGGGAGGGGCTTCTACTACAATGCAGCTTCCGCCCTGGCCCATATGCAGCTTGCCTCTGGGCAGCAATGGTCCCCCCGCCCCTCACGGTATAGTGGCTTGCACATGTTAGCCTGACTGGCAGAAGGACCACAGTGGCTCTCCCAAGAAACCTGCGCAAGCGCGTTGCTCAAGTTATGGCTGAGACCTTTGAAGAGATCACCGAGGCAGATTACCGCGATGTGAGAGAGCACATCAACACCCTATTCTGCATCTAGGCATGTATGCGGCCCTAACCCTCCTCACCCCACGAGCCCACACAGAATAACTTCCTTCCCAAAATAAAAGCCGCTTACCGGGAACCTCCTCTGGTGTTTGTCCTTCCCCAAGCACCGGCCGCCGCGACTGGCTACCTTCCTCCTGGCTTGAGAACAGCTCATGGCTGCATGCATCAAGGGATTCTGGGGTGTCTTCCTCCGCCTCAGCACCCTCGCTCCCGCTTTGGTCCTCCTCCTCCTCCTGCCTTCTTGAACTGGGCTCTGAAGTGTCCATGGTGGTGCTCGGAGTGGAGGTGGGGTTGCCCCCAAGTATCGCATCCAGCTCTTTGTAGAAATGACAAGTCGCGGGGGCAGCACCAGAGCAGCAGTTTGCCTCGCGGACTTTGCAGTAGGCATTCCGCAGCTCCTTCACTTTAACCCTGCATTGCAGTGCGTCCCGGTCATGGCCCCTTTCCATCATATCCCTTGATATCTGCCCGAAGGTACCGTAATTCCTATGGCTGGAGCGCAGCTGGGACTGGACAGCTTCCTCCCCCAAACACTGATGAGGTCCAGCCTCACCATTGCTCCATACTGGGGATTGCCTGGCGCGTGGAGGCATGGTCACCTGGAAAGATTCGCTGATAACACTCCATGCCTGGCTGAGCAAACAGGAAGGGGATTTTCAAAATTCCCAGAGAATTTAAAGGGCGGGTCTGACAGTTGGTCACCTGAGGGCAGGGCAGTAGAGTTCAAAGTGATGACCAGAGTGGCTAGAACAGGCATTGTGGGACAATTCTGGAGGCCAATCAGAGCGCATTAACAGACCAGGGTATCCACTCTGGCGCCGTGGCGCTCCAGCGGGGGCACATCAAATGTTATTCTTTTGCAGCCTGTTTTGTAAATTGGAAATAACTTAATGATGTACAGGAAATAATAAAACGGCTTTCTAGTCACAGAAATTTGCAAAAAGTACATGTACAGATGTAATATAAAAATATACTTACAGAACCAGAATGGGGTATCTGTATTATAGATTAAGGATTCGCTACACATTGTCCATGTGTGGATGCTCTTATTCTGGAATAAGAGTACCTTGTTTCTGTAGAATGTAGCTACTAAGAAATACCAATTAACATAAATGATTCCATAATATATCAATCTTCTTCAGCTAAGAAAATCTGTCATACATTGTAATTAGACTGAAGTTATTTTTCATTCACATTGGTGCTGCTGTATAACCATGTTGGGTCAGATGAATCTCAGCTGATATAACAAGATGCGATAGATGAGCAAGACCCACTGTTCCAAAGAAGTATGCATCCCTGGGGAAGGCAGAGAGTTTTTCCACCACCATACCATGGTAGATCCCCGAAACAGTGGCTCTTGATTGTAATGTGAGTCAACTCCCTGACTGCTTTAGTGTGGCAAATAGCTGCGGAATGCCCATATTTTGTGCATTTATTACATATTTCAGCCTTAGCTGGACACACATCTTGAGCTATGAAATTTTCCACATCTTGTGCATTTAGTCTGAAATGTCTTGTACTTAGTCTGGGATTCCTGCATAGCCTCAGGGCTTTTATGGAAATGACTTTTAGCACTCATGCTGTGTCTGTTTACAGCTTCTAAGCTAGTTTCAAGATTGTCTAGTTTGGAAAGTTTGTTTTTTTGCTGGTTCACAAGTTCAGACTGCTTTGCTATTTGGGTAGTAGCATGTAGATTTAAAGGTGTCTTTGATTGTCATTCCTATGAAATACTTTTATCTCTAAGTCCAATGATTAGCCTGTCTCTGACATTTTCATGTTTTGCAGTTCCAAAATCACAGTTTTCAGACAATGCATGTAGGGGTCCTATAAAAGATCCAGCATTTTCTCCTGGTTCTTGAATTCTCTGATGAAAACAAGCTTTTTCATAAACCATGTTTCTCTGTGGTATAAAGTGTGCATCAAATATAGCTGGAACCTTTTCATAATCATCTTTGTGACTGTCTTCATTAAAAGCAAAAGACATAAAGATATCCTCTGTCTGCTTCCCCATAGTATAAATTAAAGATGATACCTGGATAATTCCATTTTCCTGGTGGAGCTTTGTAGCAATCTTGCAAAAAACTTCTTGGAATCTGTCCATTGTGAAGGTCTATCAGTGCTGAAGTTCTCTGTAGCATTGAGAGTGGCATGTTGCTGAGACTGATCCTGAAGGCTTTGTTGCTTTGTTCCTGCTGTTTGGAACCTTTGTTCCTGTTTTGCTTCTGTTTCTGTTCTCCTCTTGCAGCACTAGTTTACTTCTGAGACTATGTCATGTACACCTTGTACACTGTAGGTTGCAAGGCTGCTATTAGTAGGCGAGGTTGTTGTACCAGATATGGACTTGCTACAGAGCATCCTCCCCAGAGAGATACACCAGATGTGTTCACTATAATATCCTTTAATGCACTGCCGGGTATATCTCTATGCACAGCTGAGGTATGCTGCATACGTCACCTAGTGGCTAAATAGTATAATATAGCTTAACATTCTATTACAGGCTCCAAATGTGGAAGGAATCCAAAAATAAAACAATTATGTTGCTTTAAGATCTGGCCTGTATAACCATGCTCTAAAGATGTAGCATGGAGGAGTGCTGGTAAAGCTGATTTTTATATCCTGGAACCAGTCACACGACATAAGTCAGGCTTACTCCGTCACATTGCAGGATCGGTTTTAACTGACAACTCTAGCTACTGCTGCAGTCTCCATTGTAGTGAGAAGAGGAATAGCCACCTAAGCAGGGTTTTGCACAAATTAGCCCTACACTTTGACCTTTTGACCTTGAGTAGAAGTTCCAGTTATAGCTGATAGAAATTTTTCGTTTGAAATATTTTTCCAACCAAAATGGCTTTTTCATGAAAATTCACTGTCCAATTCTGAGAATTTTTTTGTGCTTTTGTGAAACCCAAAAGCCCAAAATCTTTTTAGTTATTACAAAAAACCTCAAGCTTCTTAAGAGAATTTTTGTTCAAGAGCATAAACACTTATGTATTAAATATACTCGGAATATGGGGGTAGAGTCTCTGCCTTAATCCTCTGCCCTCAACTCTGCTAAGTACTGGAGCAAAGAGTTTGATCCCATTCAGCTATCTTTTTATTGTTGTAGAGCGTAAACACAAATGAATATGGAAGAAGTTTGAGGTGAGAGCCCATTATTGGACAAGAATGTAAGTGGATCCATGTGCCCATCACGTAGAGATTGTTTGGTATTAATGTCACTGCTCAAAGGACTGTCAAGGTTAACTGTCTATAACAGCTGTTCTAGTAGGAGTGTTAAATTCCTGATGGCTGAATATTTGATCAGACAACTGCAGTGGTGTATATTTTCCTGGCATTCAAAATGTTTTGGAACTCTTCCTTGTAAAGCAAACATCTGACCTCGCTAAAGGGACAGAGAAATAATGAAATAATGCAAACATGTAATCTGGATGTGTAAGGTTTAAAAAAAAGTTCCTGCATTGAAGCAGCCTATACTGAAAAAGCAAAAAACATAAACCATTTTCACCTGGAAAGGGGATATATTCTCGTGAGCAGAGTGACCAGGTGTGATTTCTCAGAATGTCCCAGTGTTTCGGAAGTGCCAGGTTTATCCTGGCAATTTATACTGAAAGAGATGTTTTAGCTTCAGTGTAATCATTCAGCTGGCTGACTTCCCCCTGGCTGGCTGTTAGTGACCTGGCCCATGCTACATCTTCTTTCCCCCACGGCACCCTTTCTACCTTCCAAATGAACTTAGGGCCAAGTTGGATCTGTGTATCACTTCCGTGTAGTATCTATAATGGAATAGAACGTGGGATGCTCCAATTTTTGACAGACTGATCTTTCTAACACCCCCAATATCATAGCATTCCAGAGCATGCACCATTCATTAGGTAGATGCTGTGTCAGGGCAGTTGAACCCCATGTTATCTTTTAAGGTCTGGAGAGTACTAGTCTTTCTGCAGCTGGAAAGTCATAAGTAATGAGGTTGATAACAATGTATCAGGCAGGTTAGGTAGTTCCCTAGAATAACTGACTTTTTGACACTGAAAGGAGAACTAAAGCTGGGTTTTGAACATTCACTTCTCCGCAAACATAGACTCTTGCTTATTGAATATGTAAAGCATTCTGCCACAAAGTAAGCTTTTCACTTTGTTTGGTTTAGTAACAAGTTTGGGGGTGTAAAGGGTGTTTATGGAAGAGAGGGGCAAAGAAAGCAAAGAAGAACAGAAAACATACACTAGTTCTATATTCTCTGACTCTCTTTCTCTCTGTTTATATCTGTCAGTCTTCCTATCTATAATGTATGTGTGTATGTATAACAATTTTCCTACCCAGGTATTCAGTTACTTTAAATACAAATTGGTGACTTTAAAAGGAAATAGGAATTGGCAAATGACTATTCTAATCAGGCAACAGCATTTGTTAACTCTGTCATATTTTTTTCTTTTGCTATAATACAATAAAGCTAGTAATCTGAATATATTTTCTATTCAATGTAGTGTGATAACTATTATAATTATCAATGCAGTGCCAGTCACTTAAGGATGGGGTATTCAATCTGAATAGTAGTCTTTCTTCTAAAACAATTTTCACTCCCACTGTAATAACTTCTTTTAATAACAATATGACATGAAGTTATGCCTAAATGCATTTTAGAAAAAATATTGCCGACGCTTTCAAATTAGTTTTATGTCTAATTAAATGTCTATCATGACAGATCAGGCATGTGGGGATGTCCAATTGGATTTGTCTGTTGTATTAATTTAGATGGAATATATGGACCAGAGGTGTTAACATAACTCACTGTCCAACAATAAACAGTGTTAAACAAGGTCTGGGGTTTGGTATACAAAGGACCTCAGCCTCCTTAGTCCACTGACAAATGCACTATCAAAAATCTTCTAAACATTTTATTAAAGATACAGAAAAGAGGGGACAACAGTTAAAGCATTTGAAATGTAAAGCATTAAATAAGGTTTTCATTTTCATAACACCCCTTGATTCCATTGTTTTAGAAGGACCCCCCCTTCTACGACAGTCTTAGATGGCATCAAAGATGGTAATAACTTTGGAGAAAGAAAAGAAGTTAGCTGAGGTGAGCTGGAGCTCTTGCTGCTGCTGCTGCTGTTAAAGTCCAATCCCATATCATCTCAGGAGGTGTTTGGGATTCAGCTGGAGCTGGTACAGGTAGTGTATTTTATCTAGGGCCCTCTATCTGGCCCAGCCTGGTCAGGACATCTTTCAAGATCAGACTAAGGCCTGGCATCCCAGGAAATGGTAGGAATGGCAGTCGTGATGGTGAAGCTTGCTTCATCAGTCTCCATCAGTTCTGTTCTTTCTGTATTCTCTCCCCGAAGTCGCCTTCTTTAAGGACACATAAAGGGAGTGATGGATGGAATAGCCCATCCCCAAATTATTTTGTCCACCAATTAGGCCTAGTAACTGACATATCGATTTTGGTTCATTAATGTCTGGTTGCACATCTTTTGTTTTTACCATGCATGATTTCAGCATAGTCCTGAATTATATCAATGTGGCCTTTTTTTTGTTTGGACTAATTTAGTTTCCCTGTCTGGTTCTCTTGCACCTGTTTAACATTCATTATAGGAAGCAACTTGACTTATTTTCCATCAACGTTTGTTATTATAGGTTATTGTATCATTTTATAAACTTTTACATATTTTTTACAATTGATCTCACAATTAGGGCAAATTTTTAGGCCCAATTATCACAACGTGTCTTAAAGAGCAGGTGAACTGCCATTGGGGCAGAGAGACGTCATAAAGCAAATAAAGCAAATTATTGCATCCATCAATGTGATATGTTTAACGTATCTCATTGAATCTTCCTTCCCTGCTGAAATGCTAAATACAGAGTTGCCATTCAGACCAAGATTGAACATTAATAATATGACATTTTAATGTGACACTGATCAAATGGGATGCCATGGAACTAGATGTGTTAAAGTAGGAATATTGGGTGTGTGAGGTCTGTAAGAGTGGGAGAAGCTCTACATGGAAGTTCATAATAATAATTATCTTTGAGACCTCAGCTTGCAGGCTTCCACTAGGCTAGCAGGGAAATTCAATTGCCTAGATTTTGGGTAGGGATTAAGTATAGATCCTCCTGATGCACATTTTAAAATTACTGGCCCAGGCCTGTGAAGCTCACCCTATCCAGACCCTGCGTTTCTTTTGGCTAGATTGCAGTTTTTTGAGTGAACAATTCAGTGCTTTGGGCTAAAGGTTGGGGTGTTTGTTGTTTTGCTTTTTGAATTAAAAATGATTTTTCTGTCTGGTTTGTGTTAAATTTAATTCCTATAAGAAATTATCTTTTAGGACTGAATTAGAAATGGATATAATGCACCTTTTTTGAACATTTGGGGTTGGAGAGGGAACTTTTTTGGGATGAAATTTTATGTGGACCTTACTATGTAGATATGCCTTGAGTCAATAGTGACACTGACTGTCTTTACAAACCTCTCTAATGAATAAAACTACCTGTATATGAGACTTTCTTTATATTAGCACTAAAGGTCCTCTGTTCTTGAGGGGAAAAAAAGGCAAATGTACCAATCAGAATCCATCTCCCTGGTGCCAATATTTTGTTAGATTCATAGCTGTGATTTTCAAAGCATCCTGAAGGAGCTAAGTGCCAAAATCCTATTGAACATCTATGGGATTTAGATACCAAACACCTCTGTTAGGCTTTTTTTGACAACCCCAACTGATTAGTCTAAATTTAATTAAATATATGGGCTGTGGTGTAAATTGGGACAGCTCCTTTGACATTAATGGTGCTACACTGATTTACAATAGCTGAGAACTTGGCCTTTAGTTTATAATGGCTGTATCAGAAAAATTATAATGAATATTTCATGGTTTATTTTAACTACACCTCTACCCTGATATAACACTGTCCTCGGGAGCCAAAAAATCTTACCGCGTTATAGGTGAAACCGCGTTATATAGAACTTGCTTTGATTCGCCGGAGTGCACAGCCCCACCCCCCGAGAGCGCTGCTTTACCGTGTTATATCCGAATGCGTGTTATATCGGGTTGCGTTATATCGGGGTAGAGGTGTATTTTTCTCACAATCAGTAGCATGTATTAAGTAAGGAAAACCTCCATTTTGTGAATGTAAAACACCTTGTCTTTTAATTTTATTATATGCCCAAACACACTCAAGGAAACTAAGAAAGTATCAGGTATTT
>NW_020664419.1:62833400-62944473 GCF_002925995.2 Terrapene triunguis | reverse complement strand
TTCCTTGACAGAAGCTGTGTACTACTTGGAAAACTCTGAATGTGTCTTTTTAATGCTATTTTGTACTATACCAACACAAGTCTATCATTATCAGTTATAGGCAGGTGCTTGAGATGTTGACAATTGGTGTGGATTAATATGTCAGTAAATCATACTGAATTAATTTAATTTGGGATGGAAGCTGATCTCTAATCATGTTTAATATGACTGTGACTAACACTAAGTTTAATGTCAACCTCCCATTAAAAGTCATTGTCGCAACTCATGAAGGCATCTCCTAGGCCTTTTTAGGTTGCCAATTACATGTGTTTGCCTCTTAGCTTGACACTTCCTTTTACAATTCTTGTGTTAGAATAAATCATTTTTCAAGTTTATTTTGTTCACATTGTTTATTCCTTTTCTCCCAAGGAACAGTTAACAGTTCAAGCCATGTTTCATTTCACTCCCTTCACATGCTACAGTCCTCTTTTTAGATCAGGCCTAGTCAAAAAGCTTGAAGGTACTTCTAACTAGGCCAGAGTGAAGCCAAAGGGACTGATTTAGTTATTCAGGCTAGAAGAGGAGCTGAGCTGCTCAAACTGATGATACACATACTGAAAATAAATAACATGATATATTAGGTCATTACTGCCTCCAGGGATTACTGACAAAGTCTTGCTGGCATGGCTTTTCCGTTTTCGTGGGCACACAGCTGAGCCAGATCAGGCCTGAACTCAGCTTGAGCCCTCATTGACTTGCCTGCATCAGCTTGTTTTGTAGTTAAGAACCTTTTACATTTTCCCTCAAACAACACAGAAAAGTATAACAATCTATTTTAAAAATATTTTGTGAGAGGTCCATTTGCCCTGTATATTAATATTGGTTTTAGACCAGCTTTCAGGAACTAAAATCAACTACAATACATATATGGTGCCATAGGGGTGCTATCATTTTTTTAAAAAGCAGAACCTCCCTTTGATTACAATGGGGGGAGGGAAGAGTTTGCTGAAGGTGCTGTTCTACTCTGAAAAATGGCATGTTGACTTACTGTACAGATCAGCTCCCCGTGTTCCTGAGAATCCTAGCTGCTTGCTTCAGTGACTAAAATTAACATGGAACCCCACAATGCACTTTTAGAGAGTCACCTTTTATTGGCAGTAAAACTGATGCACAATATGGCCCCTTGATAATGAGGGTCTGAACAGTTGTACACTCATGTGCTAGTGAATTTAGTTTTTAAGCCTTCTGAGACTAGCAGATGGTTCTAGTTTTCAGTCTGTGGGAGGTTATTTTTGTTTGGGGGTTTTTATTACTATTATTTTCAGGAAGAAAGAAATGCCAGCATGTAAAACATCCAGATGTTTGCTACATATTATAAGGAAGAATCATATTAAACTAACTGACAGTGCCAAATTACAAAGTATCATTTTTCTTGGTTACTATTTGTGTAGTCCTCACTGATTCATAATTACATTATTTCTTTCTAAAAAAGTGAACTTGAAATCTCTGTTCTTTATCACAGATTTATTTGAATGTCTGCTTCTATTTGAACTGTAGTTCAGGTTACACGAGCAATAAAAACCCAGCTTGGATAAATCAGGAGCATTTGTGTGTACAGTTCCTTGAATCCTAAGGCATTTTTCTTAACATGCAGAAAATGTAAACAGCATTCCAAAATGTACAAAGAGAAGGAGATCGCAACCTGGCATTGCTTTTAAGGAAATTTTCCTGCTTTCTTATTCCCCAATATATTCTGTCTGCTTTGGAAGGTCATATTGTCTGTACAGCTTTCTCCATATGGCAACATTAATAAGTCATAACCACCAAAATATGTCCATGTTACCCAGGTATGTATATAAAGAATGCTTCAGGGCAAACATTAATTATTGTGGTGCTATTTGGATCTCCATATCATTCAGGATGCATCAGCACTTCTGTCCTGTTTCTCAGGATTTAACTCAGCTCCATAAATTCATCCTGATTTGAAATATGACAGACAAGACCTTTGTATGTGAGCATATTAATTTTGTTTAATTGATTTATTTAAATCAGTTGCTCATGAAAATGAGATGATGGCTTTGGCTTGCACAACATATGCATGCTCCCCATGCGTGGCTGTGTCACTGCACCTCAATCCAGTGCCCTTACTCTGCCATTTGTGGGTCTCTCTTGAGCAAACATTCTGTATTTTGCTAAAAGGAATGATGGACAAAACTCCTTTGAGTGTTAATATGAGAACAGCAATCTTAGTTTCACCTGTATCATAAGCAAAATTTGATTCCAGGTCTACAGAAAAGAAAGACTTGTAAAGACACTGAACCATTAGGCCTGCCAATTTGGCCATTGTATTTGCTTTTTGTAAATCACAATATTTATGATTTAAGGTCTTCCTGCACTCATCTAGTTCAAAACCACATTATGGAAAATAGGTCTTGCAAAATTTTTGTTGAAAAAATCAGGTAGATTGGTGTCTTGAGTATTACTTTGAGGGGAAAATGAGAATAAGATATTTAGTGGAATTTTCAACAAATGTGTTCTAATCATTCGAAGTATCCAAATTCATCTGGGAGTGTGAGGATTTATCGATAACTTCTACTAACCCTAAACGTTTGGAACGATATGCCAAGGCTCTCAGTAGATTCTCCATCACTGACAATAATTAAACATCAAGATTGGATGTTTTTCTGAAAGGTCTGCTTTAGAAATTATTTTGGGGCAAGTTCTATGGCCTGTGTTACATAGGAGGTCAGACTACATGATCACAGTGGTCCCTTCTGGCCTTGGAATCTATGAATGAATCTAATGGGATTTGGAGACTGGATATATGTGCCTTGAGATGACTATTGTATAGTGTACATATATGCAGTCAGATTGTGATGACTGGAGCCATTACTGTCTGAGTTCAGCCTGTATGAAATTAACTTCTGTGGCTGCTGGCTGACAAAAGTCTGCAGGTTTCAGCTGTGGAGGACGATTAGAATTTTTTTGGCGGGGAGGGAAATGCGCTTATTCAGCAGCCATGAATATATGATTAGATATTACAGAGCAGAGTCTCGGCTTCCAACCAGTCCTGTTACCAGGACTGACAATCAGTTTTTTAAAGTGCCTGCTTTTCAATTATGCCTTTCTGTCAGGACTAGAGATGGAGGCAGATGGTTTTCAAGAGCAGAGCTATAAGCAGAAAATAAGTCAAAAGTAGCTCAAAAATTTTACAAAATACCCTCTGTGGCCAATGTAGACAGCCTCTGTGCGTGTGAATTTCTGTGTGGTGGGGAAAGAGAATCTACACTTTAAAAAAAAATGTAAACCAAACTAAACACTCACTGATTCCATCTGCTGGAATAACGTCTGTTTATTGTACAGCCCTATGCAGGGATGCTAACGGAAACAAGAATCAGGAGTTGTGGACGCCAGAAGGAGATGAGTCCATGTCTGACGGGTCCATAGATTGTAGTATTTTTGTGGGCTCTGGTGGCTGAGCAGTGTTGCTGCTGAATAGCTTGGCCTTCACTGAAGCCAGAAAAGCTCATGTCTTTGACACTGAAGAGTTGACATCCATGATATGAGGATGTTGTGCCAATTTTGGAAGTTTGTTTCAGGGCAGTTTGATGTCTGGCAGCTGTAGGGGTGTAATCTACTAGAATTCTTTGAGGGGGTCAACAAGCAGGTGGACCAAGGGGATCCAGTGGATATAGTGTACTTAGATTTTCAGAAAGCCTTTGACAAGGTCCCTCACCAAAGGCTCTTATGCAAAGTAAGCACAGGATAAGAGGGAAGGTGCTCTTATTGATTGGTAACTGGTTAAAAGATAGGAAACAAAGGGTAGGTATAAGTGGTCAGTTTTCAGAATGGAAAGGTAAATAGTGGTGTCCCCCAGGGGTCTGTTCTGGGCCCAGTCCTATTCAACATATTCATAAATGATCTAAAAAAAGGGGTAAACAGTGAGGTGGCAAAATTTGCAGATGATACAAAATTACTAAAGATAGTTCAGACCCAGGTAGACTGCGAAGAGCTACAAAAGGATCTCTCAAAATTGGGTGACTGGGCAACAAAATGGCAGATGAAATTTAATGTTGATAAATGCAAAGTAACGCACATTGGAAAGCATAATCCCAACTATACATATAAAATGATGGGGTCTAAATTAGCTGTTACCACTCAAGAAAGAGATCTTGGAGTCACTGTGGATAGTTCTCTGAAAACATCCACTCAGTGTGCAGTGGCAGTCAAAAAAGTGAACAGAATGCTGGGAATAATTAAGAAAGGGATAGATAATAGGACAGAAAATATCATGTTGCTTCTATATAAATCCATGGTACTCCCACATCTTGAATACTGTGTGCAGATGTGGTCACCCCATCTCAAAAAAGATATATTGGAATTGGAAAAGGTTCAGAAAAGGGCAATAAAAATGATTAGGGGTATGGAACGGCTTCCATATGAGGAGCGATTAATAAGGGTATGTCTACACTAACCCTACACTTACCCCAGCCTACCCCTTGCTCCCATGGCTCATGAAGCCTGGACAGTAGTAAGAAGCAGTTCAACTATAGGCTGAGCAAGTGCAGAATGGTGGTAGAATGTGCCTTTGGACGTTTAAAAGCTCGCTGGCGCAGTTTACTGACTCGGTTAGACCTCAGCGAAACCAATATTCCCATCGTTATTATTGCTTGCTGTGTGCTCCACAATATCTGAGAGTAAGGGGGAGACATTTATGGCGGGGTGGGAGGTTGAGGCAAATCGCCTGGCTATTGATTACGTGCAGCCAGATACCAGGGCGGTTAGAAGAGCACAGCAGGGCGCGCTGTGCATCAGAGAAGCTTTGAAAACCAGTTTCATGACTGGCCAGGCTACGGTGTGAAAGTTCTGTTTGTTTCTCCTTGATGAAAACCTGCCCCCTTGGTTCTCTCTACTTCCCTGTAAGTCAACTGCCCTCCCCTTCCCTTTTTGATCTCCGCTTGCAGGGGCAATAAAGTCATTGTTGTTTCAAATTCATGCATTCTTTATTAATTCGTCACACAAATGGGGGGATAACTGCCAAGGTAGCCCGGGAGGGGTGGGGGAGAAGGGAAGCACAGGGGTGGCGTAGTTGTAGGGGCACCCCCTAAAATGGCATGCAGCTCATTGTAGAAGCGGCATGTCTGGGGCTGTGACCGGCGGCTGTTTGCCTCTCTGGTTCTTTGGTAGGCTTGCCTGAGCTCCTTAAGTTTCACGCGGCACTGCTGCGGGTCCCTGTTATAACCTCTGTCCTTCATGCCCTTGGAGATTTTTTTCAAATATTCCGGCATTTCGTCTTTTGGAACGGAGTTCGGATAGCATGGATTCGTCTCCCCATACAGCGATCAGATGCAGAACCTCCCGTTCGGTCCATGCTGGAGCTCATTCTAAAGTTCGTGGGGCTTTTCCTGTCTACCTGGCCAGTGCATCTGAGTTGAGAGTGCTGTCCAGAGCAGTCACAATGGAGCACTCTGGGATAGCTCCCGGAGGCCAATACCATTGAATTGCTTCCACACTAGCCCAAATTCGACCCAGCAGGGTCGATTTCAGTGCTAATCTCCTCGTCAGGGAGGAGTACAGAAAGCAATTTTAAGAGCCCTTTAAGTCGACAAAAATGGCTTTGTCATGTGGACGGGTGCAGGGTTAAATCGATCTAATGCTGCTAACTTGTAGTGTAGACCAGGGCTAAGACTGGGACTTTTCAGCTTGGAAAAGAGACACCTAAGGGGAGATATGATTGAGGTCTATAAAATCATGACCGGTGTAGAGAAAGTAGATAAGGAAGTGTTGTTTACTACTTCTCATAACACAAGAACTAGGGGTCACCAAATGAAATTAATAGGCAGCAGGTTTAAAACAAATAAAAGGAAATATTTCTTCACACAATGCACAGTCAACCTGTGGAACTCCTTGCCAGAAGATGTTGTGAAGGCCAAGACCATAACAGGGTTCAAAAAAGAACTAGATAAATTCATGGAGGATAGGTCCATCAATGGCTATTAGCCAGGATGGGCAGGAATGGTGTCTGGGAATGAGCGACAGGGGATGGATCACTTGATGATTACCTGTTCTGTTTGTTCCCTCTGGAGGACCTGGCACTGGCCACTGTCAGGAGACAGGATACTGGGCTAGATGGACCTTTGGTCTGACCCAGTAGGGTCATTCTTATGTTCTTATGTAGTTGTAGAAAGGAGACCATAACTGCATGTGTGGGGATTGGGGGCGGAGGGTTATAGTAAAGGAATAGTAAGGAAAGGGTAGAGGGGCACCCAGCTGCCCATTCAGTGCATGGGATGGATGCACAAAGGGGTGGAATTAAGGTTGCACAGTCAACTGCAAATATGACAATTTCTAACTTTTGAGTGCTTGATTTTGCAATCTAAATAACGTTCTTTTATGTATTTTTTTGTATGGAATATAGACTATTCTGTGCAAAACGGTATTGGAAAGAACTGGTTATATGAGGAAAATATCTCAGAATTTCTCAATTATGACAAAAAAAACCCCTCTCACATGTGAGAAATAGTTGCAAAGATGACTCTGTCTATTGATCTATCTATGCAGTGAAGAGCCTTCTAATTTTGTTTCTTTGGGTAAAATACCAAAATAATGCAAGTCTTACTGTTCAAAAACTAAACTTTCTGTGTCCAAATCTTTTAGGCCTTCTCCAGATTAAACAAACAAAACAATGCAAACAAAACAAAAACATGAGAGGATACTATCAGTTAATATAGGAAATCAGCTTTACACAGCTTTAAAATCTATCATAGGGAATATTTTTCTTGGTTCAACCTTTAGTGTTTTTGCATCAATCTTTTCAGCAATGAGTATTAATTTTTGAAAAATGCAGCATTTACACTAAATCCTACACATACACAAAATAGTTGTTCAGTCAGTTGTATTCCTGTCAGTTATGATATCTATACTAAAAGCCTTTTGCAGCTTTGAGAGGGATAATTCCCCGAAGAGTTGCTGGTCTTTTTTTGTAAATTCTTTCACTTGTCTGAAACTAACTAATCAATTCAACATTCAATCCTTTATTTAAACTTTGGGATTATCTTTCTGCCAAATATTCCTGTTTAAAGTATAGTTTCACTCTAAAAAATGACCATGTAAAATGGAACCTTCTTACTCAACAGATCTGTTCTTCATGCATATTAAGAGACATATCTGTTTACATTAGTGACAAAAATATTTTTTCTACCTTTCATTCCCTGCACAGCTGTGAAAAAGTCCATTCTTTTTTGTGCATCATCAGCAGAATTGTTTACTTATTTAACCCCAGCGAGGCTTACCATTTGTTGGTGATACTAGTCAGTCTTGCTCAGCACAGCCATGGAGGCTCATGTAAACACAGTCCCCTTTGCAACAGTGACCTCAGGACAAAAACTGCCCCAAAGTCTTCTGATTGGATCGTTGGTTTGGGCTCCCTTTGCCATAGCAAAGAAAACCCTCTTCTTCAGAATGTAGCCAGTGGAGGCTGGCAGTGATGAGCTGCCAAAAACGTAACAACCGGTTCCCCTCCTCACCCCACGAGGGGGTTGTGGCCCGCCCCCCCGGGACTCCTGCCCCATCCACCCCCCCACGTTCCTTGACGCCCCCCTGGCACTTCTGCCCCATCCACCCCCCTTCCCTGTCCCCTGACGGCCCCCCGCCGCCCCATCCAACCCCTCCTCTCACTCCTGATGGCCCCCCGGGACCCCTGCCCCTGGAACCCCTGCCCCTGACTGCCTCCCACCGCCCCATCTAACCCCTGCTCCTTCCTGACTGCCTCTCCCCCAGGACCCTTGCCCCCATTCAATCCCACTGTTCCCTGCCCTCTGACTGCCACGACCCCTATCCACCCCCCCTGAACTCCCCTGCCCTCTGTCCAACGCCCCCTCCCTGCTCCCTGCCCCCTTACCGCGCTGCCTGGAGGTGGCTGGCGGGGCTACAGCTGCGCCATTTGGCTGGAGCCAGGCCGGGCCGTTTGGCTGGAGCCAGGCCGGGCCGGGCCGCACTGGGCCACGCAGTGCCTGGAGCCGGGCCACGCTTGCTTCTCAGCCCTCCCAGTCTTCCCGCGCGAACAGCTGATTTGCGGGAAGGGGGGGGGGGGGGAGAGGAGAAGCAGGGCGGAGCGTTCAGGGCAGGAGGCAGAGGCGGAGCAAAGGTGAGCTGGGGGCGGGGAGCTGCCGGAGCTTTACCGGTTGTTAAATTTAAAAGCCCTTTTAGAACCGGTTGTCCCGCGGGACAACCGGTTCTAAAAGGGCTTCTAAATTTAAGAACTGGTTCCCGCGAACTGGTTCCAGCTCACCACTGGAGGCTGGCAAAGTTCTTAGAATACTACCTAGTTTCCAATTACTTCATTCCTGGAAACTGGGAGCTTTCAAGTTGCCAGAGGAATAGGAGGCAAGGTGGGACTAGAATGTTTGGAGTATTTCTCTTGAAAACCTGTCTAAGTTTTCCCAGGATCATCCCTATTTTTAGGTAGCTGTACTAGGAAATCTGTAAGGGTGCTCCTCAGTACACACTGCCTGCTGTTCAGTTTTATGAGCTCAGGATCATCCTGGATGTCCCGTTTATTTGTGCCTCATAGGTGACAACCTTATCTTGAGGAGAGCAGGGGAGTTTGGGTGGTTGGGAATGCGGTTTTGTCAAGTGCTTATCTGGAGGCTAATGGAAACTGAGAGAGTTTGTGTTGTGCACAGAAATGTCCAGGTAGGTGGCTTGAGGCTATTATGTAGCTGGCATGGGGATCACCATTAGAGTGATCAAATTATGGACAATTATACGTATTCAATGTTTTCTTAGGATAAAGACAGTAAACTGAGAAAAATACATTGGGCTTAATCCTATACTCCTTACACACTCAAAACCCCCATTGAAGACAAGATCAAGTTTTTATAATTGTAAGCATTGCATGAAAAAAGTACTGACAGCTTTTTCTTCTGAATTTAAATTCCACTTTATGAGTGGTTTTGCTGTATGAGTTTTACCTTTGTTAAGGTAATATCTTCTTAATCACATTTTAGTCTACTCTAATCTGAGTGCTGCTTTTTTAGTAGTGTTGCTATATGGACTGAAAAATGAGAATATTCCCCAAATACCTTTAGTCTGTTTCCATGTGAAATTGTACATTTTGTGAGTCTTCGGCAATGAAGCATTAGATGCATAAAACTGTGAAATACATGAAAAACCTAAAAGCATCATATAAAAAATTGAATCTCTAAATGTATAAAACTCACATTGCACATCATCCAGCTACACATTTAACAGTTTTCCCTGAGCATTAGGCAGCTAGAGCTGGAAAGATCATGAATATTTTATCCTGGGAGATGAAAAGTAACCATGTCGCAAACAGAGGACCTTCTACATTTTTTATTTTGTTTGTTCCCTTTTTTGTTTTTTGTCTGGATGAATCAGCCTTTTATCTTCCCAAAACTAACTCAATGGGAAACATTTTAGATGGTAACGCTTATTGCTGAGGACAGAGCTCATCTGCAGCGGGTTCCCTCAGTGATGAACTGCGCTAAGATGCAGCTCATGACTGTCCCTAGCAGATGTTTGTTTCTTCAGTCAGTGGGGGTTCTATGAAAAAATGCCAGGAAAAGGAAGGACTGAAAATGTAATGCTGAATGCCAGAAATAAAATGTTGTCTAAACCCTTAGTGCTCTCTTTAGTTGTAATGATGATCTGCAACCTTCTGATTTGGGCAAAACTACAGGAACTAGAGAGGGTCATAAATCTTGGCTTTTTGTTATTTATTATTTTGTACTACCAGAGTGCCTAAGAGCCCCAGTGATGGACCAGGATCCCCACTGTGCTAGGTGCTGAACAAAAAGATGGTCCCTGCCCCAAAGAGCTTACAGTCTAAGTATAAGACAAGAGACAACAGATGAATAGAGAGACATGGAGGAATACAAGGAAACAATATTGGTCAGCACAATAGTGAGCTAATGGTTGTCAAGTTTTTTGTAGGCCAGGGGAGTTTTAGGAACAGATTTGAAGGAGAACAGTGGAGTGGCTCTGCAGATATTTATGGGGAATACCTCCAAGTGTGAGACGCAACATGGGAGAAAGCATGAAGGTCCTTGTTTGAAAATTTATTAAGTGGGCGATGGAGGCTGGCATCATGGTGAGGCAGAAGCTGACCTTTCAGTACTGAATGAGAGATGATAGGTAGCCTGGGGATAAGCTTTGAAAGGGAAGACAAGTAGCTTCAGTTTGATACAATGGAGAAGGGGGAGCCAGTGAAAGCTTATGACGAGAGGGCTAACTACTCAAAGCTAAGAGAACGATCTTTGCAGCAGCATTCTGAATGGATATGAACTGGGCAAGATTGCATGTGTGAAGGCCAGAGAAAAGAATTTTGCAGTAATTGAGACTCAAGATGATGTGTGCCTGGATGAGCATTTTCGCTATGTGGATAGATTGGAAATTTTAGATATGTAATGCAGGAAAAATCTGCAAGACTTAGACATAGACCTCTTTCTAAGTCCTCACATTCATTATGAGTCAAAGATGACAATCAAATAATGGGTCTGAATGACAGCCAGGATGGTGGTGTTGTCCACAGTTATTGTGAAACTCTTTGACAGGCCAACATATTGAAGAGAAATTGGCCAGCCCATTGAAGATGTCCTTTCTAGTACTGTGATGGGCTAGGTTGTTTTGAGGAGAAATCATGCTGGTAAACTCTCAGATCAACAGATTTTTGTCTGATTCAGCAAGTAGACTATGGTGCAGTGCACCTTGACAATGCATTATTTTTGTCTGAAGAATTATTTCAGTGCCAAACTGGACTTTCTTACACAGCTCATCCACTGACAGAGATAACTCTGTTGCCTCAGTTTATATTATTTAAATTTATTTTTTTTAAACAGTATTTTGTGGCTTTTCTTTCTGAGGGCTCTTTAGGGCTTCTTGCCCACTGTGTTTCTGTCTTTTTAAAATAAAGTTCTTTTCACTTTGTAAGTCTGTTTAACTTACAGCCTACTCTTATTTTTCCTGTTAATCAAAGAGTTCTCTCTTTGGGGCTAGATGTCAGGGAAGTTAACGAGCATGCCAGCACAGTCTCCCAAGATGTTATTTCACATACATAGCTGCTACAATAGGAATAAAGAAATGATCTCTGCATACTGTAGCTAGAAGTAGTGGGGAGGAAAGCCTTCAGCAGGTGACAATATTTATTTATTATGGATGCTGAAATCAGGCAATCATGCTGCAGCTGTAGTTCTAAGGAGGCCATCTGACCTTCTGGGGGTAGAGCAGATGAATATATTTTTAGTGTATTGAACCATTAGTAATTAAACTTAAAAAATGGTTCTTTCAAACAAAGTATTAATGCTGCAAGATAGTGGAGAGTACCTAGGAGTAGTCATAATTGGCACTCCATTCTCTAGGGGGCAGATCTTCAGCTGGTGTAAATTAAGAACACAAGAACATAACAGCTACCACACTAGGTCAGGTCAATAGTTCATCTAGCCCAGTATCCTGCGTCCGAGAGTGGCCAGTACCAGAGCTTCAAGGAGAGTGTACAGAACAGGGCAATTTTGGAGTAATCTTCCCCGTCTTCCACTCCAGGCTTCTGGCAGTCAGAGGTAGGGTTGCCTCAAGCATGGGATTGCATCTCTGACCATCTTAGCTAATCATCATTGATGGATTTCTCCTCCATGAATGTATCTAGTTCTTCTTTTAAGCCAGTTAAACTTTTGGCCATCACAAGATCCCATGACAATGAATTCCACAGGTTGTGCATTGTGTGAAAAAAGTATTTCCTCTTATTTGTATTAAACCTGATGCTTATTAATTTCATCAACTGACCCCTGGGTTTTTGTATTGTGGTGAAGGGTACATAATTCTTGTCCATTCACTTTTTCCACACCATTTATTATTTGATAGACCTCCATCATATCCCCCCTTATTAATCTCTCTTTTTTTAAGATGAACAGCCCTAATCCTTTTAATCTCTCCTTGTATAGAAGCTCTTCCATCAGCTTGGTCATCTTTGTTGCCCTTTTCCAGTTCCACTATATCCAGGATTCAAGGTGTGGGCACACCATGGATTTATATAGTGGCATTCTGAAAATTTCTGTCAAAGGCTAGGTCTACACTATGTGCCTGAATCGGCGGGTAGAAATCGACCTTTCGGGGATCGATTTATCGCGTCCCGTCGGGATGCGACAATCGATCCCCGAATCGACGCTCTTACTCACCAGCGAAGGTGGGAGTAAGCGCCGTCGATGGGAAGCCGCAGAGGTCGATTTTGCCGCCGTCCCTACAGCGGGGTAAGTCGGCTGCGATACGTCGAATTCAGCTACGCTATTCGCGTAGCTGAATTTGCGTATCTTAAATCGACCTCCCCCTGTAGTGAAGACGTAGCCTTATTTTCTATTCCTATCATAATAGGTCCTAACATTCTGTCAGCCTTTTTGTCTGCTGTTGTGCACTGAGAAAAAGTTTTCTGAGAACTATCCAGTAACTCCAAGATCTCTTTCTTGAGTGATAGCAGCTAATTTAGAACCTACCATTAGATATGTATAGTTGGGATTATTTTTTTCAGTGTGCATTATTACTTTGATGAATGTTGAATTTCATCTGCCATTTTGTTGCACAATCACCCATTTTGTGTGACCCCCCTGTAACTCTTTGCAGTCAGCTTTGGACTTAACTATCTTGAATAATTTTATATAATCTGCAAACTTTGCTACTTCACTGTTCACTCCCTTTTCCAGATCATTTATGGATGTGTTGAACAGCACAGGTCCCAGTACAGATTCTTGGGGGACTCCAAATTGTTATGGTTCTACTGACTTCAATGACAAGTTTCACCAGCTGAGGATTTTCCCCTAGCTCTTGCTCTCCATTGCTCGAGGATGCACACTAAAATGCACAGTGACAATTTTGTTCTAAATATATCTTCCCTACCTGTCAGTACAAGGGATGAGCCATGGAACTTCAAACCACATCCACAACTTCTCATTTGAAACTTTGAAATTCAGATAATGCCCTTCCTGCTGTGTGCTTAAAACATCCAGGAAAGATGTACTGATTTCTGAGTTTAACAAAAATTGCAACATTTTAGATTCACACATGGCAGCTCAAAAATTTGATCATGTTTATAAGGGAGAAGATTAAAATGCCATGTCTCAACCTGAGTATAAGGAAGTCCACAGCTGGGCCACTCTAGGGAATTAATTGTGATTCAGATCTCAACAGGCTATCAGTCACATAATCCCTG
Organism: Terrapene triunguis; assembly: GCF_002925995.2. Taxonomy (NCBI): domain Eukaryota; kingdom Metazoa; phylum Chordata; order Testudines; family Emydidae; genus Terrapene; species Terrapene triunguis. The sequence goes on along the minus strand of NW_020664419.1, from coordinate 62,931,278 downwards.
TCCCCCAAATCACATGATTTATAAGGAAAATCAGACATAGATAGAGCTGAACCTGAACTCCCCTTACAGGGCCAGCTCACCTTGCGGAGGTACTAAAGGAAGTAAATAGTTTGCTTTCAAAGATTTAAACATGAAATCAAAATGAATACACATTATTGCTTACAGCTTTTCTTTTGACTTTTCATTTATACTGAATACCTCTCTTGAAAGGAATAGATCTGATGAGGAAGCTCTCCAATATAGCATTGCACAGAATCATTACGCGATACTCTCATCACACCTCTTTCAGAATTTACACAAACCAATCCCATTTCTCTTGGTGCATAAACTTTAGAATATTGCAAATATTCACAAGCCTTTAGGCTTTTCTCTTATAAACATATGTTTATGCCAATAGAATATCACGGAGTATTCTCCACATTATTACATTCATGCTCCCAATCAACACTGAATCAGAATGTAAAACAGATGGAATTTATTTGCTCATGAATTATGCAAAATTGTAGTTCCTGCATTTTCATTGGCAAATGAGCTAATGGCTATGTGGGTGGGCTGTGTACTAATGCTGGACTATGATTGCTTTGATTCACTATCTCTGCTTTCAAGTACACCTGTTCTCCATTGTGATTTTCAGCTGGAAAATCTGCCATCTGGATTGAGATCAGTTTTTTGAATAAAAATGAATGGATATAAATTTAGGTCAGAAAAATTTTCTCAGCCAAAAAACAAAAACAAATTCTTTTTCTGTATGTAACTTAGTAACAATAAAAAATGTGTGTAGAAAGACAACTTACTGATATAGAGTAAATAATTTCATATTGCATGCTAATGGACCATGGAAGCTGAAAATAAAGGATATATGCAAAGTGTGTCAGCAAACTGCTTTAAATTTTGCAGATTGCATTTGATCAAAACACATGGCTTGGCTCAAAGTTACTGTTTATTAAAATCCTGCTTTCTTCCAACTGAATGGCTAAAAGAAAATTATAATGTTACTACTGTAATTATATTTGATGCAAAGAAACTAAGGAAATAAATAGGGAATGATGCAAACCAGTAGATGATAGGGCATACCACCTGATCATTACCTAACTTTGCTCACACACACATTTACTGCTTAACGTACTTTATTATGGTTGGGGAAGGCCTCTTTTGACTTAAAAAAATCTTCCTCTTTTTGGTTTGGAAAAAAATGGACTCAGATTTAATTTCTCCACAACCCAGTACAGTAGCAGAAAAAATACAGGAATTTGTAGTAGTCTGATTTACATAAATTTGAATAGTATAAGTAATTGGACAGTACACTTTATAGCTGGAAGAATAATCTTTGATCTTGTTTTGTCTCCTCTTGTGAGCACAAACAGTTCCTGGTTCTAAATATGATTTATTGAAAGCAATCAGTACAGTGTACAGAGTAATATGAATATCCAATATTAGGAAAATTAATGGCTCTTGCTCTTCCAAGTTCTGAGGAGTGAGACTGTAAAAATGAAAACCTGAACCAAATTATGCCCATGTTTACACTTGTGCAACCCATTGCCTTTAGTGGGATTGTAGGTGTGTAACTGACACTGGAATATGGCCCATGATTTAGCACTTAACAAGCAAACTGTGTGATTAAAAATGTTTCTCTGTGTGTTAACGCTTCATTCTATTCACTGTTCGGCTATGGTCAATATTTCATGTCATTCTTTTTTTTTGCTGGTTGTTTGTATTTAGAAGTTGATTGCAATGGTTTTAAAGGAAACAAAGTGTCTTCAAGGGGGAGTGTGTTGCTGCCAATATGGAATCATGCATTAATGATGAGCCCCGCTGACAGCTGCTCATTCACATTTGTCTTCATTATGTAAAGCACCGTCTGTCAGGAATGAACACTGTCCGACTTACAGTAGAATGGTTTATTGAGTATCAACCACTGGACCTAAACTATTAATAAAGTGAAAAGATTATCTGGTGACACATACACACAAAAAGAAAAATTATAAAACTCTTGGGTTTCCCACTGATTTGAAATAAAGAAACATCAGCACCTACCTACTGTGTTTACTGCAGTTGACTGCTTTCATATGAAATCTGGTATGACCCCAATTTAGCAAAGTACATCTGTTGCTTCTCTAAACTACACACTCAGGTTTTGTCTATACAGCAAGCTAGTGTTTTACAAGCCGATTTGACTCTCCAGTATACTAGCTGGTCATGCTAATGTCCCATGTGGTCACTACTACAGTGCAGTGAAACTCCTGCCACACTCTGGGACTTTTACCGAGCTGTAGTTGTGACCACATGGGACGTTACTGCTCAGCAAGCAAGTGCACTGTAGAGTCACACACCCTGTCTTGCCACGCACTAACCCACAGTGATAGATAAACATTCAGCATCAAAGCACTAGATTAGTGATACAAGTCAAAAGAAAGACACTTAGGGTACGTCTACACAGCATTTTGGAGCCTGTGGGAGCGAGCCTCCCAGCCCAAGTTGATCGACTCAGGTTAGCGGGACTTGTGCTAGCCCTCTAAAAATGGCTGTGTAGACAGTGCTTTGAAGTGTTGACTTGGGCTGAAGCTTCAGCTCTAAAGCCCTCTCCCTTGCTCAGCAGCAACTTCAAAGCGCAGCCTACACAGCCATTTTTAGAGGTCTAGCACGAGCCCCATTAGCCTGAGTTGATCAACTTGGGCTAGGAGGCTCACTCCTACAGGCTCCAAAATGCTGTGTAGACATACCCTCATTGACTCCAATGGGCTTAGGATCATGTGCATTCTGAGCTATTGTTTTGTTTTTGGAAACAGAGTGAAGATACCCAGACTCTTCTTTCCCAGGAATTCAGGTTGAAATTATTCACTTCCATCATTTTGGAACCAACAAGCTCTGAAAGTAAATAATAAAAGATTAGGAAAACCAGAATAGGAAAGAAGGATAATGGCTAATTTGAAATGGAGTAATTATACTGCTTGTTGCTTTATAATAGGTATGTAATATGGAAATATTTTCAACTAAGGAATGCAAAGTAAGTATCTTTGGCCTGAATCTGAGAGATTAATCTAGAGAAAATTCCATGGAGAAATAAAATACATGGAGAAAACTAAATGCAGTGATACACTAGGGTGTTTACAATCTCAGTGTCAGTTCATATGTAACAAGAAAAAGAAAAACCTTAAGACAAATTTGCAACAGGGACTTGAATACCAGTCTTGATCCAGAAGGCTGGGATTCCACATGTGCCAACATACACCACTTTTGCAGTGACCTTTAATGGATACAAAAGAATGTTATTCAAATTGAGAGTTGGTAAAATGAAGTAAGGAATCATGACAACAGTGGTTGGAGGAATTGTAAAGCAGGTTCATTTTTTTTCACTAGTTGTGAGGGTTGCTATAATGTTAAGGATTGAAAGTCTGTACAATTCTTGATACCAAAATATGTGAAAATCCCAAATTATGCATCCTTGGGGATGTTAATATAATTTACCTAATCCCAAACTAAAGTGTTACTAAGAACTATAGTATAATAACTATAAGAAATAAACACTGCATAATTGAAAACCTTTCTCATGCCTAAATATAGCTATGGATGTCTATAAGAAGTGCTATATGCACATAGAAAAAGTATCCTTTCAGCTATCTGATAGAAATAACATATTCCAGGATATGCTGTCTAGGCCATGCTTCTAGATATATATGGTGTCACTAATAGCTCATGTATAAATTATCATGTATAAACTATTAGTGTTTCTATGTTGACATCTACATAATTCTACACATCCTGTTCTCTGTCACATTTAGCCATTCTAAACATAATTAGTGTATTTAGTTAAAATTTAAATATATAAAAAGAAAATAATCATATATACTGGAATTATTTTTGTGTGTGAATTTTGCCCCTGGATTACTAAATTAGCTCATAGGAAGCATTCACGCAGTTTCCTACTATGTTAGCTAGTGTGTCAGTAAAAAACAAATACAAAAACCCCTATTTTAGAACAGGTTCACTCCTTGAAATTTTAAGAAGCAATAAAAACTTCATCTAAACATTTTGTGTCCAGTTGTCCCAGGTGGTAAGTCCAGGAAGAAGTAATGTTGGTTTTAATATGTTTTTTAATTTTATCTCATCAAATTTTCCGCATGTTAAAATGAGCAATAAGTGGAGGTTTGTTTTTTTTTTAATGCACTTTCCTCCAGCGCTAGGCACAGTGTTCAGGATTGTCCAAGTTGCCTGAATGCTGCAGATTTTGAACAAAGGAACATTGTAGTGCTGTCTTGCCCTTTCAAAGTCTTCCCCCTGTAACTGAGCTCTGCAAACCTTTCATAATGGAACACACCACCAGGTAATACCTAATTTTGTTAATAGCTAGCACTTTGACATTTGTAAAACTGGGTCACCTTTCATTTTTCCCCTTCCCACTCCAGCAGATACCACCAACTCCTCCAACAGGCCTGGGCTCACTCTTAAACTTTTGCTGTCGATACAGTGACTTGCTTCCCTCCTGTTGTTCCAGAGCACATGTTGCTGACATCTTCATTTTTCCTTGTCTCTTCAGAGGCTGGCTGATTGCTCTGCTTCACCCATCCTTTGCCTTCAGTAAAAAGACTAGCAAATTTACTAATCTGTTTCCTGAATGAAGAGAGCACATTTAAGGGTTAAGGCTGCCTACATTTCCATTCATTGGCAACAGGGACTCTATACACTTACTGATCCTTGTGTTGATGACGCTAACATTCCTCTCCACCTAGGGTCTAATACATCTTGTAGTAGTCTACAGTGCTAGGGTCCCCGTTTATAGAATAGAGTTACAGCAGAACCTCAGTTACGAACACCTCAGGAATGAAGGTTATTCATAACTCTGAAATGTTCCTAACGCTGAAGAAAACGTTATGGTTGTTCTTTCAATAGTTTACAACTTAACATTGATTTAATACAGATTTGAAAACTTTACTATGCAGAAGAAAAATGCTGCCTTCCCTTTATTTTTTTAGTGGTTTATGTTTAACACAGTACTGTACTGTATTTGCTATTTTTGTTGGTCTCTGATGCTGCCTGATTGTGTACCAAGTGAGGTGTGTGGTTGACTGGTCAATTTGTAACTCTGGTGTTCATAACTCTAAGGTTCTATTGTATGTGAATCCCTAGAATTGGAATTTCTAGTACCTCTCCTTCCTCGTGAATTTTCCAGATCCTTGATGAGATGCATCTGTGCTCACTTTTTCTTTGGCATAGTCTGAGTCAAGAACCAGGATAATGATACTTTTTGTAGTCAGAGGAATGGAAAGCAGAACCCTTTTGTTAGATCATTTTTATCCTGGCAATGTGCTACCAACAGTTCTGGTGGTGGCCACATGGTAAACTGTGTCCTGGAGCAACCTTGAAACCAAAACAGGAACAAGATGACTCAGCGAGTGAATATGCTAGTCATAAAGCATTCAGTGTTTCTAGCCCTTTCAGAGTCATCAGTTACTGTTCACAGGGGATTTAGGATAAAAAGGTGGAAGAACAAGATGGCTGAGGCAGAAATGTGAGTCATTTGTGAACTACTATTGTTGCTGGTTGCCTTCATTTACGGAATGTGCAAAATACCCATCTCCCTTCACGACAAGTGATTCTATCACATTAATAGTTACTCAAGCTATTCTAGCAGCACTTTTCCATTATTCAAGATGGACTAATATGCTGTTTGTTCTCTTACAATACATCTAAAATATGAAGTTTTTTCTTTGTGATGATTTCATATTTTTCACATTTGTGTTCACTCTCCTTTGCTTAATTTAGCGTTGCCTGACAGTTTTCATCTCCAGATGCAGATACATAGAATTAGCTTAGTGTATTGACATGGATCAGCCATGGTATTCAGCGCACAAATCCTCTGGGCACATAGCTATTTCCCATGTTGCTTTTGCTGCTGAGTTAAAATAAGCAAGTGAAAAAATGGAAGAACTGCTCTGCAGAAATGAACTCTATTGTAGCTTTGAGATAGTGATGCTATAATTAAAGCTGAGACTGGCATTCCATTCAAATCTCCTCTTTTTGATTGGTCATACTTTCTCAGAAATTCTTTTTGGGGCTGCAATTTCTGATATTTGAGCTTCATCCAACAGATGAATTTTTTTGAGGAAATTTGAATCGAATTGTGTGTGTGTGTGTGTGTGGGGGGGGGGGAATGCACGTTTCTGTGCAGACTTTGTGTGTGTTTATTTTTGCATTCAGCTAACTGAAAAATACTGTTTAACACACAACTTCAAATGTTGGCTCACATTCCACGTATATTACTCACGTGAGTAGCCCATTGAATTGGGGCAACCTTAATTCTGGAATTGTGTAATTGTAAGGTTGCAAAGTTAAGCACTCTAAAGTTCTTTTAACATTGGTTTTCTGGATGTATTTTAATATAAAATACTGGTGTCTGCTAAAAATTTTCATGCCCCCTCACTTCATCTCTTTTTGGTATGATGTGAAACTTGTTTACCAGGCTGCTTCTCTTCCCAGTGGTGGCTACACTTCACTGGTGAAGGGTATGTCTACACAGCAAAGGCAAACCCATGGCTGGCCCATGCCAGTTGACTCAAGTTCATGGGGCTTGGGCTGAGGGGCTGGTTCATTGTTGTGTAGACTGGGCCTGGAAGTCTACACAGCAATGAAACAGCCCCACAGCCCGAGCCCCATGAGCCCAAGTCAGCTGGCATAGACCAGCCGAGGGTTTTTCTTTGCTGTGTAGACATAAACATACAGGGCTTGATCTTGCAATGATCTCTGTGCCAGTAGATTCCTGCACCCATGCAGAGACCCGTTGACTTCAACTGAAGTCAGCAAGGCTCTGCATGGCAACACTGAACTTGTTGCAGATTCATGTGCTTAAAATTAATTATTACATGTGTAAGACTTTGAAGAATGAGGTCCCTAGTGTGTGTGTGAGAAGTTTTAGAATCCTTTGCAGTGAAATACTATATACATATAAAGGCATTATACTGAGAGAGGGAAAATTACAAATACTGTATCCATTGTTTTTAAGGGTTTAAAATGTGTAGACGGCAATAAAATCCATTTGGGGAAAAAATCTTTACCAAGTTTTCTGAAACCATAAAAAGAGTTATACAGTGAGCCTTTGCCTTTGACAATTCTTAGTGTATCCCATGGCTTAGTAACTAAATTAGTGTTCTTTGTTTTTGTTTGTTTATTTTTAAGCAAAAGAAAATCCAGTAAAAGTTATAACAAGGCAGAGAGAAAGAACTCTCAGGAGAAGAGAAAAAATTGTCGCCAGATCATCAAAGCTTTTAATGTGATGATGAGAAGTTGTGGCTTGAATAAAGAATAGGTTTGGGTTGTAACTAACAGCTTTCAGGACAGTGTTTGTTCGTCTGCTGATCTAGAGCTAGAGGGATGATGTACTTTGCTCACCCTTTATTTCTTCTCCCAGTACCTAATTTTATTCCATATTTTAAATGTTTTCTTCTGTTAAAATATTTTATTTGGCTCCTTTTCCTTTCAGAACATTATTTTTAGCTTGAAATCAACAGGAAAAAAATGCAAACAGAGACTGCTACAAAATCTTAAATAGCTCAAAAGAGCAGTTATGAAGAAATTTTGTTAACAAGTCAGTTCCTTACTTATGCTTTAGATACATATTGTAAGAATATTCTCAGCAACTCTTATCAAAGAAGATTCTTCCCACTGTTGGGGGGATGGTTTGTTTCTGTTGTCCTACTGAAATGCCACCGCTAAAGGGTTTGGGTTGTGGGGAGGGTATTCATTTACTTATCTCACTGGTCTATTCTAGCATCTAGGTGAAAAACACTCATATAGAAAATGTTATAAAAATGTCAGCATTTGAAAATGGATACCACAATTATTTCTTATGCTCTGTTTAAGAGAAACATTAGGATTTCAGATACTGCTGCATGGTAACTGTTAATGACTCCTACACAAGGTACAGTTGGTCTAGGCCTGTATTTGAGCTAGGGGTGTGATTCCCTGCTTGCTTAGACATAGCTGCCCTAGCTCTGCTCAAGCTAGTGCACTACGAATAGTATGGTAGCTGCGGTGAGCGGCAGCCTGGGCTAGCTGCCCCAAGTACATACTCACAGGTCCAGGTGGGTTTGTACTTGGGGCAGCCCATGCCACTGCTTGCCTGCTGTGATACTGTAGCTACACTACTATTTTTAGCACACTAGCTCAAACAGAGCTAGTGTGGGTATGTGTACACGAGCTGGGAATCACACCCCTCAGGTGTCATGTAGTTGTAGCCTAAAAGAGAGGCTGTGACCCTGCAAAGGGATCCACCAAGCCCAGGGCTCTGCCTCAGTAAGTGTAAAGGTTTGATGGTTCAGAGTGAATGAAGAAGTTGTATAGCATTTATTTTCAAGTAGCTATTTAGCTAAATTTCATGTGTTTTATTGTTCCTCATTCTGTGGGCCACCGCCATCTGTTTTGTCCACCTGTTGCATCCTGTTTGTCATACAAGTGGTGAGATGTCTGGAGCAGAGACTGTCTTCTTTGTTACATGTTTGTTCAGTGCCTCACACAATGGTGCACTCGTCCTTGGTTGGATTCCTAGGCGTTAGTGTAATAGTAGGTGAAAGGAAGATTGCACACAGTCAGTACTCCATCTTCCAGCACTTTAAAAATCATTTATTTAAAAATATTTGAAAATCAGTATTTTATTTCCATAGAGAAAAATTACATATTTGCAAATAGAGGATTAAATTGTGGTCAATCTATCATAGTGGCGCAGGGCATGGGCCAGCTGCCTGCATCACAGATAGCCGTGTGAGAGGGTGTAACAGACTGCTGGGAATCAGCAATTGAACCAGCACTCTGGTCAGTGTTTAATCAGTTGGACAGCCCCCACCTCTGGGAGGGCCTGATTAAGGAGAGGAGTTCCTGATTACCAGATCAGATTGGGGCTGGGAAGGTAATGAGCTAATAAGTCTATTAATAAGAAGACTGAATACAAGAGCACAGGAAGGAAGTGGAAGATGGGGAGGGAGAACAGACGGGGCCTGACAAAAGGGAGGTCTCTGAGAGGAGACACCTTCCCCCTAGGGTGACCAGATGTCCTGGTTTTATAGGGACAGTCCTGATATTTGGGGCTTTGTCTTATATAGGTGCCTCTTCCCCCACACCCCCCATCCTGATTTTTTACACTTGCTGGCTGGTCACCCTACTTCTTTTGGCCCCTCCCCCCCTTTTTTGGGAGAAGGGGTAGAAAAGCTGGATAACCTTGTCAATACTGTGACTGCACTAGTATGTAAAAAGTAGTGGAGTGAAACACTGTAAATAAACTGCACAGTGGGATTTACAAGGTCTCTGAGCAGTCTGTGCAAGGCAGAAAGGATGGGAGCAGAGGGACCCCATCACACGTGGGTAGTTGTTTGGATCCTGCATTTATCCATGCAGACGGAGACCCTGATGGGGGGAGCTGCTGTAATGGTTTGACAGGCTGGGAGAAGGAGGAGATATTACAATGGCTGGTGGAACCGCAGAAGGAAATGCAGAAAACCTTGTAGACCTTCCTGTAGTCCTGCCATTGGAGAGACTGTCTGTGCTTGCATGGCAGGCTGAGCAGCATAAAAGCCCGCAGGAATTTATAAGGGAATGAGACCAGGTTCAGCATCAACTACTATAAAGTGCAATGAGTCCTGCAGCTGGGACTGGCAATCAAGCACAGGGGGTACGCCTCTGCAAATGACCCCAACACAGTTTTGGTCATATTTGAGAGAGTGGCTATTGGGGCAGGATGGAATAAGAGAATCTGGGCCCTATGGCAAGCATCCTATTTAATAGGGGAAGCTCAGGTGGCCTACATGACTCTCAGTGATGAGCAGGCAAGGGATTACAAAGTGGTTAAAGTGGCCATCCTAGACTTGGTGGGCCTTTCCACAGAGAAGTATCAGTAAGAATTATGAACCATCAGATAGACTGGGGGATTACAGCCCTGAGTATTTGCCTGAAAATTGACAGCCTGGGCCAAATGTTGATTGAGGCCAGATACCCAAAGTGTGGGCGATATCACGGATGCTGTTATTCTTGAACAGTTCATTCAGTCTCACGGAGAATACCCAGGTATGGGTCAGGTGGCATCAATCCATTGCCCTAGATGCAGCAGTTAAATTAACAGAAGAGTTCATAGAGGTGGACATTCCCAGTGGAGGACAGCAGTTTAAGGGACCAGATGTGGGAAGGAAGACCAGAGAATTTACAGTCAGAAAGGGTGCCAAGACTAACAGGGAAGGGCCCAGGGAACACCATCTGGATTGAGGGCTGTCATGTGTTAGCTGTGTGGGTGGCAGGAACATATACAAAGAGATTGCTGTATATGGAGTGTGGGTTTACAGAATTCTGTGGTTGGGTTGGGACTTCCAAGCAGGGAGAAAGAAGGAAGTTACTGACCATTTCTGTAATGTTGGGGAGGAGGTATTAAAGAGATGTGGTGGACACAGCCTCACACTGTTCACTAATAAGGGGGAAGTTGGTCAAACCCCATTGGATACTTCCTGGAGCAAAATGAGGCTTGAGTGTATACATGGAGGGGATAAGAAACTCTGCCCCATGGCATAGGTGCCCCTTGAAGTTTGGGAGAAGATTAAAAGGAAGTGAGTTGGATAGTGGATGGGTCGCTGCCACCCCCAATTTAAGCACAGGCTGTAAACTCTTCCCATTAGGGAATTAAAGGGGTGTCCAGGATCCCCAGAGGGAACTAATGAAACCCATGGCAAAGGAAAAAGAGCCGTTAAATATAGAAGGGTTAGAAAATATTAGACAGGAGAACACAAGCCAAAGAGAAAATAAAGAAAGGGGAGTATCCCTAGAGATGAAGGGGGAGGGAAAAAAAGACAAGGAAATAGTTTCAGGGATAAAGCTAACCCAAGCTCTTTAACAGCAGTCAAGTGGCTGTCTAAACTCCTACCTCCGGAATGCCAGGAGGAGGGTATCCAAAGAGGAGTTTGGAGGATTTGCAGGACAAGCGACCATAGGTAACCAGGAGGAGAAGGGTCACCAGCAGACCCCTGCACAAAACAGAGGGTGAGAATGCGGCGAGGGGACTCCAGGTTATCCCTGGTGTGAGGACCTGTGGACCAAAGTGGAATTGCGAGGGTGACCTCCACCCAGGAAATGTGTTTTTTTTTTTTTTTTTTTTTTTTGTGGGTGGAGAATGGGTGGACCCTAAAAGGGAATCTTAGATGATCACCCTGGAGGCAAAGAAAGGCTGAAGCTGAATAGCACCTCTGGTAAAGGCAGGAGAGTCTGGGGAAAGAAATACCTTTCTGGCAGGCAAGGGGAAGAGGTGTGTGACAACTGAACCAGTACGCTGGTCACTGTTTAACAGTTAGGCCCTGGGGAGGGCTAGATTAAGGAGAGAAGTTCCTGATTACCAGATGAGATGGATCTGGGAAGGTAATGTGCTAATTAGCCCATTAACAAGGAGAGGAGCGAGAGGGCGAGGTTGGGTGAGGGTGAGAACTGGCTGGCTGGGCCTTACAAAAGGGAGCTCGGTGGGAGGAGACACCTTCCCTGCCTCCCTCTTGTTTTTTGAGAAGGGGTAGAAAACCTGGATAACATTGTAAATACTGTGACTGCACTAGTATGTAAAAGGTGGTTGAGTGAAACGCTGTAAATAAACTGCATGGTGGTATCTACGAGAGAGAAGGTCACTCAGCGGTCTGTGTGAGGCAAAGAGGAGGGGAGCAGAGGGACCCCATCATAGAGGGGAAGAAGGCTCCAAAAAGCTGCTATATCTCCACTGTTATGCAAGTAGGTGGGAGGGGGTGGAGCTACCCCAACTCACCAGCCAGTATAGCTGCCCCAGTGCATGTATGTTGTGCTGGGCATAGACTCAGAGCAATTAACTCCCTTTCTAGAGCAGTGGGAGAACTGGGAGGGAGATTCTAAGGTCCAGAAGTTATGTGCGTGTTACAAGAATGACTGGGTGAAATTTTATGATCTATGTTATGCAGGTGGTCAAACTAGATGATCATAAAAGTTTTTTTTCTGGCATTAAACTCTATGAATTGTGACTCTTCAGTCATAATCTTCCTCCTAAACTGTTCTTGAGGCTATGCAGTAATATACTACCTCTTACTCTGGGCTCATCCAAAGGTCTGACTGAGCCCTTAGTTTTTAAAATACATTATTTTCCTCCTCCCTATTCAGTGAGTATACCGCTGCCTCATTCACTACACATCATGTAGTTGGTGTGCCAAGAGCCACAATTTCCTTTTGGTTGCAATGATGTAAATCCAGATGTGGAGTTGCTCTGGATTTACTTTACTGTAATTGTGAACAGAACTTGGTCCAGAGTGGGACAGAGAATCTCAGTATTCCTGCTTCATGCACCATGTTGTCTTGTGAACCTGTTTATGGTCAACCTGTCCACTGAAGGATAGGGGTCCTGGAAATAGTAGTATGCAATCTTGAAATGAAAAATTACATCATAATACCTACACATACTAATCTCTAGAGAAACCCAATACAGCTACCATGTTAAGGCTTCATTCTAATTTATAATAAGGCCCTTATACATGGCACTTAGAGTGGGAGTAACACAGTACAGTGCCAGAGTGGTGTAAAGGGGCCTTAGTGTAACTGAAAATGCAGCCTACACTGATGGTATGCTGCTGCTTAGCTTTTGAGGCATTGCAGGAGGAATGGAGTGTTTCTCCACTCTGCTGGGTGTAAACGAGGGGCAGGTACTTTCTGACTCCCTTTAGATCATTAATTGAAGAGGAGGGGGAAGAGGTCCTTTCCTGGCATTCTCATCTTCACAGACAGAAGATATAAAAGCAGCCTTCCTGACCCACAGTGGTACATGGGGACAGGTCACATCCAAGACACAAAGAAGAGGTTGGAAGTGGGGAAGGAGCAGGCTTTAGGGAATTTGGGGGCAACAGAGGTGGCATTTGGAAGGGTGGAAGTTCTCTGATGATTGGACTTCAACAGAACTTGAACCTGGAATGTAATGTGCATTAGGTGGCCTGCTTCCAATCCCTGTGAATGAATTCTGCAAGGTCAGATTAATGGATTATGTGAGCTAAACCCTTCAAGGTCCATTCAGTTCTAATTGCTCCCACCCAGTGTAGAGTGTTGACTTATACTTGTCCCCATGAAATCAAATAGACCCAAATGAATGGCTTACAATGAATACTCAGAGTGGCTGTAGCATGCAAGTTTCCTGTGAAGTGGTTTAGAGTGAAGCAAAAAAGCAACAAAGGGGAAAGAAAAGCCCTATTGCAATGGATTTATATGAGCTAAACAGCATTATAATATCTGAATGGTTTTAGGCCGAAGTGGCATGTGGAATTGGAGAGATTTGCATAAGTACTAACTTGCCTCCAGTGTTAGCTACAGCTGACTAAACAATTAGTATGGAAATACTGTAATGTCAAATCTATGGTCACAAACTGTATGAAAATGTTTGCATAAAAGTTCATGAACTGTTCTTTTTGCCCTCCTTCTGAGCCTGTTTTTCTTCCATCCTCCTTGTCTCTGTGTTGCCTTGCATTGATGGGGCCATTGCACTTTGAGGCTGGACTCTTTAAATAAAATCTTTCAGTCTGGAATCACTTTACTTCTGAAATTGAGAAACTTTAATGTTGGCAGTGGAAGAAAAGTAGGGCAACACATTTAGGGCTTTCCCAGTCTAGAGAGAAGCCTTGTCCTCTCTGAATAACTGTATATATGATGATACATCTGAGAGCCTATTTTAGAGGAAAAAGAAAACGCTTTATTATTAAAGTGAAGAAATGGGAGTCAGATCTGGCTTTACTCCCAGCTGTGCCACAAGCTTCAGCCTCAGGCTTAATTTTGTGTGTGTCTGTTTCCACATCTGTAATGAGATGATAACACCACAGAGGGCTGTTGTGAGGCTGAATTCATTCATGTGTATGAAGTGCTCTGAGAATGTTGGATGGTATTGGGTGGGCATAACCTGTAATTTAGTTCAGTGTAAGAGACTACCTTATTAAAACTAGAGTGTCTGACTAGCATGATATAGTCACTGAAGTTTTACCAACAGCACTACGTATGTCATAATAATGATCCTTTATATATAAAATGGAGAAGAGTAAGAAATAAACTTCAATCCAATCTCACCCAGCAGAGGCCAATTTTTATAGAAAGGACAGCCCCTTTGTCTATGTTATGCTAATGTTGGAATCCTGTAGTGCAATTATATTATGAATGTCCCAATATTAGTAAGAGAGACAAGGTGAGTGAGGTAATCTCTTTTATTGGACCAAGTTCTGTTGGGGTGAGAGACAAACTTTCGAGCTTGTCTCTTTCACAGACAGAAGTCGGTCCAATAAAAGATATTACCTGACCCACCTTGTCTCTCTAATATCCTGGGACTGATACTGCTACAACACTGCACCCAATAACAGTAACAAATAACAGACATTGTCTAATGGATTGTAGTGCATTTAGCTACATAACTGTTAAATGCTTTTTCCTGTTAAATCTCTAAGGATGATGTTGTCTACCGAGACATGCAGCCATTTTGTGTTCAATTCATTGTAGACTGTAGGAGTGGAAAAACACCCCATGCTCTCTTATGGAGGCTTGACTTTTGTTTTTTCTTTCTTTGGTCCTCTGAATCTGACAAATTATCTGCTTGCTCTTTGTGGTATGAAAAAAAATAACATTATAGTTATTCTTCAGTAAATTCTTCTTGTTCCTCATAACAAGAACATAGCTGCTATCTAAAGCTGGTCTAAAATTTTCCAATTACATATTTTTCTGTGTGAAAATGCCATTTCATCATCAAAACTTTCTCTGGGAATGTGTTGAATTTGATGAAATTTTGTTTTGGAATAAAAATGGGGGAAAAATTATTTTGATAAGATCAAAATGTTGAAACTTACCAGAATGGAACATTTCAATTTTTCATTTTTGAAAACTTTTTGAAATTTATTTTATTTTTTTAAAAACAATCTAAATCAAAATGAAATGTTTAGAATTCATCAAAATGTTTAGATTGACTCAATTAAAAAAATGTTGTGGGAAATGTCAAGGTTTTTTTTGGTCTTTATTCCAATTTGGACAAAAACATTTCAAAATGTTGGAATTTCCCATGGAACAGAAATTAAATTTTGACCAATTCTGCTGCTGACCCTTGATGGTACCTGTTCTTTTTGCGGATACAGACTAACACGGCTGCTACTCTGACACAAAGGGTATGTATGTTATAAAGTTATATGCTGCCTATTGAACTTCAGCTGAAGCCTACCTAAATTTAATCCTTCTGCATTTGAATATAGCAGTTCTCTTCACATCCACTCAGGTATACCTCTTGGTTTCTCCACAGCTGCATTATGTCGGGTATTAATTACAGCTGATTAAACAATGGATTTTGTTTAAACTTGGACTTTTGGGCAAAAAACAAACAAAAACATAAAAAAACAAATACTGTAATATTTTGGCCAAAACCAAACATTTCAATTTGGAAATGCTGCCATGATTTATAAATTCCAAGGTCAGAAGGGACCATTGTAATCATCTAGGCTTACCTCCCTTATAACACAGGGCAAAGAACTTCCCCTACATAATTCCTATTTTAGACAAACATCCAATCATGATTAAAAAAATTGCCAGTGATGGAGAATCTACTGTAACCCTTGATAAACTGTTCCAATCGTTAATTACTCTCACTGTTAATTTTTTTTACTTTTATTTCCAATCTGAATTTGTTTAGCTTCAACGTTCAGCCATTGGATCATGCTATCCCTTTGTCTGCTAGACTGAAGAGCCCAGTATCAAATATTTGTTCCCATATAAGTGCTTATAGACTGTAATCAAGTCACCTCTTAACCTTCTCTTTGATAAGCTAAATAGACTGAGCTCCTGGAGTCTATAACTGTAAGGTATTTTTAATCTTTTAATCATTCTCATGGCTCTTCTCTGAACCCTCTCCAATTTATCAACATCCTTTTTGCATTGTGAGCACCAGAACTGGACACTATTCCAGCAATAGTTGCACCAGTGCCAAATACTAAGCCTCATAGGAGTTGATTTTGGATGTCTTATGCTCCCATTCTTTACTGTAGTCTGGTCTCTGTAGGTGGTTTGTATCTTCCATGAAGCTCCATAGTCTCCATTCATAGTGAGGAGAGGTGCTTGCATCATGGGAGTCCCTAGCCATGGTGTGTTATGGAAGATATAGTCCAGCTGTGCCCATACAGAAGAATGGGAACATGAGGAAACTGAACTAAATTTCTTATGCAATATCATAGTGGGATTTCTGAAATGAAATATTTTGGGTTTGGGGCATTTGGTTTTTCAAGGAAAAATTTAAAATTTCCAGGGACAGCAGATACTCTTCACACATTAGCATGTACACACAAAGACCCAGAAAAAGTGTTTACCTGAAAACTCAGTTTTCCATTGAAAAACCATTTCAAAGAAAAATTTGCAACCAGCCCTAGTATTAAGATTAAATACACCAGTGGCTGTAATTTTCTTTGAATTAGAACATTTGTTAAATGTATCTTCTACATTATCCCAAGTCCCAGTGAAATGGTTAATAGCAAGTCTATGCAAATGAAACAAACAACTACAAAATATTAGGTTAGCTGTACATTAATGGAATGCATATTAGTTGTTAAACCTCTGGGAGGTTATTACCGTAGGAAAAGAAGGATGGAATGCTATGTATATTATCCTGGGCACTGTGTGGGAAATCTACTTCATCTCTGACCTTGCAGAAGAACAAATACAGAGGAAAAAAAAATCTGAAAGCAAGTCTGTTTTTACACCTAGGGAGGGATTTTTAAAAACACCCAGCATTAGTCTAGTTTTGCTCCCCTTGAATTCAATGGTAAAGCTCCTTTACTCTTCAGTTGAAGGTGGAGTTAGGCCACTGCTTTGTGTTTTCAAAAATTCTACCCCAAACGCATGACTTATTGTAGGTGTTTGCTAATATTGTTGCACCCAAAAAGTTTGAAATATAGAGTGGGGGTGTAAGGAGGAAAATGTTCTGGGGTGGGGAGGGAGACTCTTAACATTTTTTTAAAAAATTGTCTAAGTGCCTAAGGAGCTTTATATGTGTGCATGATAATACTGTAAGTCAAAATAAATAAAGGGGTAAATAACTTGAGCGTATAGGCTTTTTGAATGCAAAATAATTCTATTGATTTCAAGGAGAGCCAGTAACCATATTTATTATAATCAGCTGCAATAAAAAGCCCTGCATGCATTTGGTAGATGAGCCTGCTCTGCAAGCTCCAAGAGATATGAAATGAATTCATACAGATAACTGACTCAGCCTCACATTGATAGGCATGGCAGGCTGTGCCAATCATTCTATTCTTTAGGGATTAGATGAAGACATGATTTCAGATGTCATGCTTTCTGTGTATAACCAATGTTCCTATTATCAATCATCCACAAATGATATTCAGATAGGTATTATTATGTCTCTGAGTATGATCTGAGAGTTGTTGGAGGACAAATAAGCTAAAAACATGCCAAACACTTCTGGGACATTTTCCTAAACACATTTTATTAATAAAATATATTATGTTACTTGTTGATTCATATTATGGCTGGTGTTATAGACTTTAAAAATCATTTCAGTATATTGACCACATGTAAATCAACAGTAAAAGGGATTTTGTAATATATGAAGATAACAGCCATATCAGGAGCCTAAAGCTTAAGAGCTGAGTAGAACTGCAACTAAAATAGTCTTTTGAAGATTCACAGAGTAACTAGTAGTCTAAAAATGGGTGATTGCACATCTACCTGGCTTCATAAACGTACAAGAGATAAACACAGCTTCTAGAACCTTGGCCATTTGCTTTGGCTGTGTGAAGGTACACGTACTAATTGGGCAACAGGACTTGCCCTCCTCCTTTTAGATCTCTAATCCTAAATGTGCAAAGGAGGGAAATTATTTTAGGAAAAGCTTAACCTGTATTTTAACATATTTAAAGCTAAGGATGAGAGAATTAATTTTGCCTTATTTAGAATCAACTTGAAAATCATGGGTTCTAAATTTAGATAAGACCTCAAAACAGCTGAGGTTCAAGCAGGCGCTAACAAAATGGGAGTCTGAAGTGCCTGTATGGATTTTAAATTGCATTCACCTGGTGGTACTAGAAGCCGGGAAAGCATTACTTTTTTTGAGCAGGGTAGGCTTCTGTTAGTTAGAACTACATGCTTTCCTAGATTGATTTTCTTCTAAACAACAATGGGGAAAATGTTTCACAAAAACTAATTTCCATGAAATCCCCAACTAAAAATAAAGTTCTAAAGGTTACATAAAATCTCCTTTGGTTTGCCTTTCCCTGTTTAGAACAGTTGATCAGCTTCCAAAAAAGGAAGGTTAGAAATAGCAAAAGTATCTACTAGGAACACTACAACAGGACAAAGATGCATGTGAGCATTAGCTGAAAGACAGTTTTAAATAAGCTGAACTCATAAACAGCTGCCTTGAATCAGAGAACCTTAGATAACTTGGAGCCATTGCAAGGAATCCAATAGTGCTGAAAGATATGGGAGGAGATATTGATTTTTAGCCTTTTTACAAAGAAAAAAGAAAGAAAATCCTTTACTATTATAAGTCAGAAAAAGAGGAGGGAAAGTCAACCTAACAGCCAAATATTGGAAAAAGAGTGCAAGAAATCCTTATGGTTGCCAAGGTAGCTGATCTTAGTAGTTTTTGCCAGGCCTGCAAAACATTTTGCTACTAACCCCATGCCCCACCTTTCCCTACCCAGAAACAAAAGAACTAATGCCTACCACCCAAATAAGGATAACTTACTTTTTTCTACCATGCTCCTACCTCCCTGTGCATTAATGTGAACGAACAACACAATCTCCATGTTTATAAATAAACAGAGTAACCATGTGTGCCAGAGAACCAGGAATGTCCCTGTGTTTATGGCCAACTCCTGTTGGTTTTACAGAAAACAGTATTTTGTCTTGTGGTGACCAGGGTCACTGGACAGAGCTACTAGCCAGCTGAGCCTGGGTGAGCAGAGATGTACCATTTCTCTCTTTTCTGTCCCCTTCCTCCCATAACCCGCATCCCAAACCACCAACCCTTCCTGTATGCACCTCTCTGACATTCACTACAACCGTACGGTAGGAATCCTCTGTCCCCAGGACAAGGGTTTTCATCTTGAAAACCGTATTGCCCAATAAATAAACTCTGGTGTTTTTTTAAAAATATGCACACTGTCTCAGACTATTAACTACCATAAATGGTTGGGGCAGCTTAAATGCAGGCAGCTCAGAGTTTGAGGAACATTTCTGATTTTTTTGAATAAAAATTCAACTAGTAGACTGCTGTATTTAAGGCTTTTTGACAGTTAATGTTTCTACTTTTATCACAAATCCTGAGAGCCATTCCGACTCACTGAAGCCTCCAAATAGTTCTTGAACAATTTACGTTTCAAACAGTTTTATTCTTCAGCAGCCAGATATGTTCAAGAAAATATGCAGCATGACAGTGTCATGTGGGTTAATCTGAACTACTGCTGCAGTCTATTCTTAATAACTAGTAGTGATAAAGTCAATAACTCTTCAGCAGGACTCTTTTGCTCCTTTGTTAGTTCCTAATCATGGAAGTCACAATGATTTATTTGGTTTGTTAGTAATTCTTTGCAAGCTCCACACTATAGCCCAGGGGTCGGCAACGTTGGCACATCGCTCGCCCGCGCCGCTTCTCGCCGCCCCCATTGGCCCGGGACGGCGAACCGCGGCCAGTGGGGGCCGCGATCGTCCGAACCTGCCGTGTCAGCAGGTAAATAAAACTGGCCCGGCCCGCCAGGGTGCTTACCCTGGCGAGCCGCGTGCCAACGTTGCCGACCCCTGCTATAGCAAGACTTTAGTATTTTTTGCTGGGCCTGCGAAAGAATTTTTTGTCCTTTTCCTCCAATTGTAAAAAGCTCCTGCTCATCATCATAACATGGCTAAGAGTAGGTATTGGTGGGTTAGCAAGATGATCCTTTGGCATATTCCCAAACTTAACTGGCTTTCCATAACTCTGCTGCTCCCTCTCAACCTGCTCTTCTTTCATTGTCCTCTGTGCAGTCAGTTATGCCACCAGCTTTACCAAAAGAAGGAAACTATGGCTGTTTTCCTTAAGCCTAGCGCTGATAGATAATGAAGGAACTGTGGATCATGTGCAATGTTAAAAAAAAAAAAAAACCCTGACCAGCTTTCACGCCTAGTGATTGATTTACACTGTCTACAGGTGATCTACATAAGGAAAAGAGTTAGAAACTTACTTTTTGAACAATGAAAGCTGTAATTTATCCTTTGTTTTTAGCTCTCTGAAGTGTTGATGGCCCATAGTTGTGGGACCACAAAGGCCTGCTGTGTAGGGCAGTATAATTTGTATGACATAGGAATGAGAGGGGCGAATTGGAGACAATATGATTACACTGGGTGAAGTGTAAGTGCTGATTTCAGCATACAATACATAGCATACCTTGGATCCAGGTGACAGTACAGAATCAAAGAACTTGAAGATAAAAAACAGATAATTGGTCATCTGGTGCTACTCAACCTGCTAATGGCTTGATTTCCACTTCCATGCACCAGGGGACTGATTCCTTGTTATGCTATGGATCCTTTACATTACTCTGCTAGTGCAAAGGAGTCATAAATCAAACTACTGGTCTTCCACTGACATAAGATGAATCCCCAGGTGGTGCACTGCCAGCATATTGGCTCTATTGGCTTCCTGGAGGTGTTCTTGGTTTTAAAAGAGTGTGTGGCCAGAGTAATTGCAGTACGGGTTTTCCCAGCTTCTGGAATTGCTCCCTTATACCATATGTACCAAGGTGTAACATAGAGCAGTTGAGGAGCTAAACAGACTCCAGAACAAGGGAAGCAAAAAGGTAGCAGTATTTGCCTCCCACTTCTCTCCTCTCTCTATATGTGTGCTGAACAGAGCTCATTCAGAACAGACCCAGTCAGACCCTTAGTGTAGGCAATTACAGCTCTGCAAAGTTAATGTAAAATTATTTTTACAGTGTCTTGGGCCATGTGTACACTACACACTTACTTTGGTATAGTTATTTTGCTCCGGGATGTGAAAAATCCACACCCCTGAGCGACGTAGTTATACCAACCTTACCCCCCCATGTAAAAGCTCTCCCGCCGACATAGCTACCACCTCTCAGGGAGGTAGAGTTATTAAGCCGATGGGAGAGCTCTCTCCCATCAGCTTAGAGCATCTTCACCAGATACAAGCAGCACCAATGCAAGTTGCTAGTGTAAACCCGCCCTTACATTAATTTTGCACAGGTGTAAATGCCTACAAAGGTGCAAGGCAGAGGAGATTCACTCTGTCACACACCCCCTTTTCTGCTCTCACACTCCATACATATTTCTCATTCACCAGACTCTCAACTCCCCCACTCAGTTGTTCACACTCCAACTCGCCCCCAGTCATTCCCTAACCCATTCAATGACTGCTCACCTCTAGATTCAGTCACCCACCATTCACCCTTGGCAATCAATTTCCTTCCACCCCAAATTAATCAGTTCTCTCATCTCTTCTCCTCTTCCCACCAAATTAATCAATTCTCTGACCTTTCCCATAAATATCTTTCACAACCTCACCAGTTTATCAGTTCTGTTCCCACTTCTAGCATATCTATTGCTTCTCAGAAGCATCTCTTGAAAGCTGCAACAGTTACAGCAACCCCTTTATGCCAATCTTCTTACAGCTTCAGGAGCATTCTCAGGAATTCTCCCCAAGCTAGGCTCCCTCCAGTTCTTTCCTGGTGCCTCACCTCTTCTCCTGGCTGCTTTTCCAGTCCCTACAAAGGGGCTAGAGATCCTGCTCTACCTTTGCCTGTGCTTAGGGAGGGGCGCCTAAATCTTTTAGACTCTTCTCTGAAAGGAGATAGGGAGCTGAGTATCCTCTGTTCCAGTGCCTTTGCTTGGAGAGGGACCATGGATTGTTGCAGGAGGCTACAGGGCTTTAGATTTGGTCTTACCTGGTTGGGGCTGAGACCAGTGGGCACAGACCAAGCTCAGGGGGAGTCCAGAGGAACCACTGACCTCGACTTTCATGTGGAGGCAGGGTAGGGAGGAGTCTGGATGATTCAGCAGGCAATGCTGGTCTGCTATTGGATTAAGAAGAGTGTACCAATACGGTAACTCCACCTACTGCTCGCATGCTATGGCATTGGTTTACACTGAGTTCTTTCTCTAAATATTTTTCTTGGTAACAATAAAGGCTAGAAACATGTTTTAAAAATGAATGCTTAGATTCTGGTTTGGAGGCAAGTTGGATTTTGTCTGGCTGAATAATTATAATAATAATAGTTGTGGGCAAGACTTTTCTGTTGTTTTAAATCACCCTTTCTAAGAAGCTGGGCCGGTATCTCAATGTATCTAATCAAATGTGCACACAGTGAAAGAATTTCTCACTTAAAATAATATCAAACAACTAAAATAATGTATTTTACTGCTGCTCCTACCAATGCCTCAAAGTTTTTGTCAGTCTTTAGTTTGGTTTTTATAATACTTACTCAGGGTCTGATATTTAGCTGTATTGCAGTCACTTAAGAGATGAGACCACAGAGTGCTCTTTTAGTGGATTCCCTGAAGCAAATGCTAGTTGCCCACAGTTGATGAGGATAACAAGTCCTTTAGGGCAGTAGATGCTTGCAAACCCTGTTGTAACAAATCTAAGATAAGATAGACATTGCATGTGAAAGTCTGAGCTTAAACAAAAACACATGAAGTAATGGTTGTGGGTTTCAGCTAGCTAGAAAATCTTTCTGATAAGAAAACAAGGATTGTCAGGATAATGCTACTTACATCAGGTATTCTGCCTTGATGCTGAGACTTGGAGTAATCATGGAAGCTGTGACTTTCATTCTCTTCCATGGACCTTAGAATCAAAGGGTTAAAAAGGACCACAAGGGTCATCTAGTCTAACTCCCCTGCCAAGATGCAGGATTTGTTGTGCTACAGATAGCTATCCAGCCTCTGTTTGAAAACCTCCAATGAAGAATGTTCCACAACCTCCCTAGGCAATCTGTTCCATTGTCCTACTGTTCTTATGGTTAGGAAATTTTTCCTGAGATTTAATCTAAATCTGCTATGCAGTAGGTCGAACCCATTGCCTCTTGTCCTGTCCTCTGTGGCAAGAGAGAACAATTTTTCTCTATCCTTTTTTTATGGCAACCTTTCAAGTATCGGAAGACCACTGTCATGTCCCCTCTTAATCTCCTTTTTTCCAAACTAAACATACCCAGTTCCTTCAGCCTTTGCTCATATGGCTTGCATTTCATCCCTTTGATCATCTTTGTTGCTCACTCTGGATCCTTTCCAGTTTTGCTACATCCTTTCTATACGTTGGTAACCAAAACTGGACACAATCCTCCAGCTGAGGCCTAACCAGCGCTGAATAGAGCGGTACCATCACCTCCCGTGACTTGCATGCTATGACTCTGTTAATGCAACCTACAATTGCATTTGCAAACAGCATCGTGTTGCTGACTCATGTTGAGGTTGTGATCCACCAAAACTCCCAGATCCATCTCAGCAGTGCTGCTGCCAAGAGTTTTCCCCTATTCTCTATTTGTGCATTTGTTTTTTCTTCCTAAGTGTAGCACCTGACATTTGTCTTTGTTGAATTTCATTTTGTTGTTTATATCCCAGTTCTCCAATTTATCAAGATCCCTCTGAATTTTAGCTCTATCCTCCAAAGTATTGGCAACCCCCCCTCCAGCTTTGTGTCATGTGCAAACTTGATCAGTATGCTCTCTATACCTACATCTAGGTCATTAATAAACACGTTAAACAATACTGGACCCAGAACAGATCCCTGTTGAACCTCACATGAGACCTCCTTCCAATCCAACATCATTCCATTAATAATAATTACTTTTTGCTTGCTATTGTTTAACCAATTATGTATCCACTTAATGGTAGTTCTGCTGAGCCCACATTTCTCCAGCTTACTTATCAAAATGCATGTGGGACTGTGTCAAAAGCCTTGCTGAAGTCCAGGTATATTATGTCCTCCGCATTCGTCCTATCCACCAAATCAGTTACCCTGTCGAAGAAGGAAATCAAGCTGGGTTCCATGCTGGGTGCTAGTGATTACCCCTTCATCCTCCAGGTATTCACAAATTGAATGTTTCATACATTGCCCTAGTAGCTTCCTAGGTATCAAAGTCAGGCTGACTTTAATTAAACCAGAAATGTTATCGGTGAATAAATGGTTTAAGGTTTTTAATTTAAAATGTGATGATACAGCCCTGAGGCTATATATAGTACCAAGAATTTAGTTTACCACAAGGAAATCCCATAGACTGGTTAAGATCCAGGGCACACGTGTGTTTTTCGCATGTTTTATACATTGCTGTGGAGTTTAAAGGACCAGGTTAAAATCTGTGAATATCAACCTTTATAATTGATTACTTTGCTGTTTCTGCAGCCCAAGAAGATGCTTTTAGGCTCGAGTTGTATTCCTAAACTTTATTTGATCTGGGATTTATTAATATCCAGTTCTCTACAAAAGCTCATACTCACAGAGCTTTCTGAAAGGTACTAGTGGATTTAGAGTGGAAGGCTAAACAAAGGCAAATGCTAACACACAAGCTATACACAACCAACGTGGGAAGAATACGTGATGGTGGGTTTTGGTAGTTAGAATCTTTTTTGAGTGACAGTCTGACCTATGTGTCAGGTTAAGCTAAGCAATGTTTTTGGTAAGAAGCATTAATGGTTGTGCCATAGGATTTCTGTGTCAAAAGTGTCTGACCACTTACAGGTCAGAAACAAAGATGACTCATGAACAGAGAATAAATGTGGTCTGACTAATTCCGAAATATTCTAATTCGTGTTGAGTTTAGTGGGAGTGTCTCCTAACATTAGACAAAATACCATCTGTTTGGCACAAGGATGCCAAAGGCAGTGGGCATAAAGAGCCACTTTCTAATCCAGCACACCCATACAATAACAGAACAGGCATCAAGAGGGGTCTTTGTTAACATGCTTACTACAATCCCATAGTCCCAAGTGATTTGCCAACTTCAGGCTAATGCAAGGCACTCAGCTTCTCATCAAGCATGCTATGGTCAGCTCTATGTGTTAGCAGTAAGTACGTTACTCCTCCTTGGAACAGCAGTAGAGTGTTTCTGACCACTAATAATGCTTCATCCCCTAAACTCTAAGGTATGCCACCTGATCAACCCTGTTCTCTTTCCTATACTTCATCATGACACAAGAAAGCAAAAGCTGGCCTGCAGTTAGTTATTTACAGAACAATAGATGAGAAAATTAACCCTCCGTTTGCACAGTAAACTACTCATATTGAATCACAACACTTGATGTCTAAGGCGTGTCATATTAAATGAAGTTAAAAGTTTAATTACATTAATTTAAAAAAATGCTGATTTTATTAAGTTGCTGAAGTTCTTATTAGAGATGTTCTCAAACAAAATCAATAGAGCCAAACACTTTGTGGGCTCTGGAGAAGTTCAGATTTAGAGCTGGACCTTGCAATGTTGGTCTATCACTAGTTAAAATTTACTCAAATATGCAGAAATTACACCCTCCTTCCCACACAAAAGCTGTTTACTTAGTGAAAAAGTTGCACAAGTGCATTTCCTGTGAGCACAATCCATACAAACAGGGAAATCAGCAGTTAACCCTAACATTAATTTCCACAGCAACTTCAGTTCACATGTCTAATCATGCAAATATCTTGATACCTATATGCACACAATCTTCACCTTCACAGCAGACTTTCTTTTACTTCCCATGTTACCAAATATCCAGCTCCCTCAGTCACACTCAAATACACAAGATTAATTGGATGTTTCTTCTGAAGTAGTGATAGCACAGTGCATGCTTTTACAAAGAAAGCATGTCTTTTGGTAAAATACCTTAAACTCCCCAAGGCTGCAGGTAAGCTTGTGCATTTGCGTGGGGTTTGGAGGAACTGAATGAATATGTGCATTGTGGCTGGATGTATGTTGGAGGGAAAGGGATTTCTGTTGTGCAGGTGGAGAGTTTGTGAATGTATAGGGCGCTGTAATGTTTGGCAATATGGGGCATAAGCAGGCATGTAGATGCAAGGAGGAGTGTATGGGGCCATAGGGGTAAGCAAGATATAACATGGGGAAGCAAGCAGGACTAAGGGGACAGCATGAGGCTGGGGGTGAGTAGAGCTAGGATGTAGGGCAGGAGGGAATAGGTTAGTGAGTGAGACTGTAGTGAAATTGGGAGAGTAAACAGACCTTAATTGGGAGCAAAGAGATTTCTTTCCCTGGTGAAGCATAGCATCAGGTGAAAAACCTCTCTGGCTTCTCCTTTGCCTTCACCTATTTCCTGTATTCCCCTTCCACAGACATACTCATTCCCCCTGCCCTCATACTCCTGCTCATTCCCCATGGTCCTCCCCCCTAACCCCCCCGCCCAAGGCTGCTGGGTAGCAATAGGTTTGTCAGAAGCAGAGCTGCCTTGAAGACCATCCTAAGGATTGTGAAAGTGGCTCTCCTGCTGACAAACCACAGGAAACTTCTTCTTCCCAGAGTGTGCCTCTTCCATTGTGAAGATGCAAACTGGCTTTGTCAGCCTAATTTGGCTACTACTCTACTCTCTCTTTGTTCCTTCTCACCATTTCTTGGCACCTAATAACAAGGGAGATTAGGAAGAGGGGTGGCTTGCTGCTGAATTGTACTAACAAACCAAGCTTGAACCTCCCCTGTGCCTCCCACACAGGCACTGTGTGGATCTGATGAACCTCATGCTCTTCAATGTGCAGAACAGCTGCTTCACTAGTCTGTGGAGAGAGAGAGGTGTTGCAGCACACTAGATATTTCTCTCAGAGCACAGAGAATCCCCTCTCCATAAGCTAGAGCAGGTGCATCGGATGGAGAGAGCAGGGCAGCACTGGTGTTCCCTGTTGCCACCACCTTTTTAATGTGCATACCCTCAATGCCTTCCCATAGCCCAGTTCACACACTGCTTCTCCCAGCATCTTCAGTCCCTCTCCGGATGTCTCTTGCCTCCACTCTGTCCACCATGTCCCCATACTCCAGCTCATTCCCATATTTCCATTTCTTCCCCTTCCCCCCGCCAAGGGCACCTTTTAATTTTTTTGGTAAGTCTTGTGATTTGTAGAAGAGCATGCCATTGACAAAATGTCTCTCCTCTCTTGTCTTCCTTTGATAAAACTCAATTTAGTTATGACAAATTACAGCAATAATTTTTAAATTACAGTAATAATTTTGTTTATTCAAGAGATTGTAAATATGAGATATGGGGTAAAATTTAAAGACTATGAAACATTTATATTTTATGAAGCATGAGGAAAAACTAATCAAAATTCCAAAAAGGGAGCATTTAAATGTTTACTCTGCTGAAGCTATTAAACTTTTTTATATAATTAATATTATCACATTTAATTGTCCCTTGAAGATTTATTCTGCCAAATTTGGAGATTAATAATTAAAATACAAAAGAGAGAGATTTTTAATAATGCTTTATGTTGAAATTGCAGTAAAACCTTAACTTTGGAATCACTACTAATACTTCCAGTACTATTCCGTATTTTCATTAATGACTTACAGAATTTGCAGATGACACCAAGCTGGAAGGAGTAGCAAGCACTTTGGAAGAGAGGATTAGAATTCAAAATGACCTTGACAAATTGGAGAATTGGTCTGACGTCAACAAGATGAAATTCAGCAAAGAGAAACACAAAGTACTTCACTGAGGAAGTAAAAATCAAATGCACAAGAAGACGACTGGGAATAACTGGCTAAGTGGTAGTACTACTGAAAAGGATCTGGGTGTTATAGTGGATCACAAATTAAATATGAGCCAACAATGTGATGCAGTTGTGAAAAAGGCTAATATAATTCTGGGGTGTATTCACAGGAGTGTTGTACGTAAGACATGGGAGGTAACTGTCCTGATCTCTGAGGCCTCAGCTGGAGTACTGTGTCCAGTTTTGGGTGCAACACTTTAGCAAAGGTGTGGATAAATTGAAGAAAGTCCAAAGGAGAGCAATGAAAATGATCAAAGGTTTAGAAAACTTAACCTTAAGAGGAAAGGTTAAAAAGAATCTGGGCATGGTTAGTCTTGATAAAAGAGGACTGAGGATGGACCTGTTAAGTCTTCAAATCTGATAAGGGTGTTATAAAGAGGATGATGATCAGTTATTCTCCATGTCCACTGAAGGTAGGACAATAAGTAATGGACTTAATTTGCAGCAAGGGAGATTTCGGTTAGATATTAGGAAAAACTTTCTAACTATACAGGTAGTTAAGCTCTGAAATAGGCTTCCAAGGGAGGTTGTGGAATCCCCATCGTTGGAGGTTTTAAAGAACAGATTGGACAAACACCTGTCAGAGATGGTCTAACTTTAATTGGTGCTGCCTCAACACAGTTGGCTGGACATGACCTCTTGAGATTCTTGGCAGCCTATGTTTCTATGATTCTATAATGCAAATGAAATTGGTTTTCTTCTATCTGATTCACAAATTGTGTAGAAAATGCTCTAATTATTTAGTAAAACAGGAAAAACAGCCCCAAGAATGAGAGAGAATTGCATTCTTTGCCCCAGATACACTACTCCCCCATCACTTGAACAGTAAAATCGAAGGGCAGAAAGGAAGTGACTGTTTGACATGACCCCCTCATTGAAATGCTGTGTTTAGATATCTTCCATCTGACTGCAGATACAGATGAGTTTATATAAACGTTAGTACTTCTGAAATGTTAATTATAACTGCAATTGTAGTTTAAATTTAAACATGATGCATTTTAGCTTGAGAAAAGTATAGATAATTTTGGCACAAATCTATTTTTAGAGTAGAGTAGAGTATTTACAAAGAAGCAAACAAAATTAAATTGGTAATGTTAGCTGTTTTTGAGAAAATTATAAAGCAATGTCATTTCCATAATTTATCTCAAAACTTTCAAAAAATATACACCAAGCGATATTACAGTAATTTGGATGTAATTTATAAATCCATATAATCTAATCTGTTTGCACAGGGAACATATTGTATAATTACTAAGTATTATATTACAGGGCCTGGACAAATAGATATTCTAAAACTCTGCCTCCCATCAAGTTTGGGCATGTCAAAATTAAAACTAAATTGACATATTTCAATTATCCAGGTTGATACAAGTAGAAATAGTTCAGTTATACATGGTTCTCTAATATTTTTTATGAAGTAATTAAACAATATTTGCATTAGATACACTACAGTTCAGCTCAGTAATGTCTTCACTGGTTTCCTGCGATGACTAGTTCTTTTCCAACAATTCCAGTTTTTATTAATTCAAATTAGATTGTAAATTCTTTGGGGCCAGGACCATGTCATTTTACAAAATACTTAAGAAGCCTTATGATGCTACCACAATCTAGTTAATAACAACAATGGATGAATGAATCTAATAGAATCAAGTTAAATTCACATATTTGATCTAATTTGGGAAGTACATTAAGCATTTTAAATAATACTACTTTGTTTCCTTGAATATTATCCATTTTTCATCAGTATCATGAAAACTGACACTTTCAGCTCTCTGGTGCAGTACTTGTATTAGTAATGTGCCATTACATTAAATTAGTTTGTTTGTATGATGCTGTACTTTATAAGAGCCTTCAAAAAGCTCAAGATTCGTGAGTCAATATATTTGTGAATAAAATCAACTGAAGTGGAAATGTCATTTTCTCAGAGATGCCTTTTTCTTTCAGTATTTCAAATATTGTACACTGATGTGGGGAAAAAAGCCCTTTAAAATATAAGGACAACATATAAAAAGTAAAATGAATAAAAGTATAGAAATTATTTAAACAAAAATCTTGTTATAAATGCCTTTGTACTGGAGTATGTGTAGTATTGAGAGAGAGCTAAATGATCGTTTCTGAAGCTTTAAGTATTTGATCAAAGATCATTTATAATTCTGTTTTTAAGAATTTAAGGACTGCAATATTTGAGTCCTTTTATTGCGATCTCCTGTTTGCTTAGCAGCAGCAAAACAATGACAAACTAGCAAATTGAATAGATGTCACTCCTAGGCTCCCCCTAAAATAGCTGCAGAAATGGTAGAAATGATTTATTCAATATAACTAATGCTGTAAAATATCTGTTTAGTATTCAGTATTTTATTAGATTAGCATTTCCTTGGGGGAGTGAAGTGATTCCTATAATGATACACGGGGCCTGTTGCTGATCACATCTTGATTGTCTGGAGTTTATATGTGCCCCAGAAGGTTGTATAAATCAGCTTTACACCAGGAAGGTTGGTCAGGTATACAAGTAGGGGAGCTGTACTGATTAGCTAGATGCATAGGGAGGGTTGGATGTTGTAGGGCTGCTTAGGAGCCAGGAAACTCATAAAACGGAAGTCCCCACTAGCCTAAGCAGCACTGCACACTTGAAAGGTCTGTAGCAAATTGCTCCTCATCCTCCTAGGACAACTGGGGAGCTCTGGGGCCAACTATCTCCTGATGCTTCCCTACAGTGGTGTGATTCTGCACAATCCCCAGTGTTGGTCTGTGACTAAGCACAACTGAGCTTAGAATGTATAATTTTCCAGCTTTGCCTAGCTTATATAAAATGGGAGGAAAATCACTGAGATTGTAAAATCTCTTACAGGAGAAACTTGTGGCTGCAAAATCTTGATAAGAAAATTGGTTGATTGTTTATGTCGTCGTTCCCCATCTTTATGCAAATTGACTGATATGTAAGTGTGTTCTGTTTTTTCTTCAGGTTCCAAGTGTGCTGTATGTTTGGCACAAACTACCCAAACATTCCAGTGGGTCCACGCCAGCCCACTGGCAGAGTTTAGGGGCATGTACATAAGGGCATACTTCTGTTTTCAGGGGAATGTGAGGAAGCAAAAATCCTTCTGGGATTCCCACTGTTCTTCCTGCCCATATTAATCTGCTTTAACAGTGAAGCTAAAAGTGAATGTTTATGACTCAGAGTGATTTCTGTGGAGTAGCATAGAAATGACGCTCCAATTATTTCTGCAGACATAAAGCTATCACTGCCTAATAACACTATGTCAAATGCATTGTTAAAGTAATATTTGAATTACCTTTGCCATTTGGGTAGAGTTTAGATTTGTCTGAGCTCATGCATAGTTTAAATGAAAAATTCTTTGCAGATCCTGAAAAGACTTCTCTTGTGATGAGCTTTATTTATTCTGGAACATTCTTGGCAAAATTTTATTGGAGGCATTCTTTTATTCTGCTTTCTCTTATCAGCAGTTAAATAGGAGGGAGAGCAAAACCCTGCTGCTCCTTTTATAATAATGTTGCCCCTTTGGCCCGAGCAGTTAGCCAATATCTGGGGCCTTGTCAGGTTGTTTATATTAGGAGGAGAAACTGATGGTACCAATCAGGTATTTCTTTGGTGCAATCCTGTTTATTTACAAATAATGTAAATGCAGCCCTGTTTCCCTGAACACAGTAGAATCATACAACAGTGGGCAGTTTCCTTGCTCAGAGCCTGCCTTTCCAGCACACTCTGTGTCCAAGGAACTCTGTCTCTCTTCTTTCTATAAGGGTCACATGTGAGACCGCTCCTCTTACTGTCTGCTGGCTTTCTTCTGTAGCACATCCACAGCTTGCCAAACCAACCCCCAATCCCCTCGCGTTTACAATCAAGGGCTTGGCTACACTTGCGAGTTAGTGCGCAATAAAGGAGCCCTGTGCGCACTAGCTCACTTCCCGTCCACACTGGCAAGGCAGGTAGAGCGCTCTGACTCCGCAGCTAGAGCGCTCCTGGTACTCCACCTCGGCGAGTGGAATAACGTTTGATGCGCCCCTGCTGGAGTGCTGCGGCACCAGTGTGAACGGGGTGTTGCATTACTGCGCTCTGATCGGCTTCTGGAAATGTCCCATAATCCCCTTAAGTCAAGTGGCCACTCTTGTCATTGTTTTGAATCACTGCAGGAATGCGGATATGCCCTTTGAAAGCTCTGTTTCTGACAGCCGGCTGCTTATCTGCTCCAAGACAAAGCAACCGTTAGTGTGGAATGCTGTGTGTGAGAGAGAGGGGCGGCGGGGAGGGGGAGGTCTGCTGCTTTCTGAACTTACAAGATAGCATGCTGACATGCTCTCAGCCCCCCCAAAACCCACTCTCTCTCCCCCCACATACACACAACACACTCCCTGTCACACTCCACCCCACTCCCCTATTTGAAAAGCACGTTGCAGTCACTTGCATGCTGGGATAGCTGCCCATAATGCACCATTCCCAATGCCGCTGCAAGTGCCGCAAATGTGGCCACGCCAGTGCGCTTGCAGCTGTCAGTGTGGACAGACTGCAACGCTTTCCCTACTGCGCTCTATGAAGGCTGGTTTAACTCAAAGCGCTCTACATCTGCAAGTGTAGCCATGCCCCAAGTAACCTCTTGGCCCACATGCTTAGCTCCCGGTCAGGCCTTGTCATGCAGCCCCAGTGACTTGGGCAGTGGCTTCTATTATTTCCAGCTATCTTGCTTTATACAAAGGCTTAATTGCTTCTTGCATTTAGCCTGAAAGAAGAGTATTTAGCACACCCATCAGCTTTAACCTGGTCTGTTACTGTCTATAGATCAAGGACCTGCTTGATGGCAGCTGTTAGCACCTTCCAGTAGAACAATAACATTGCATTTTAAGATGTGTGGCATCTTCATGAGAATGTAAGGTGATCATCTGCAGGAGTCAGGAAGGAATCCTATTTCTCCCCTTCCCCAATGTACAGTGTCTCATAGTTGTATAAGTGTATTCTGTTTTTTTTACCTTCCTCTGAAATATCACATATTGACCTCTGCGACAGAAAGAGTTTAGAACTCAACTGAGTAATGCCCTGACCTTGCATTCTTTTATGAGACCGTGTTAGCTTCTTAAGTCCTCATATATACATTTCTCTTGGTAGCAAAAGGGAAATCAGTAACAGTAAATCGCTTTCTAGTTCATATTTGTCACCAGCATTTTTCCTAGCTTTGCTTCTGATGGATGTAAGTTTCAGAAAGCCTCATGTTAATTGAGTATTTTAGGATCTACTTCATCTTGTCACAGACCATTCTCTGCAAAGAATCTGGTTGTAGTGATAGTGTCTCCCTTTTCATCTCATCATGCTCATGTTGTAGCTGAAACAGGGCACATTTCAAAATGTTTGGAGATTTGGTTAAGTTTTTCTTAGCTTATCCAACCTTTATCTGAAGTTTTCTGGTCTATCAAATTCATATGGAAATTTACCAAGATTTACATTAGTTCAAGTTTCCAATCAGGCTGAAAATAACAGCAACATTTTTTAACAGTATTTCAGGATTTCTGGTCCCATTTGTAAACAGAAGAGCAGGGAATAGACAATATTCTATTCTCAAGGGCTTTGGAGGGAGTGGGGGAGGTCTCCCAAAGGGGAAGATGGGGACAGACTGACCAGTGAACTTAAATGTTAGGCACAATAAGTGGAGTGATAAAGTTCCTGATGCATTTTGACTGGAGTTTTAAAAATATTGCACATTTCCACTTTCAAAGGAATTGTTAGGCATTAACACTACTGAAGATTTCAAACACAAAAACTTCTAACCTATGAGACTGGTTCTAAGCTGGTGCATAGAATCCAGTGGATTTTCATATTTTGCCAACCTATTCATGACAATACACTTCATAAAGTTTTGGGTTGTAATACCTTTGAAAAGATTCCAATTAGCTCACAGAGCTACAACCCGTCTGCTACAAGCAAGTCTGGTAGGTGGAGCCATATAATAATGATGCTACATTGGGTCCCTAATGAATAGTAGTTCCATTTCAAGGTCCTGATATTAATCTTGGAGACTTTCAGTGACTTGGATCTAATGTACCTTATGGACTTCATCTCCATGACCAGAAACTTCCATGACAGTTACACTCAGGAATGATGGGGTTGTCCATGACAAGAGTTATCTGTGTGAGTGCTTGAGTCTGGACTTTCTCAGTGGCTACTCTGAAACTAGTCTATGGTTATGTAACTCATTTCCCTAAGATATTAGAGTGACTCCTAATCTTCCTGCCTTCAGGTTGAAATTCAAGACCAATCTCCTCACCTTTTACTTTCCAATAATAACAATAAATCACTAGTAACCAGTGCCAAACCCCTTTCTATACCTTTTAATTGGAGGAAGGGTTTCTTTTCTTGTAAAGTGCTCAGATACCATAGTGATGAGTGCAGTATAAATACGCAGACAGACATAAATATGGGCCAAATACCTAGCCCTGCAGTTAAACCCATATTCATATTCATATTCATTATAAAAATATTTAGGACTAATTGTCATACACTCCTTATGGAAAAGTCTTATAGAATTGAATAGCAGTCCACAGAATTTAGTTAAACATCAAATGGGCCTCCATGTCAGGTGCCTACTAAATTTTGGTACCCAGCATGAGAAATGGGCTTTTACCATTTGGCATCCAAAATAGTGGATACTTTTGAAAATTTAAACCATGGGTTTTAATAGTGTGTGTGTGTGTGTGTGTATATATATATATATGCATACGTTAAATGTTCTAGTAAGGCTACTATTTTCTTTTAAATTGTGTAGGACTTTGCCATAAGAGTCAACGCTGGAGCTAAGGTGCTGGACAAGCACTCAGAGGATCTGGGTTTAATTCCCAGCCCTGCCATTGCCATACTGTGTGATCTTGAGCAAGTCACTTCCTTATTGTTTGTGCCTCAGTTTCCCATCTGACCAATGGAGATAATACTTCACTACTTCACAAGGATTACACAAAGATACATTCTCTAATGTTTGGGGAGTTCCATCAGGTGAGGGAGACCAAATAAGTACCTAGACAGAAAGAAAAAATATTTGCAGCATAAAGTGCTTCTGCCCTTTTTTTTGAAGTGTGAATACTATTTTCTACGTTCTGGGAGAGTAAATGGTGATACTTTAAAATATACATTTTTATCATTTGTGTGATGCAGTAGGTATATTTTCTTTAACTTGCCAAAACCTCATAAAGGAATAACAGTCATAGCACAAGGGCAGTGGTTCTCAACCTGTGCTTTGCGGACCCCATGAAAGACTTAGATTGAAAACCGACTGAACAGAATTAAACTATATATACAAACAATAGAAAAGGGATCTGCACCTCCATTCGAAATTTCCAAAAGGGTCCGCACCTCCAGTTGAAAATGTTTAGGGGTCCACCCATGAAAAAAAGTTGAGAACCATTGCATTAGAGTACAGGAAGCAATAACTGGTTTGTGGTATAAATATCAAAATGAAGCTGATGCAATGGATAGCTGCAAAAGCCAAACAGACTTGTGGTAATCCAAAGCCTCTGGCTTGCTTTGGCCATCACTACAAAAGCCATTTATTGCTTTGAATATCCCAGTGCTATGAATGAAATTCCTGTTAGACCACAAGATTTAAAAATGATGGAGACAGTAAAACATAGCATAAAATAACTGGTATATTCTTCTCTAATGGTGGCATGAAAGAGTTTGGTTTTTAAGATTTCCAGAGAATTCGTATTGGAGGATGTGGCAAATATGTGTATGTGTGGGGGAATAAACGAGGGAACAGAGAAAACAAACAAAAAAAAAAGGAGTGAGAATAACACTAACCCAGGAAGTAGAAAAGGAAAAATGGGTAGGATGATAAAATGAGTGATGAGAAGAAGACAAGGAAATAAAATGGGAGGCAGAGAGATAAAGGGAATTAAGGAATGTAAAGACATTACAAAAAACATGCACACAGTTCAGGTTAGAAAACAGTGTTCATTTAATCTACTATACAGTACATTTTATTTCCAAGACAGAGAATGGAGAATCCACTTTAAGCCCATTGTGGGGTGGGAGAAATTCTTGACAGAGTTGGATCCAGGAATGAGGGGCAGATTACTTGACCACAAATGTCCAGCAATAGGACATACCAGCGCCTCATCCCCACCCTAATTAGAAAATTTACCAATTAATTTGTATGTGACTTTCAATCCCCCCGGAATTTTGTTTTTCACACATTTTGAGGGCTCCAAAAGCCTTTGCAGATTGGTTTGTGAAATCTACTTCTAGCTTAAAATGTCTTAATTTTGCCATTTGGGCAATTTGAAATTTGTCACAAAAGTACTCACAGAGTAGTAGCCATCTTTCACAGCTTAGGCTTATGGACAGAAGATGAGATTCCACAGTATTCTTTACAGACTAAAGAATTTCAAATTTTCTTACAATTGTTTTCTATTTCACAAATGTGTTTTAAATTCACAAACAGGCACATTTTGAGTCCCCCCCACTCTTTTGTTATGAAACTTTGCACAGTTGTAATGTGCTTAAAATATACCGCAATATAAAATGAGCCTAATACCAATATTATTTGAAACACTATCTTTGCTACTTGTTTTAATCCCTCATAGTGGGGCATGTAATTTTAGATGTAAAGCCTTTCTTTAGACATAGATATGAATATATACCTAGCTTTCAGGCTTAAATGTATTTCTGGTGTGTGTGTGCGCGCGCGTGCGGGCATGCATATATATATATATAACAATTCAGTAAGACAAGATGGGAGGAAATGTCAATATCATAAATCAATAGAAGTGTATCTGTTATATTTCAAAAGACCACTGAATGTCCCTAGATTTGATAAACAGAGAGATCAATCACATATTAAATCAGTTTTCAAGGGAAAAAAAAAGAAATCTATTGCATTGCAATAAAGTGGGCAGTATTCAGTCAATAAATTCTGTGAGTGAATGTTCCTGCTTTTGGGCTTTTTAATATCTATAAATCTAGACATTTTCATATTGATGTGATTGTCTAGATTTTTGATCTGTTGATAACAGGTAAAAAGAGAGAATCTGGCATACAGTTGTACTGATCTAGAAAATGACAAGAGAGCCTGTCATTCAGTCTCAGTTTGAATTAGTAAAGCACATTTCAAATCAAAATACTTAACATATTTTCAGGATATTTTCCTACTTAAATGTTTGGCTTGTAAATGTGAGATGTGGGGTGCTGAGAATTTTGAAACATCTGCCCCCCCCCCCGCAATTTTTCAAAATTACCGTTGGAAAAAAGTCTCTCCTTCTTTCAAAAGGACAGTCTATTGAATGTATTTTCAAATGCCAAGGGAAAAGATAGGGGACAGGTGGGGGCGTAAACTAGTTGTGTTTTCAGCAGAGAATGTAGTGATTCCCATTGATGAAACCAGGCAGTGACACACAGGGCGAAAGCACTGTATACAAGTAAATCATTCTCGACATATCCCTTGGGCACTTGGCTTTCTCGTGTTATTCAGTGCATTGGGATGTGCTATTATTATTTCCCATGTGATAATGTGTGTGCCTATGCTGTCACTTTCCATTGCTGGAATAAGCAGTTTGAGCTGAATTATTTGTGTTTAAATATTCCTTCTTTTTTTCCTAAATGAAAAGTTGTTCTTATGCAATTTCAGGACTGATTGAATTTGGTCAGCGAATAAAAACACAATTCTCCCTTCTCTTCCCCCATCTCCTACTCTAAAATTAAGAGCCAATTACATTGTGGACTGTTTCTAACATGTATTGGGCACTGGTAGCTAAGTATAAAGTAAGGTGGAGAAAATGCAGCTCTGCCTTCCAGTCCTGTTCATTTCCAAATGTTGGGCCTGCTCCTGAAGATACTGAATGTGGGCAACTACCACTGATGTCCAAAGCAATTCTGGATGCTCATCCTCTGTTCAGATCAGACCCAAAGAAAGGTGTAGTATACGAGGCAGTCCTAACAAACATATTTTTGTTTTAAAGTAATCATGTGGCACTTTGCCTTCTGTTTTTCAAGGACATTCTATTTGTGGTACACACATTTCTTTTACCTATTCATGAACATAGTAGAGTAATGCTGTTTGTCACCATTTAAAATCAGGACTAAGACTGCTAAATCCTGATCGCAATCTCAACTGGCTGGTCCTGAAAGGAAAAAGGCTCTTGTGTTGTTCCCCCTCCACTCCCATATTCTTTTTGCCATTCCTATTATTCAGTAAAAAGCAACCGACGGTCCTGTGGCACCTTTAAGACTAACAGAAGTATTGGGAGCATAAGCTTTCGTGGGTAAGAACCTCACTTCTTCAGATGCAAGTAATGGAAATTTCCAGAGGCAGGTATAAATCACTATGGAGATAACGAGGTTAGTTCAATCAGGGAGGATGAGGTGCTCTGCTAGCAGTTGAGGTGTGAACACCAAGGGAGGAGAAACTGCTTCTGTAGTTGGATAGCCATTCACTATTCAGTAGTGGCTGTGGGTTTTTTAAAGGTGGTAGGGGAGGCGAAAGCACACTGTTTAGCATCCCTATCAGTATAAATAATGTAATCACATGCTGAACTGTTTAAAACAAATAACAGAAGTAATAATTAGAGCTGGAAGGGAAACTGTTTTCCTATCCCATGAAAATGTTCAAGATTCTGAAACTATTTCCTGTTCTGCTTTAGGATGAAACTGCAACCTTTCAAAACATGTTGTGAAAAATGTGTCAGAGTGTGTGCAAGAGAGTCTGATCAACAGTCAAGTGGTTAGGGCACTCACCTTGGATGTAGAAGACCCCAGTTGAAGCCCCTATTCTGCCCGACTTGGAATTCATAGATTTCCCCATCCCCCGCCTTGTCTTGTTTTTTTTCTGATTTATTCAACTCAGTCAAGAATCAGATTTGTGACCACTGTCCTTTGATTGAGAGGAGTTAGATAGAGCACCCTTCAGGGTCCCCCAATAGAGCTCTTGATTTGTGCCTGAGAATGCTGCCCTCATTCTGTTCCCAGCTCTGAGTGTTATTTTAATCAAGTTTATTTAAAATGTCCTTGACTTTAACAAGTTGCACATGTATATTTGACTATCAGTCAGTGAGATGCAATCACTGGTCCCAGACCTGAGAAGCTTATTTCATTGTTTTATTATCAGATTACACATATTCAGGACTACGCTGTGGCTTTGAGCCACTCGCCAAGGTTGGCAGATTGTCAGTAGGTACTTCTCTAGCAGGAGCACAATGCCTCAGAGCCAGAGAATGCAGCTCTTCCTACGTCCTTTGAAAGGATGTGAAGGTGTAATTCTTATTCTTATGTATTATTAGTGCTTGTGTGATATCTCCTCTTTTCCATCCTACAACAGAAAATCAATACTAACTGACTGCATTAAAATTGTATGATCCCACCTCTGAGGAGGAAAGAAAGTAATCAGTTGCACGAGTAGCAGATGGAACATAACAGTACTTAGCAGCTATTGGGGGAGAGTGTATCTCTATTCAAATCAATGGCAAAGCTCCAGTGATTTCAATTGGCCCTGGATTTTATCCAGTTTTCTTTGCCTCCTCTTGTAAGCATGGACTCCATCCTGGGGGATCTGAAGAAGGAAGTTGTCTGATGCACAGAGAGAGGAAACTGTTCCTGGCTTTATGCAAAGTGACAATATCAACACCAAACATAAACTTTATCATTAGTAGTTGTATCCAAGCTTCTGCTTTAGTTCTCTATTTGTGTGGGGAACAGAGCAAAAGTTAAATAAGTGATATTCATAGAAGAGTCAAGCAGGGTTGAAGCAATGTCAACATGATCTGTTGTCATGAGAGAATATCTCTAGATGAAATTTCATATGTAACCTGTGTAGTCAAAGTCAGAAAAATTTCCATATGACCTTCTGAGGCACAAAATATGGAATCCTGCCATTGGCCAGCTGTAAGTCAAATAGCCTTCACAAAGACTCATAGATAAAACTGTCGTCTAGAATAATTTGTACAGGGTCTTACTGTGAAATGGCATCACAGTGAAAAATATCCTGCAAGTGTGCAAGAATAAGTGTGCATATAATTAATCATTACAACCTTTGAATTGTACAATGCTGATTTTTAAGTCATTTGTTACTTGCCACCCTTTTAATAGGTGATATAAAAATAAAATGTCAGCTCAGCTAATTAACAGTAAATTACACTAAAATAATTAACCAGAGAAAATGTCACATAAGAGCATGGTACTGTTGTCTGTTTAAAAGTTTCTTTAGTTTCACTAAAAGAACAGGAGTACTTGTGGCACCTTAGAGACTAACAAATTTATTAGAGCATAAGCTTTCGTGGGCTACAACCCACTTCTTCGGATGCATATAGAGTGAAACATTGAGGAGATATATATACACACATACAGAGAGCATGAACAGGTGGGAGTTGTCTTACCAACTCTGAGAGGCCAATTAAGTAAGAGGAAAAAAAACTTTTGAAGTGATAATCAAGATAAACTGTCTGTACTGGGCTGATAAGAAGCAAGTGTGAGAGTACTTACAAGGGGAGATAGATTCAATGTTTGTAATGGCTCAGCCATTCCCAATCCCTGTTTAACCCTGAGTTGATTGTGTCTAGTTTGCATATCAATTCCAGCTCAGCAGTCTCTCGTTGGAGTCTGTTTTTGAAGTTTTTCTGTTTTA
Organism: Terrapene triunguis; assembly: GCF_002925995.2. Taxonomy (NCBI): domain Eukaryota; kingdom Metazoa; phylum Chordata; order Testudines; family Emydidae; genus Terrapene; species Terrapene triunguis. The sequence goes on along the minus strand of NW_020664419.1, from coordinate 62,890,937 downwards.
AGATAGCCACCCGCAGGTCTGTCATAGAATGGCCAGACAGGTTAAAGTGTTCTCCCACTGGTTTTTGAGTATTATGATTCCTGATGTCAGATTTGTGTCCATTAATTCTTTTGCGTAGAGACTGTCCGGTTTGGCCAATGTACATGGCAGAGGGGCATTGCTGGCACATGATGGCATATATCACATTGGTAGATGTGCAGGTGAACGAGCCCCTGATGGTATGGCTGATGTGATTAGGCCTTAGGATGGTGTCACTTGAATAGATATGTGGACAGAGTTGGCATCGGGCTTTGTTACAAGGATAGGTTCCAGGGTCAGTGTTTTTGTTCAGTGATGTGTGGTTGCTGGTGAGTATTTGCTTTAGGTTGGGGGGTTGTCTGTAAGCGAGGACAGGTCTGTCTCCCAAGATCTGTGAGAGTAAAGGATCATCTTTCAGGATAGGTTGTAGATCTCTGATGATGCACAGGAGAGGTTTTAGTTGGGGGCTGAAGGTGACAGCTAATGGTGTTCTGTTATTTTCTTTGTTGGCCCTGTCTTGTAGGAGGTGACTTCCGGGTACTCGTCTGGCTCTGTCAATCTGTTTTTTCACTTCAGCAGGTGGGTATTGTAGTTTTAAGAATGCTTGATAGAGATCTTGTAGGTGCTTGTCTCTATCTGAGGGATTGGAGCAAATGCGGTTATATCTTAGAGCTTGGCTGTAGACAATGGATCGTGTGGTGTGTCCTGGATGGAAGCTGGAGGCATGTAGGTAAGTGTAGCGGTCAGTAGGTTTCCGGTACACGGTGGTATTTATGTGACCATCGCTTATTAACACAGTAGTGTCCAGGAAATGGACCGCTTGTGTGGATTGATCTAGGCTGAGGTTGACTAACGCTTCCTTAGCTCTCGTCCCCTAACGCCCCTACTCTACTTGCGCTACATTGATGACATCTTCATCATCTGGACCCATGGAAAAGAAGCCCTTGAGGAATTCCACCATGATTTCAATAATTTCCATCCTACCATCAACCTCAGCCTAGATCAATCCACACAAGCGGTCCATTTCCTGGACACTACTGTGTTAATAAGCGATGGTCACATAAATACCACCCTGTACCGGAAACCTACTGACCGCTACACTTACCTACATGCCTCCAGCTTCCATCCAGGACACACCACACGATCCATTGTCTACAGCCAAGCTCTAAGATATAACCGCATTTGCTCCAATCCCTCAGATAGAGACAAGCACCTACAAGATCTTTATCAAGCATTCTTAAAACTACAATACCCACCTGCTGAAGTGAAAAAACAGATTGACAGAGCCAGACGAGTACCCGGAAGTCACCTCCTACAAGACAGGGCCAACAAAGAAAATAACAGAACACCACTAGCTGTCACCTTCAGCCCCCAACTAAAACCTCTCCAGCGCATCATTAGAGATCTACAACCTATCCTGAAAGATGATCCTTTACTCTCACAGATCTTGGGAGACAGACCTGTCCTTGCTTACAGACAACCCCCCAACCTAAAGCAAATACTCACCAGCAACCACACATCACTGAACAAAAACACTGACCCTGGAACCTATCCTTGTAACAAAGCCCGATGCCAACTCTGTCCACATATCTATTCAAGTGACACCATCCTAGGGCCTAATCACATCAGCCATACCATCAGGGGCTCGTTCACCTGCACATCTACCAATGTGATATATGCCATCATGTGCCAGCAATGCCCCTCTGCCATGTACATTGGCCAAACCGGACAGTCTCTACGCAAAAGAATTAATGGACACAAATCTGACATCAGGAATCATAATACTCAAAAACCAGTGGGAGAACACTTTAACCTGTCTGGCCATTCTATGACAGACCTGCGGGTAGCTATCTTAAAACAGAAAAACTTCAAAAACAGACTCCAACGAGAGACTGCTGAGCTGGAATTGATATGCAAACTAGACACAATCAACTCAGGGTTAAACAGGGATTGGGAATGGCTGAGCCATTACAAACATTGAATCTATCTCCCCTTGTAAGTACTCTCACACTTGCTTCTTATCAGCCCAGTACAGACAGTTTATCTTGATTATCACTTCAAAAGTTTTTTTTCCTCTTACTTAATTGGCCTCTCAGAGTTGGTAAGACAACTTCCACCTGTTCATGCTCTCTGTATGTGTGTATATATATCTCCTCAATGTTTCACTCTATATGCATCCGAAGAAGTGGGTTGTAGCCCACGAAAGCTTATGCTCTAATAAATTTGTTAGTCTCTAAGGTGCCACAAGTACTCCTGTTCTTTTTGCGGATACAGACTAACACGGCTGCTACTCTGAAACCTTTAGTTTCACTGTCACAGATCAGGTCAGGTGCCCCTGCTGGCCACCTACTAGATTTATCTGCAGACTGAGCGGAGTCCAGCTACTGTGCCATTCTTTGTGTCTGTAGGCACACTCTTAGGGTTCAGATCTGCTGAATAGCACCTCATCCCAAGAGCTGGAACCTGCTGCAATGGTGACACTTCAGCCTCGTACTTAAACACACCCTCTCCTTGGACTCCACTCCAAGGGGTGAGCTTTCTAGTTTATACTTTCTAGTTGTGAAGCAGATAATAAACAAACACACACACTTTGCAATGAGTTTAACACCTGAATGCTCTTATTTAATCAAACAAAGCACAAGAGAGTACAGATCATTTAGAAAACAATAAGCATCCTAGCTGCAATCCTCCTCGCTAGCTCACCCATCCCTTGGGAGTTTTGGGGGCTCAGAAAAGCAGGCAGGGCCTCAGGGAGGCCCCTACATACTGGGTTGCTGCTCTCTTCTTTTGAGCTATAGACAAAATGTCCACAATCCCTAGATAAATCTGCTCTTCCCTCTTTGCTTTTAGCCCCCTCTGTCAGGTGATACCTTTGCCAGTTTCTCCTCAGCAGCACAAACCCCTGCCAGGTGACTTCATTGCCAAGGCAACCTCTTCCTTGCTAAACCATTTCTGCTGCTTATAAGCCAGTCTGCTATGCAGAGCTATTACATTTCAATGGTAGAACATTTTAAATCAATGGCCCTCTTTTGTTGTTCTTTTGTCACCAACCTTTGGAATTTCAGCCCAACAAGGAGGCAAACAGACAACAGAGGAGGTAAAAGGCTGCACATTCAAAATGGAGTTTGCGGCTTGACACAGATGCGTAGAGTTCATAATCTCACACAGCATCCATCAATTATAGAGGCAGATTCCCAAAGTGTAACAATGACATGCTGTTGTCTCTTTTCTTTTCAGATTCAGACTATTGCCCAGTTACGTAGCGGGAGAATGTTTGCAATTGTTCTCACTCCACATGCTTCACAGCCCAATTTCTTGCATTATAGAATTCTTCCAATGATGATTGCAAAGAAAGGATTGATCTTTCCTTATAAGAAGAATTTCAGAGAAAGAATAGAGGCTGATGGTCTAGAATACTTGAAAAATAACTCTATACAAATAAAACTCAACTAGCCATGTCACGTGATAAATATGCTTTATAATCAGCAGCAGATTGTAGTTGTAATCCAACAGTGGGATTTTTGGTTCCCCTCCCTACAGTCCCAGTTTTACCTCTGCAAATCTTCAGGTGTCTAACCTTATGCTCCCTGCCCATGATGCTCTTCATTCTCCTCCTGTCTTTTCCCTTCCTTTTCCTTTCCCTTTTTGCCCTGTTTTCCTTTGCCCATTTCCTTCTCACTGCAATGATACCTTCCTCTTCTCCACTTTAGTCCTACATGTGTCACTAAAATAACCTCAAACTAAGTTGTTGTAACATAAATTAAACAAATTAAAAGAGATTTTCAAACTATTGTGATCTGTGCTTGCCATCACCCTATTTGTATGTTGTAACCTTTTCTCCCTTGGTTATATGTGGCATTTTTTTTGTCTTCTTAGTTTGGCAACTCCTTTGAGCAAAGAACAGCACTTTACAAATAAAGAGTAAGGAACATTTTTTTCCTAGCTAATATTTTCAATGGAAATGGAACTTCCAGAAAAGCCTTAATACACACAATTTTCACATAGACATTTTTAGTAAGGATTCCACACTCAGCTGTATTCAAAAACAAAACATTGGCAGGACATTTACATGGATTTCAAACATATTCACAATTAGGACACAATCTGCACAAACCAGTGGAACCTGTAAGTTCTTTGACCCAAAGAGATTTACTAACAGACCCCTGAGGCCCTGTTTAAAAAACACCTCAACAATGCCAGTCCAGATAAAATCCTGTAAAAATCACAATTTTATTTGGCACAATAAGAAATAAATGAGAGATGAAGGCTCTCTGAAAGCAGGAAATAAAGAAAGCAGGAAACAAAGAAAAAAATAAAAAAATACCAGAGGTAAGATTCATTAATTAATATTAATAGAATTTTTAAACACTAGCAGAGAGATTTCACTGCTCTATAATTCCAAAAAATTCTTTTCCCTAACATTTCATAGCCATCGATGCTATCTCATACATGTGTTCCTTTATATATGTAAGTGTTGTAAATATTTTTGTGGCCTTTTCATATACTTCTGGATGCTACTTGAAAAGAGGACAACTGTCTTTCAAACCAATTGAAACCTATGACAGCTCTAAAACCCTACAACACTGCAACTGATTGTGCACCATTCCCGTTATACAATACAAACATATGGACCATTTGGAAAGACTCAGCAAATTCTAATGCTGTCTAAACCAAAATTGCCATTTGGAACTTGGATGGAAAATCTATCGCACAGCATGACAGAAAGGCACACTCTCTTTGCCTTTCTCGTAGTCTACTTCTGGGGCTACTCACATGAGTAAATATTATGGGGTAATGCCTAGCATGCTTGGCTATATATTAAGTCATTCGAGAAATTCCAATTTGTATTCCAGGTTGTATGTAAAGCACGTGTAGAAGCTAGCAGAGGTAAGGCTGAGTGGTAAAGCTTAACTTCTGGAATTGCCTCACTTTGTAGTATTTTATTTCCCCTTTGTTAGGGTCAGATTGTCGCCTGTCCTGTTCAATCATAAGTAAAGATGTAAGGCATCCCTTACTTTTCTGTCCTCTTATCACTCTACCCTTCACAGACTTTCTTTACACTCTGGACACTTCCACTCCACTCACTTTCTGCACTCTCCACATACACTCATTACTATCCACACTTCTGGAATTGACTTACCACTAACTCTGCTCTTCTTGGACAATATACTCTGCTGCATTCTTCCTTGGTCCCTGCTATCTCAGCCCCTCTACTCTTTGCTGCATTTCGAATTCCTACTCTCTGCTGAGTCCCCTGGCCTAGCAAACACTGTTGATGGTTAAAAAGACCTGCCAGAGGAAGGTGATTAGGAAAGGGACTCTATGGTGGGCAGGAGCTGGGGACCAGGGAAAGGCATTATGGTAAAATCCTAGAGAGCGGCCCTGGAGTCTTTTTCTCCTCCTCTCCCTGGATTTGAGAGAAGACATGCCTGAAGCTGAAGATCATGAGAGGTAGCAGGGCCAACAATGGATAGATCTTCTTCCCCCTCTCCTCAGAGGGGAAAAGGACAGGAGAGCTTCAGTATGGCCTCTCTTCTGAGCCCTTCATTGCTTTGCACAGTGAAGCGTAGAGTCCCTTCTGCTCCCCTGAACAGCTGTGAGCTGTCAGGAGAGGTGAAGCAGGAGGCTGTTCAAGTACCACATGGTTTGTGAGAGAGGTATTTGCTGCCAGAGATTATTTCTTTTGCTACCTTCTGACAACATGTGGCTAGTCAAGGGATGCCACATTCAACCACACAGGTCCCAGGAAAGACTAGACTGGGAAAATGAGGTTTGTTTATAAAGTGTTAGCCAGTCATGGACAATCCCAGTGTTAACCAACCTAATTTTCCTAGGTTAGAGAGAGGCATAGTTAGCATAACTCAAAAACGCATCTCTAGCAGCAACTATGGCAAGGAGCAACAGAAGGCTTCATCTTTTCTCTTCTGAGGAGGGGCAGGTACGAGTCTCCTAATCCTGTTGCTGGGGGGAATTAAATGCTCCTCAGTGGAACCTGTTTATGCTGTAGCAGTGGTTCCCAAACTTTACTGATTCATGGCCGATCTTCTTTAAAAAAATGATGTTTGAAGCATCCCGGGCAAATTTCTCTTTTTATGCAGATTTATTTTTGGCCTGAACAGAGTTAAGTTAAGTATTTCCTAACTCACTAGTCAAATGAATGTCTAAGGAAGATTAAAATGTGTGCATATAACCAGGCCTGGCTGGAAAACAAGAATTTTCTTTTACAAAAGTTTTTAAGGTTTCCGCATTTTGTTTTTGTTCCAATGTGGAATGAAACCAAGAGAGAGGTAGACTAGGGCTGTCAAGCAATTAAAAAAAATAATCGCGATTAATCGCATGATTAATTGCGTTGTTAAACAATAATAGAATACCATTTATTTTAATATTTTTGGATGTTTTCTACATTTTCAAATATATTGATTTCAATTACAACACTGAATACAAAGTGTACAGTGCTCACTTTCTTTTTGATTACAAATATTTGCACCGTAAAAAACAAGAAATAGTATTTTTCAATTCACCTCATACAAGTACTGTAGTGCAATATCTTTATCATGAAAGTTGAACGTACAAATGAAGAATTATGTACAAAAAAACCTGCATTCAAAAAATACAACAATGTAAATCTTTAAAGCCTACAAGTCCACTCAGTCCTACTTCTTGTTCAGACAATTGCTCAGACAAACAAGTTTGGTTACAATTTGCAGGAGATAATGCTGTCTGCTTCTTGTTTACAATGTCACCTGAAAGTGAGAACAGGCGTTCGCATGGCACTGTCATAGCTGGCATTGCAAGATATTTACGTGCCAGATACGCTAAAGATTCCTATGTCCCTTCATGCTTCAACCACCATTCCAGAGGACATGCGTCCATGCTGATGACGGGTCCTGCTTGATAACGATCCAAAGCAGACCGACACATGTTCATTTTCATCATCTGAGTCAGATGTCACCAGCAGAAGGTTGATTGTCTTTTTTGGTGGTTCGGGTTCTGTAGTTTCTGCATTTGAATGTTGCTCTTTTAAGACTTCTAAAAGCATGTTCCACACCTCATCCCTCTCAGATTTTGGACGGTACTTCAGATTCTTTAACCTTGGGTCTAGTGCGGTAGCTATTTTTAGAAATCTCACATTTGTACCTTTTTTTGCGTTTTGTCAAATCTGCTGTGAAAGTGTTCTTAAAATGAGCAACATGTGCTGGGTCATCATCTGAGACTGATATAACATGAAATATATGGCAGAATGTGAGTAAAACAGAACAGGAGACATACAATTCTCCCCCAAGGAGTTCAGTCACAAATTTAATTAACACATTATTTTTTGCGTCATCAGCATGGAAGCCTGTCCTCTGGAATGGTGGCCGAAGCATGAAGGGGCATATGGATGTTTTGCATATCTGGCACATAAATACCTTGCATTGCTGGCTATAAAAGTGCCACGCGAATGCCTGTTCTCACTTTCAGGTGACATTGTAAATAAAAAGCAGGCAGCAGTATCTCCTGTAAATGTAAACAAACTTGTTTGTCTGAGTGATTGGCTGAACAGGAAGTAGGACTGAGTGGACTTATAGGCTCTAAAGTTTTACATTGTTTTGTTTTTGAGTGAAGTTATGTAACAAAAAAACCCACTACATTTGTAAGTTACACTTTCACGATAAAAAGATTGCATTACAGTACTTGTATGAGGTGAATTGAAAAATACTATTTCTTTTGTTTATCATTTTTACAGTGTAAATATTTGTAATAAAAAATAATATAAAGTGAGCACTGTACATTTTGTATTCTGTGTTGTAATAGAAATCAATATATTTGAAAATGTAGAAAAATATTTAAAATATTTAATACATTTCAATTGGTATTCTATTGTTTAACAGTGCGATTAATCACGATTAATTTTTTTAATCACGATTAATTTTTTTGAGTTAATCGTGTGAGTTAACTGTGATTAATTGACATCCTAAGACCCTAGAATAGCCAATAGCACTCACTGAGAATACAGGAGACTCCTTGGTCTGAAAGTAGGAGACCTTTACCTGGACATCAGGCAGCTTCTTCTCAAGGAGGTCTCTTGCTCCTCAGCAGTGCAAACCCACTCCCAGTCAAGTCCCCTGGATGCCTGGGCAAACCACACAGCTGCTTTCCTTGCTGTGTATAGGCTCAAATTGTAGCCAGCCAGCTGCTCTGTAGCTGCAGAGTAAGGCAGCTCTTCTTCGTTCTGTCACCAGAATTTTATCTGCTGCACATGATCAACAACCCCCACACCCAACTTCCCTGTGGAGACAGAAGGAAATTCCCTGAGTGCCCTCTGCCTTGCAGCCCTGCAGGGATTGCAGTGGGAGTTCCTGCTCTGCAGCAGCATTCTGTGTGGGGGCTCCCTTTGGTTGCAGGTTTTGCAGGAGAGTGCACTGAACTGTTATCACCGTTGGTGTCTTTTGCCAGATCTTTCAATTATTATTCTTAAACCCAGATTGTCACCATGAAAGATGCAGACAATTAATCCCCATTAGCCATGATAAATCCAAGGATGAAGGCCTGTTGCACCCTCAAAACGTCAGTTTAAGTAACTTTCATAGAAAACTGTCTGTCATGACTCTCAAGATGCTTTCTAACCTTATTACATTGAGCTTGGAGATGAAAGACAAGAAAAGTAAAGTAACTAAGTGCTGTAAGAATCCTGAGAATTCCCGAGGCCGTACTTCATAAGTCAGACATCATTTTCCCTTGGGAGGCTCACCAACTGAATGAAATGAGAAAAGAAAGTGCTGTCTTCAATGGGGAATCTCTTACTTTTGAAACGATCAGATTTTGCTTTGGCTTTGTTTTTTCAAGGCAAGAGGGTTTTTTTTTTTTTTTTTTTTTTTGCTTTGTCCTGCTATCTGCTTGATAAGTCAATGGACAAGTTCAGTGAAAATTTTAAATGAGGAAGAAAGCAACTTAGGAGCCTTTTCAACCACACCTCCAGAGTTGTTTACTTGATAAATTCTTGAAGGAGGAAGTTGCCTCATGTCTTTAAAGACTTTGGTAAAATGTATGCATTTTACTAGTATTTTGTTGGTTAAACGGTGCTATGATTGTCCTTAATTACTTAGCAATATATGTGACAATTTACATCTTCAAAGCACAATAAACATCCTAAGTATTTTTTTTAAAACGTTCATTATTAAATATTTTAATTCATGCCAAACCAAACAGGAAAAATGGTCTGAGGGATTCAAGAGCCAACTGAAAAACAGGAAGCATTGGGGCATGTATGCCTTAAACCCACACATGTAAATGAATTAATAATCATTAATTTAGAAGGTCATGAGGTGGTGGGGGGGAGGGACAAAACCTCCACATTTTAGCATATGCTGTTCTGTTATTCCTGACAGAAAGTTTTTTCCATTCACACAATAATCAATCATCTGTTCTGTGTACATTGAATAGGTAGAGCTTTTCTATTAATAGAATTCTTTTGCTACTGTCAGTGCTATATAAAGACCCACTTAAATACAGATAAGAAAGTCTAAGAGAGTCCACAAAGCTAAAGGTGCATAACTTCATAGAAGGCATCAATGACAGCACCTCTAGGAAATATGATTACTGTGATACATTAATAAAATATTACTAAGGGAAATGTGAATGTACTGCTAGAGAGTCTGTCTGTGTGTAGTAGCTATTTCTATGTGTTCTCTGGCCTCAGTTCAGCAAAACATGTAAGCATGTGCTTAATTTTAAACATTGACTTCAATGGGATGTAAGCATGTACTTATGCATTTTGCTGAATTGGGGCTCCTTTAAGCATCCATATAAACAGCCTGGGGTTAAATATAATAATAATACTTAGAACCTATACAGCACTTTATATCTTCAAAGCACTGTATGATCATTAATAATACAATGGAAGAGGCACAAATAAATGTCTTGAAAAAATCTTGAAAGGTGACAGGTGCTATGTTACCTGCATTTATCCCAGACTTCAATGGAGTTTTGCCTGGGTGCAGGTTGCAAGATTGGGTCTTGTGTTAATAGCAACCCAGCCACTAAGGAGTCAGGCAAATCCTGAATTCATGTAAGTGAATTGGTTTTAGGTTATCCAGAAGGTCTGATGACAGAGCCAGGCCTTCACGCGAGCTCTTAAGAAAAATAAAATAAATCACAAGCTGAGATACTAGTGCTGATTACATATCTATGAAAGGGAAAATGGATACAGTTATCATTCTCTTCTGGAAGCAAAGCCATTTGCCCTCTCTGTCTTTGTCTTTCTTTACTTATCTGTAAAATATGTATAACAACGAACAGCTGTGTTGTGAGGATTCACTAATGTTTATAAAGAGCTTTGATATCCTTGGAAGAAAGTTGCTGTATGAAAGCCTGACCCAAGTCTATTTAAGTTGGTGGGTTTCTTTCCCAAGTGCAAGGCTTTGTTTTTATTTGCATTTAGTGGCTTGTCTTCATTCATGGACAGAGACAAAACTAGAACCACACTCAGAGGTTCATGGACTTATCCATTTCTACACTGAACTTCAATAGGTAGACAATCACTTGGAAAAAGGAAACTGTCTGCATCATAATCCAGAATTTAAAATATAATAAATACAAACATCTTGCAAGTCAAATATAGCATTTAAAAACTTTAGGTGGAATTTTCAAAAGTACCTAATTGATTTATGATCACAAGTCTCATTAATGTTTGTTCCTAAGTCACGTAGGCTCTTTTGATGATCTCACCCTCAATGCCCAGATTTTCCAATGTGCCTCAATTTGTGGGTGCCCAACTTGAGAGTTCAAGGTTTTAGAGGGAAAATTTTTCAGCACTTCTGGAAAATCAGGCTCCTTTAAGGTGTCTCAAGTCAGGCACCCAGAATCACTAGTTACTTTCGAAAGTTTAGGCCTTAGCTCTTTTCATATGTGTGGGTTGAGCAGTAGCATGCAAACCCAAGTGCTACGTCTTGGTGCAATTGGAAATATGATTTGTCCTTGAAGTTAAAAATATATTTTAAATCAAATTATATAAAGACCATCTGTATGAAACCTTTTCCTGAATATTAGTCTATAAAGCAGTACATTTCATATATAATATGAAAATTAGGAGTCCTTGGTCACTAATATGATGATTATTATTATAGTGTAGATGTTTCACTTTCGGACTTCTATTTTGTTTCTCTTTTTCTAACCCAGGTTCTGTTTCTATGTTTTAAACAGAGAACAGTGAATGGCCACCCGTTCAACCAAATATAACACATTTAAAGGTCGGACAACTACTGCACAATTGTTTCATGACCTAATAAAATTGCAGTGTTTTTCTTTAGATAAATTTTGTTATGATCTGAGATATAGTATATTGAAGAATAAATTATGCTGAAACCTGCCCTTATTTTACAATTCCCTTTACTATCTGAGTTACTGGAACTGCAACTTTTGCTCATTGAAGGCATAATTCTTCCCCCTTTTCTGCAGCAACGTAGGACCCAAGACACAACAGAGCTGAAGCAATGCCACTGTGCCGGGGGGGCCAGGAATATTTTTCTGCAGCCCTGTGAGCAATTCATACTTTTTATGAGCCATGAAGCCCAGACGGAAATTAGGAGGGTTTAGAGGGAATTTGAAAAGCAAGTAACCAAAGACATTTTTAAAAAGTCTTTGCTATTTGTTCAAGACTGTCAGAACCAGGAACTTCACAAGAGGAATAGCAGGTCTGCTGGACTACAAGGCAGTAAACTGAGCAGTTAAGGAGAATATTATAAGGACAATGCAGAGAAACTAATGATCACTCATCGAAATGTGGTATAAGATGACATTCATTGAATGTTACTTACCTGGTTTTTCAGTTGATCACTCTGTTTCTTAGTTAAAGAGTAGCCAGTTTTGTATTTTAAACACAACTAGATTTAATGTGCGTGTAGGGGTGAGGGTAATGGGCTTACGCTCCACATCAACCCTAAAATATTATTTAGAGTGGGTTTTCGTTTTTTGAGTTTGTAAAGAATTAATCTGAGATGTTCAATTTCAATGCTTGGGAGAGGCCTTCAGGTTTTTAAAAAAGACAAAATTATAATGGATCAGTTTTTCGGTTGGAAAATGCTTTTTGACAAAACTAAAACATTCCATGGGAACATTGCTTTTATCAAAATTTTTGATGAAATTAGTATCAAAATAATTCATTTCTATAAGGTCTAAATATTTATTATTGAAACATTTAGACTTTTGTTGTCTATAATAATTAAAGTCAAAACATTTTGACTATTGTGTTATGTCACGTAATATTACAGTTAAAAAGATTTGACTACTGTATCTAGGGCTCTTCTTTTTGTAGGTTTAATTATTAAAAATAACCGCCCCAAAATGAAATTAATAGTTATGTAATTTGCTCTTCAATAACCCATTTTTTGGACGTTTTCTTTACAAATATTGTAGTGAGTAATGTATATTATATACATTACAATAGTATGTACTGTTACGCATAATCTCTTTGTAATGTTCCTTAGTGCACTTTTAACATAGGACTGTTTCAAAAAGCACTATCTTAAAGTGCACTATGGGAACATTTAGTGGACATCAACAGGGTCTACATGGATCAATTAATGCTCAACATATTAGTGAGCCCTAGAAATCACATCCCGGTAGTTCACATTACTCCTCCATATAGAGAACTCTTTACATATAAGTAGCCATTTCTGGTATCTTCCTGGTGTTTATCAGATTAACACAGATTTTATTTTTATGAGGGTGTTTTATTGGTTAAAACCAAAAATCAGAAGCCCTAAATACATCATACAAGTAAAATCAATCAATTACATTTAGACTTTATCAAAATGAAACATTTTGACTTTATTGAAGTGAAATGTTTTTTCATTTTCTAAAAACAAATTTTGGAATTCATGTGCTGCAGAAATGTCAAAAATTTCAAATTTTCATTCTAATTTGAAAAAATCCCTGCAATTTTGGAAATACCCATGGAACAGCAATTCTGGGTTCTCACCAGGTTTAACTCCTTTCCCTCCTCACAAAAAACCTAGGATCTAACTCATCCCTGGTATAATTTCTTTGCATTAATTTGATTCACTATAAGTAAAACACATCACATGCAGTCAGCTTTGTTCACATAGATTTGATGGTCATATCCAGTGTAACTAGGGCCTGAATTTTATTAAATCTGTGACGAGAGTGAGAAACACTGTTAACGCTGTTGGTCTCTTTGCAAAATTTAATGTAATTTAAAACATTTGTGAAGCCAAGAATGGCAAAGTTTTCAGTCCATGATCCTCTCACTATGGGAAAAAGCTTTTGTGAAGCATGGCCTTATAAGTCTGAGTCCAACAAGTATTGGCATAATATAATTTATCAGCCAAAGAGAAAAGTCTATTTTTAGGAAGAAAAACATATAGACCCCAATTTATGAGAGCATTTAAGCACATATTTAACTTTGAGCACATGCTTAAGTCCTGTTGATTTCAATGAGACTTACATGACCTTCTTTAGCAAGAAGTTATGAAGTTAAGAAAACTTCTGATAACAAGCTGGCTTTCTCCCCAGCTCACAAAGGACCCACTCTCACACTTAGGCCTGGTCTACACTTTACAAAGTTAGGTCGACATAAGCCGGATTAGGTTGAGTTAGTAATGTATTTGTCTACACTACCAAGTCCCTTCCGCTGACCTCCGTGAGGGGCATAGTGCTTCAGTCGACATCCATGCATCGACATGGGGCTAGATACTGTGCTGTGTAATTCGAATGAATTGGCCTCCAGGAGGTGTCCCACAGTGTGACTGCTCTGGAGAGCACTGTCAACTCCCCTGCATGTCAGCCAGGTACCCAGGAAACAGACGCCCCCTTGTTAAAGCCCCGGGAACTTTTGGATTTTAATTTCCTGTTTGATCAGCGTGGAGAGCTTGTCAGCATGGCCGGTCATGGATGCTCAAGGCCGCAAATGCGCTCCAGAATGGAGTACACAGGAGGTGGTGGATCTTATTGCTGTGTGTGGGGAGAAGAGTCTGTGCAGGCAGAGCTCCGATCCAATAGAAGAAACACTGACATCTATGCCAAAATCGCGCAGGGCATGGGGAAGAAGGGCTACACGAGGGACATGCAGCAATGCCGCATGAAAATAAAGGAGGCAAACAGTTGCTCTGGTTCTGAGCCACAGACATGCCACTTCTATGAGGAGCTGCATGCGATTCTTGGCAGCTACTCCACCACTACCCCAAAACACTCCATGGATACCTCCCAGGAGCCCTATGTGACCTCGAGCAGTAAGGAGGAGGCCATTGTTGATGAGGAACAGGGGGAGAAGAATGCAAGGCAGGCAAGCGGAGGATCCATTCTCCCCAACAGCCAATAACTGTTTTTAACCCTGGAGCCCATCCCTTCACAGGACCAGTTGGCGGTGGAGCGTAATGCTGGGGAAGGCACCTCTGGTGAGTTCACATTTCCAATCAAACTGTAGGGGTTACAAGCTATTATTTTTAAAGTTTAATCTTAACAAAAAAGTAGGTGTAGTGGTTATTGGTGGCCACTCCAGCTACGCAGAGGGTCCTCTCTGAAAAAGACTGTTTATGTGCACTGGGATGGCCCTGGAATCCTCCATGGAGATCTCTAGGAAGCATTCATGGAGGTACTCTGCAATCCTTTGCAGAAGGTTTCTGGAAAGGGCTGCCTTATTTTGTCCACCAAGGTAGGACACTTTCCTGCATCACTGCAGTATTAACTCTTCTGGCATCATTGCGGCACACAGCATTGCAGCATAAGGACCAGGTCTGTACCCAGATGCTTGCAGCATCTGCCCCCTAGCTGCTTCTGTTACCTTCAGGAGAGTGATATCACAGATGGTCACCTAGGGGAAATGGGGGAAGTTTTAAATGCTAGCCCTTAAACCGCAAGCAATTCGACAAGTAATCTGCCCTTGTTTGGTGAATTCTGTGTCACACAACCATGCTTTCCTGAGCATGCCCTGGTTGTGGTTGGAAGGGATCACCATGTATTGCAACCAGCATTTAAAAAAAAAAAAAAAAAAAAGAGGGGAGGCGACGCTTCCTGTTTGTCTCCGTTCCATCCCAACCCAGTGAGGTTTTTGTAACGATCAAACTATTTGCGGGGCTTTATGTTGGTGTCTGTCCTCAAGCACCATCTAGGGAAAGGGGGCCGTGCTGAGGTTGGAACCATTGATCCCAAGGATGTCTTAACAAAAGCTGTAGCACAAGACCTATCGCCCAGGCCTCATGGCCTTACTCATCATGGTTGTAGCAGCAAACCGATTCTTGCAGTAGCCAGCGGTTGTGATTACATTGTGGCTTGCAGGGGAGTGCATTGAGGGGTGTTTCTTTTAAAAAAAGAATTAACCTTGCCCCAGAAACAATGTATGCACTGTCAATGCTACCCTTGTGCTTTGTATTCTTTGCAGCTGAAACCTTGTCCATCGGTGCATCCTCCACACTGAGACAGAGACTTTCCCAGATTAGAAGGCAGAAAAAGAAGACACGAGAGGACATGTTCAGTGAGTTAATGCATGCTTCCGGGAGTGACAAGATGGAGCTCGGCGTATGGAGGATTGCACTGTCCGACAGCCTGCACAAGGACAGCGAGGACAGGAGACAATGCAGGGAACACAAGCGTGACATGCAGGAAGAGATGGTGCGGATTATGAGTGAGCAAACAGACATGTTGAAGCATCTGGCTGAGGTTCAAGAAAGGCAGTTGGACGCTAGAGTCCCTCTACAGCCTATGCTGAACCTGCTGCCATTGTCACCCAGTTCTACATCCTCCTCTCCCAAACATCCTAGGATGCAGAGGGGAAAAGTCCAGTATTCCTTGTACTCAACACCAGGTGAGGGTACAAGGACCAGAAGGTGTCCATTCCCACACTTTTGATTGTTATTGCAGTGCAATTGTAAGCAAGCTGTCTTTGTCCCCCCCCCCACCAGTGTTATCAGCCCTTTTGCCCCAGGTTATCTTACTTTTCTTTGCTGTCTCTCAGTGTTTGTGAGCATAATAAAACTTAATGGATTGAGGAGAAAAGGCTCTTTATTCTTTCAGCGCACAGTGGTTAGTGAGGTGGAGTTTACGGGGGAGTAAATGAAATGAAGAGGATAGCTTGGTAAGCAACAACACACATAAGTGTCACATTACTGTGGATCATTGCTGAAATGAGTTTTCAAAGCCTCACGGAGATGCAGTGCCCCTCAATGTGCTCTTCTGATTGCCCTAGTGTCTGGCGACTCAAAATTGGCTGCCAGGTGATCTGCTTCAACCTCCCACCCCACCACAAACTTTTCTCCCTTTGTTTCACAGATATTATGGAGCACACAGCAGGCAGCAACAACAATGGGGATATTGTTTTCACTGAGGTCTAACCTAGTAAGCAAACAACGCCAGTGGGCTTTTAAATGTCCAAAGGCACATTCCACCACCATTCTGCACTTGCTCAGCCTATGGTTGAACCGGTCCTTACTCCTGTCCAAGCTGCCTGTGTACAGATTCATGAGCCATCGGAGCAAGGAGTAGGCTGGGTCTCCCAGGATCACAATTGGCATTTCAACATCACCAATGGTTATTTTGCAGTCTGGAAAGAAAATCCCTGCTTGCAGCTTTCTGAACAGACTGTGGGTACGTCTATACTTACCGCCGGACCCGGAGGTAAGCAATCGATCTTCTGGGATCGATTTATCGCATCTTGTCTAGATGTGATAAATCGATCCCGGATTGATCCCGGAAGGGTTCACCGTCGACGCCGGTACTCCTGCTCCACGAGAGGAGTACGCGGAGTCGATGGGGGAGCCTGCCTGCTGCGTGTGGACCCGCGGTAAGTTCGAACTAAGATAGTTCGACTTCAGCTACGTGAATAACGTAGCTGAAGTTGCGTATCTTAGTTCGAAGTGGGGGGTTAGTGTGGACCAGCCCTGTGTTTCTAAAGATGCATGCACCTTTCCCAACCAGCCCACATTGATGTCTGTGAAATGGTCCCTGTGATCCACCAGCACTTACAACACCATTGAGAAGAACCCCTTTCAGTTTATGCACTCTTTGGCAAGGTGGTCTGGTGCCAAGATAGGGATATGCATCCCATCTATTGCCCCACCGCAGTTAGGGAACCTCATCGCAGCAAAACCATCCACTATGTCCTGCACATTTCCCAGAGTCACTACCCTTCTTAGCAGAAGTCTATTTATTGCCCTGGCAACTTGGATCACAACAGACCCCACAGTAGATTTACCCACTCCGAATTGATTCCCCACTGACTGGTAGCAGTCTGGTGTTGCAAGCTTCCACAGAGCTATTGCCACTTGCTTCTCCACTGTCAGAGCAGCTCCCATTTTAGCATTTTGCTGCACTTCAGGGCTGGGGAAAGCTCTTCACACAGTTCCTGGAAAGTGACCTTACACATTTGAAAATTCTGCAGCCACTGCTCGTCATCCCATAGCTGCATAACTATGTGGTCCCACCAGTCAGTGCTTGTTTCCTGGGCCCAGAAGTGATGCTCCACCGTGTCAAGGTGACATGTGACTGTTGCCAACATCAGCAAATTGCTCTGCTCCATGGCTTCCAGCAGGGCTGCTTGCGTAGCATCACATTGTTCCACATGGCGGCTCCTGCTTCGGCTGAGTAAATATTGCAGGATAAGGCGCGAGGTGTTTGTAATGCTCACAACAACAGTGTACAGCTGAGCGGGGTCCATGCTTGCTGTGCTATGGTGTCTGCATGGGTAACCCGGGCTTAGGAAAAGAGTCGTGAAAAAGGCTTGGTTTCTTTGCCATTGATTTCAGGGAGGGAGGGAGTGAGTGCATCATGGGAGGTTAGCCATGTTCCCATAACCACAGTACAAATGTTTTGGTCCCATGAGGCATTGCAAGCCCAACCCAACATTCCCCACTCGGCTCCATGCACTGTGGGATAGCTATGCACAGTAGCGTAGGGTAGTGTAATGTAATGTGGACATGCTCTTAGTCACTGTCCAGGAAGTTTTATTTCTCCAAGCATAACCAAACACAAAAAACAGTTCCTTACCCTGGGCTACCACTCCTAGGGGATTTCCCCCTCACCTCTCAATGCTTCCTGCAGGAATCTTCCATGCTCTCCCCCGCCCAGGTTTCCACGGCCTCCGCTCCTAGAGGACTCTGGCAGCCTCTCCCATGCAGTTTCTTGGAGCTATCTGGCTCTGACTCCTCCTGTCTCTCCAGGTCCAGGTGCCCTCTTTTAAATCAAATTGGGGTCAGCTGACCAGGCACAAGTGCTTTGGCCCTGCTCTTTCTTAAAGGGGCAGTGTCACCCAGTGACGCTTCCCCCTTACAAAAGCTTTTTGAATCAAGTTCCATCCTGCATAAGTATGGAAAAATTCCCAATCAGAAAAATTTTGTGTGCATGACATTTACATTGACCAGTAAATTGGCATAGCACTATGTGTGATGTTTCAGCTGCCCTGGCCCACCTCCTTAAAAATGTACATCAGAACGTTTTAAATCCAGCCAAAGCTCTGCTTCTCTCCCCCCACATCCCCCATTTGAAGCATAATTAAGTTAATTGTTCAAGGCAGAGTTGACACATGTAGTGATTGGTCACAGGGTTTTTATGGTCATATTTCATATTTTTCTAAAAGGGTGGTACCATGCTGCAGTTTTACTTGGTGAATGTCCTGAGTGCAGTGACAGTACCTTATTATTCAGCATAAAATGTTTATGCGCTGATTGACTGCTGATTAAATCCATTCCGTGTGGAGCACTACAGCTGAATTATACAGAGACTTTCTTTCCCAGCAGAATATTAAAAGAGGGAATATTTTACTGTGGTGCCTACAATTCCTTTCAAGGATATGGTGACTTGAATATTAATATCCCCAGGTTTGCAGATGTTGACACTATATACCATAATAAAAAGTAGTTATGTTCCAGTTTGGTGTAGTTTTGTTCACATTTTTAATGCTTTTGGCCCATTATGAGTTCAGCTCTGAGAGATGCAGGCACCCTGAATGCCTGAGAACTTCTCAGCACAATGTGGGAAACCTGTTTTTAGTGACCAATCTGATGTCATGTTGACTGATGTGTTGCTGTGCTAAAAAAAAAGTGACAGATAAGTAAACAAGTTTACTGATGAGAGGAGAATCTGTAATTGGGAGTTTGACCAAGGTCAACTGGACATTAAGCAAAAAGTCATACGCAGCAAATTGGTTCAGTGATGAATGGTATAATCATCTGCAGAATGCAATCAGGGACTTGAAATGATTAATTGATAGAAGTGAGAATGCGCGAGGGTTTGTAGAAAGATCATAAGAGATTTAATAACAGCATAGTGGAATGATATTGGGTAAAATTCTGCTCTCAGCTATACCAGTGTAAATCCAGAGTAAGCGACAGCCAGATCCCTGGCTTCCCATTCTATCCATTTGTACCATAGAGAGCTACTGTAACAGGACAGGTGGGAATTCTCTGTTGATGGGGAATCTCTGAGAGGCAGAAAGCCCATGTCACTTGCTCTACTCTATCTGTTTCTGAACCCCAGGGTTAGGAGCATCCTTCATAGGTGTGTCTGGAGGAAAAGAGGGGTGGTGGCCGGAAACCCTTTGTTTTGGTGATTCTGGTCTGGCAGAACGACCCCCAGAGGGTCATTCCAGCTGGTGCAAATTGGAGCAGACCTGAGAATTTGGATCATTGTCCTCAGTGAAGTTACTCCAGATTTATACAGATGTAAGCAGGAGCATATTTGGTTCATTGTGTACAATAGCAGGACTCAGGTCATCCTGATAAGAGTGAAACAAGATCTAAACATTTAAGATGCAAGACTATTTACCTTTTGTTTAGGAAAGCTAAGAAATTAAGTATGGTGTTAATAGGGGATCTGATAAAACAATATATTTCTTAAGTGTTCTTGATAATATCTAACTCTCTATGAATGTACTCCCAAACCATCCTAACCCGAGGAACTGACATGACCTGTAGATAGACCAATGGCAGTGACATATTTGCAATTGTAGATATTTAGCCAATAGGGATTCTATTGTGTAAACAGCATCTCTTTATCTCCTTTTGTTTGCTCTTTTGTGGGAGGGAGTTGCACTGATAGGGTGAGTAGTTCACTAATTTTGTGTTCTTCCAGTGATGTTAGGCTGCAGTATGTCTGATTGTGGAGTTCTCTTTCAGTTATTTTCAGTATTCCAGTTAACTAGGACATCACCAATGAGCGTGTGAAAAGCTTCTGACACAGCGTGTGCATAGAGAGTGTCATCACACTTAACTGCACATATTAGGTCAATTCCTCAGTTCTGGTCATTCTGAGCAAGAAGCAGATCAGGGTGGGTGATGGTGACAGGTCATGGCAAAGCATCTCCTTGATCCTTGCACTGTGGAATGCTAAGGCAGTTTCAGGGGCCCATTGTAATAACTAAGGATTGCTGAGCACAGAAGTGCTCTGCCCAAGTTTCCTATCTCCCTGGGAATGAGGAGGAAGCATAGGAACCATTCTACTTTTTATTGCCAGAGAAATCCCCATGTAGACAACTGCCTCCGAGATCAGGGACTGTAAAAGGGGCTCAGTCACTTTTGCCCCCTCCCGTCTTGCACGGAGTACAGCTCAATTTGACTTGAGAGTGTGAACTACAGAATCCAGTCTGTTGAGATTTTCTGAAACCAAGGGTGTGCGGGGGGGAGGGGGGGAGGAAAGTGGGGGCATACCCCAAGTAATTGGCAGGGACACAGAGTTCCTCTGGCCCCAGGGCTGCGGTGGGGGCACAGAATGTGCCCCTCCAAAAGTGGTCAAATTTAAATTCCTGTGCACACCCCTGGATAAACTAAATTCCATACCCTTATTTCAGCACTGAGTAAGTGTGTAGTGTAGCATATGGAGGGCCCTCCCAGTGTATTCTTCTTCCTCTATCTCTTCTTTTTGCTCAACATTTGAATAAATAAATAAATAAATATACAAGGTCTGAGATTTATCATCTAGCAGGTTTCCTAACCAAACCTGAGTTAGCATGATCCAGAGATCATGTGCCTAGTAATTTTCATTAAGATTTATCATTTAGTCTGTGGGCTATAAACATAAGACTATAAGAAAGTATAGAACATACAATGAAAAACAAATTAGGAAACTGAAATGGCAAGGCTGTGTAAGTAACTTGTAAAGGTGGTTTTGAATCTTTCACATCAGAACTGGACTACTTGTTCAAATTACTCAATGTGTCTAAAAGATAAAATGGTGGTAACAAAATATATGCTTTAACTATGGGTCTCTAAATATCTCCAGCACTGGCAGTTCTGTAAAACACTTGCAGATTGCTGAACCAGACTGAACTATCTCTAAATGGAGCACCAGATCTACAGACTTGTTTAAACATATAGTAAGATATTGAGCTGAAGATCATTATTTCAAATCAAGTGATAATCTGTGGACATCTAAACGTGCAAAGACATCCCAATCAAATCTGCAGTAAAAGGACAGGTAAACTGGTTTTGAGCAAACCATTTTTCAGTGCTTTGAAACTGGGTAAGTGCCTCTGTCACGTACACCATTCTAACCATGGGGATTCCTCCAGCCTCCTCGCTCTGATTTACTCAGTGCACATACTGTAAGTAGCCTGTCACAGAGCTTTTGTTCTTGAATACAGCCAGAGGCTGTGATA
This sequence comes from Terrapene triunguis, assembly GCF_002925995.2. Lineage (NCBI taxonomy): Eukaryota > Metazoa > Chordata > Testudines > Emydidae > Terrapene > Terrapene triunguis. The sequence goes on along the minus strand of NW_020664419.1, from coordinate 62,869,339 downwards.
AACTCCAGCCAAAAATCAAATTGTGGCCTCTAATGAAATGGATGCCACTAATTCAGAAGCATCGGTACTGTCAGTTAATCCACTTGGTTACTTCCAGGATAAGAACATCAAGGGGTTGAAAATGAATACATTTACTTTCTCCGTTACATTTAGCTACATCATTTGACCTGGTTATTATTGCTCTTCCTAGAATTTCAGTAATCCGATTAGAGAACAAGGTGTTTTTTCCTGTGAAAAGAGGAAACCATTTTATGAAACATCATATTCTCATGAACTGTAGGTTGGAAATGGAATCTGATTTGTACAGTCTGCAATAAAATATTCCATCTAGTTATCTTACAAATGACAATGTAAAAGTTTAGTTGGAACTGCTTTCCATTTGTGAGACAGATGGGTAAATTCTGTTATAATGGATCTTCTAAATTACCCAAGGGCCTTACCAAGCTAGCCAGTGTAACTAGTAACTTGACCCACCTAACACCTGAATAAGTGCAGTTTGGTACCTGAAGTTAATTTAAAATAATTTTTTTCATGTGGTTACACCAATGTAGAGTGAAGATTTTTCTCAGATGTGCTATGGACTCAGTGATCTTTGTTTCAACCCGTCTTTAGGCTAAGCCAGTACTGGGGGGGTCAGTGAATGGCGCAGAAATAGCACTCTACTGTGAGTCTGCATATCTGACAAGCATTTTATTTGATTTTATTTTTTCCAGTTAACCAACCTTAAGCCTATTTATTTATTTATTGTGGAGGAAGAGAAGGCAAGAAGCTCTGCTCCTTTGTTAAGCTGAACAAGTTTTTAGAACAGATCTATAATGTGCGATCCTTTGCACATTCATTTTTAAACAAACCAAGGTGCTCAAGGCTTTTTACAACAAGCCAGATGTAACAATGGACTTTGGGTGTTTGTTTTACTTGATTTATTAGTTTTTTTTAAATCTGGCATCAGGTAGCTGCTGCCAGCAACTGTAGAAGTGTATCAGCAACAGCGTGTGTATGTGTCTGTGTTTTGTACCTATACACATGCTACACAGATTCAGTGTCACATTATCAAAATCAAACTCTTTGTCCCTGACAAAGCAAGTTCCTAGCTGTAAGCATGTGACTGGTCCCATTGATTCTAAAAGTGTCCTATAAGGGCACGCTCAAAATTGCACACCCGTAAACTTGGACACAGTAATTTTGTAATACAAAGTTTGAGTCTACTTTTCTTGGTTTCCTCTCTGATTCTTTCAGCTTAACACCTCTAAGTTTGATTCTGATCTTAATTACACAAGCATTTCCATTGCACATGGATTTCCATGGAGTTAGTCTGGAATTACAAGCACATAACTGTGATCAAATTGGATCGTCTATAGCTCTACTCTGTTGCTGAAACAAACTATGTCTCAGCTAGCTTAGGTTTTGGTGACGCGTCTTTGATACATATTTATTTCCAACATCCTTTGCTGCAGACTGCTGCCTGCCTCATTGTCCTTGATTTTTCTTTAGAGGTCAAATGTTCAAGTGGGCCTTAGCTTGTGCAACTCTGTATATGCAGACCAGAGGCATCCAAATCTTGCACAGGATATTTTTATGCAATATCGCTTCTGCACACAATCGTAGAATGTGAACACACCCATTTACATTTAATTTGTGTTTGCTTTACTCTCATAAACGGGAGGTTTTTGCACATACTGTACGTTCTTTTATTTGTGGGCACAAGGATTGCATGTGCAAATGAATGAGCTGCAAAGCTTTAAGTATACAAATAGAAATAATGTTCTGAAAATTTGGCCCTACAAATTGCTTTGAATTTGAGTGTTCCAGAGTACCCTAGAACCCAAAAAACAAATGTATTCAGAATCTGACTATTTCACTGTTGTACATATTACTGCTAACAGCTAAATGAGGTTCTCCTTTAACTCAAGTAGTATAGGTACCTGATTTTTTTGGAGCCAGAGATCCTGGTTTCTATCTCCAGTGCCATATATGTGGTGTTTATCTGATAGTTACAACAACACATGAATATATGAAGCCATGGATTTGTTACTAGTGGTGGTCACATAGTAAAATAACTCCCTCTCCCTCCAGTGCGGTGGGAAGGTTTATGTCCAGAGGTACACAAACTTTTCCAAACCAGCTTTGTCCATCTCCAGTTTCCAACATTAATGTGCTTGGACCATTTACAAACTGCAGATAAAAAGAGATTTCATACTTTTCTGAGAGAACTTTCCATAGTTATGTCAGTAGCACTGAATTGAAATAGCTGCTCTACAGGATTTAAGGAAAACTGTTAACATATATAAAGATATCTATAGCTGTAGATAGATAGATATAGATATAAAAACGTATATATTGCTGTCCATCACTGTAATACCTGAGTGCAATGTGTATATGAAGCATTACCCTTCATAGCCTACAAGTGGCTAGGGTGTATGTCTTTAGTTAACTGCCTATAAGCAACGTGAGGGATAAAGCTCACATCCCTTATCTTTCCAATAGAGGCCTCTACTCAGTGAGCTAAAAGAGTGGCTCCTAAGTCAGTCTGGGTAGGGAACTGAGCTGGTGTGACAGATACTGAATTCTGTAAAGGACAGTGTTATAAATTCACATAAGCCTTTTCTTTACAGAAGGACTCTCAAAACCCATTGCACATTGGTAGATAAAGTGCTAAAATAGTACTGAAGTTTAGCTGCAGAAAACATACTTTTAGCAACCAATGTTTTTAGCACTTGCCCTTTATGGTCTGTTTCAAAAGTATGATGCAACTCTTTACCCCATGACACTCATTAAATGTTAATTGGAGTTTTATGGCTAAAATCAGATGCCACTTAAAATGTATTAGTAATATACTAATAAATACTTTACACTTCAAGAACCTTCCATCCCAGGATATCAGAGTGCTAATAGATAATTTTGCTTATCAGTAATGAAGATATTTTTTCTCGTCAACTATATGGCTATATGAAGAAATGACAATGAATATATAAAAAGGGATGGTCCCAGGGAAGGGACACACATCATAGTAACTGTTCTAGGAGTCTTTTGTATTTGGTAACCCAGAGTAACAGAGATGTTCCTGGATCCCAGGCAACAGATCAAGATTGGGCCAGGAAAAGAAAGCTATCACTGGCACAGTTGTTAATGTAAGAAATGCATTAAGATATCATCTAATCAAAAATACACTGAATTAAAATACAGCAAAAGGAAGATTATGCAAGAAGATATGAAAGCAAAACATGATCTATATAAATACAAATGTAAAGTAACATGCTTAGCACTTGCTGCAGTGTATTGAATATCCTATGTTCCCATGTCAGGAGGCGCTCAGCACTTCACAGGACTGAGCCCTAAACCCCACATAGTAGGCTCTGAGTCTAGAATATTATTCTTTTTTGGTAGATGCAACATTGGTGCCAGCTTTTCTAAACTGAAAAACATGCCCCATCCTCATTTTCTATTTGATTTCTTTTGGAGCTGGAACCCTCGTGTTCATTTTATGCATGGCCACTCAATTTGTCTCAGGGCCAGTTTTTGTGCTGGATTGGCACAGGAGTATTTCCTAAACTTTCCCCCTTACTATCACGGCAGCTGCACCTGGCAAGGGGAAACCACCCACAATCTGAAAAGCTAATCAGAATAATACTGTCTGCTTCTCTCTTGACAGGTTAATTACTTGCATGACATTCTATTTTGTGTGATTTTTGGCTGGTTTTGATACTTTTATTTTAAGTGTGGTTCCTAGCAGAGTTTGAAAAGGCTGATACATTGTCTGCCTGTCTGTCAGTTTAGCTGGTGCTCGATAAAGGAAAAAGAGAGAGAGAGCACAAAGGAGATTCTGCCATTTGAAGTTTTAAACTAGGAACCATCCAAAATAATTATGTTATGAAGTCTGAGAAATTTCAGTTTGAAACCGTACAAGAGGAAAGTTAATTACATGACAGCTAAATAATAGACTGTATCCGGGTAGCTGCATCAGTTATGATCAACTGTATATCTTGTTTGGTAGTGGTAAGGGGATAATGTGTTGGTTCCATTGATTTAAGCATGTAAATAGTTCCATTGAAACCAAATGTGTAAGTAGAGGTGGGTGGAGAGAGGTAAGTCACTTTCATGGAAGATATTGATATTTTGAAATTTTGGTTTTGTTCTGATTAGTAAATGAAAACCAAAATTTTCAAAATTCTCTGTGAAAGGGAAATTGAGCCCAGCCCTGGGGCTGTCCATCTTGTGGGCTATCATGGTGCCTGCTCCCCAGAAGCCAGATAGGGGAGCTGGCAAAGAAACGTTGTTGAAATTGAATTGTCTCTGCAAAACGGTTTAGATTTTGATGAGTTAGGAAATTCCAATGGAAAAAATATTTGTTGGAATTTCTGTGACCAGCTCTAAACGTAAGTCTTTGCAAGGTCTGTGACTTGACTGGTAATGCATGGGAGTCTGAAAATGAGACTGATTTTTGATTATTAGTGCTGTTTTGCTATTTTCACTTGAAATTGGGGCTCTTCCTTAAGAAATCCCTAAAGATAAACCTGTTGTATGAGAACAGTGAAGGAACAAAATGAAATATGTTCACATTCAATGAAACAGTATCAACGCTCCTACATGTTTTTTCATGTAGTCAGTGACGGTGAAAGTTTTTGGATTAACAATGCAAGTTATTTAAAGCCCTCTCAGTGACCATGCAAAACTCTCCACACTACACCATGGAGTTTGAATCGCTCAGACTCCATTCCCACTCAAGTTTTAGCCTGTCTTCTGTGACTGCCAGGGCACTACTCTGTGCCATTTTTTATGTTAGTTTCATTGATGTGGTCATTTGTCCACTAGGAACTAGATTTGGAACACAGATTCATAAAGGATCAACCACAAACTAAACCTTTGGGCCAGATGAAACTGTTGAACTAGGATGCCCCGCCCCGCCCCGGTATCCCATTCCCAATCTCTTGAGACACCCAGCGCTCCCATTAAACTGCATTACTATAGAAATTTAAGAATTAGCTCATGAATAATGGAGTGGGTTAAGTGAATTGACCAGATATTATAATTTTCAAATTGAGACAATTCCAAAGGTTTCATAACGCTCCCCACCTCCTCGTGCCTAAATATTTATTTATATTTTTTGGGATGAAGAGGATTTTGTAGTTTTCAGTGCATGCCGAGGATCTGAAAAGCCATTGCTGAAGAAAATTTTAAAAGACAAAAGTCCCTCATTGACCCAGACAAACCAGGATGGCATATTACTTTGTGTCAGGCAACTACAACTAAAGAGACGTCCAAATTCTTCCCAAGTGAAGACGTTCACTGAAATACGTTGTTGACCTGGAAGTGTATGGTTTAGAAGAGCCTGGCTAGACACAGAAGCACTGTCTGCATTTGAGCAGTTTGCTATTGTAATCCCCTCATGCCTGTAGCACACTGTGTCCGCACGTACAATGATGTGCAAACATGCACAGCACTGTTGTAATTGGTAAGCACTGTGGCATCCACCACCATAGCATTCTGCACCATTGTATTACCAGTGTAGACAGCAAGCGCTGGCATTGAAGGTTCAATTGATCTTCCCAGCACCATTCCATACTGATCAAGAAACCCTTTCAGTGGCATCTCCGGTTGAGTTTCTGTACTTTCATGCGCCGAGAACAAGACTTTCAGAAGTCACTCAACTATTCAAAATTCCTCACAAACCTCAATCTCAACACAAACACTTCCACCAGCATCTACTTTTGAGATTGCTGAATTCCAGTGCAAGCTTCTGAAGCCTTTTGTGCAGCACAGTTCTCTTCTTTGTCTCAAAAAAGCATCCTGTGATCATGCAGCCGTATGAACGAAGCAGATGCTGGAGGGCTTGTATCAATCTGGGGCAATTAGGAGATCTGAGTATGGTTGAACTTGACTCTGGAGAACACTCTCATTTCTGACTGGGTGTCAGAGCATTTGGATTACTATACAGGTGTGGTGCACTGAGAACAGTAATGTGAGGAAATCCGTGGCCTGAAGGTCTGAGATACAAATGTCCTCTCTGGGGCAAGGTGGGAAACCAGCCCTTTCTATCGAGAGTTCAAGGAAATGTTCAGATCTTGGGGCACAGCAATAATTCTTGACATCACAAGACACCTGAACCTGTGCTGTTGTGGACCTAGAAGGAATTGGCCGCCCTTGTCATTCTAAACCCAGGCTGACACCAGGATCAGGGCGCACCTGAGCCTTTGCCAGGGTCCCTCCCAAGACCAGATTTCCTATCAAAAACTGTACAGCTGGTTCCTGAGCTAGTTCTGGAGAAAAGGAATCAGTAGATTGTGGGACCTTTTATATAAGGTAGGTTGCTTTTTATTGCATTTTTATTAATTTGTGCCTTTTCTGTGTATTTGGGGCTGGAAAATAGGTTTTCTTGATCTGCACATGCACTATAATTCTTGTGAAACAGAGGCGTTTAGCCTTGTGTGAGGACAGAAATCCCCCTAGCTGCAGATGCTATCACTGTAGCTGATTGGGCAGCACCTCCCCACCTAGTTCAGTGGCCGGGACGCTGCCAACTTTGACAACTCCTTCAGTGACTCCCGTGACATCCTTACCCTGCAGTAATCAGTCCCCTTGGCCATTTTCCCCCAGCAACACCCATGAAGGTGAAACTACCCTGTTAGCCTTGTGCAGAGATTGGCTGAAGCATGTCATGTGACTGTTCTCAGATAGAGGCCATATACTGAAATGTTTAAGAAGTCACGTACTCAGTAGTACTGGAAATTGCAAAGCTGGATATGGCAGATATAGCTTACACCATAGACCTAGTTTGTAAATTATGTTGTTTGGGTCAGTCCATGTGCTGTGGCTGGACAAAGGCAGCTATCTAGTCAGGATCAAAATTTTCAATATGCCACACTTTTATACACACAGAAGAAAAGGATATTCACAATACTAATTTACCTAGCTGTCAACTAAGAAAAGCGGCAGTGGTGGCGGTGGAAGCATGGCTCCGTTCATTCCCTCTGTTGTCAGCTAATCTAACTGGGACAGGAATCTAGTGAAATTGTTTATTTTAGCCCTAATCTTCCCAGTCTTCAGGTATCACCTAAAATAATCTCTCAGTAAGTCACTGCTCTAGTTTGGCAACTAAATTCAGCAGAAATACTGCTTTCTCCACATCCCACACCAGTCCTTAAATACTTCTCTGCATCCTGCAAGAAGGAACTTTATGATAGACTATCTGTACTGAATATCACCCCCTACTCATTCCAACTCCAAAAAAAAAAAAAGAAAGTGAATATTTAGTTAAGGGGTGCTATTTTGGTGCTGCTACTTACCATTTTTAAACTGGGCTCAGACCTAGCTATCCTCTGAGACAGAAGAATGTGAAAGTTAAGATTCCTTTGAGTGGAACAGATACAATGGTTGTTATTAAGAAGTATGTTGCTGCAAAGCAATGCAGTGTTCATTAACATCCCTGCTAAATCTTTGTTTTTCCCTTTTCACTATCACTAGGGCAGATCCCATTGCAGGCCAGGGTAGTGAGCTCTCATCCAGACCCTGAAGGGACAGAGCACCTTGCAAATATATTGTTAAAATGGAGAATCGGGGTCTACATCGTCTAGAGATGCAGAACAAAATCAGAAGATAGACTGGCAGATCAGATGAGAGGGAGCGGAAGAGACAGAATTTCAAGAAAGAAAAAAATCAAGATGCTTCCAAATCACCAGGACAGATACAGAGATGAAGATCCCAAACCCCTGAGGGAACACATGATAGATGGAGAAGGCAGCAGGACTAGGCATTCCATAAGGAAGTCATGAGATAATTCAGGTTGACTGTGCTATCTTTAAGTGCCTCAGCATGTCCCCACTCACACCTCTCACCCTGTATGTAGCAGGAATCTGCATCTCCCTCAGTAGCATGTCACAGAACAGCAGCACCACATTTTGGTCTGCCTGTTTTTTTCCTGTCTTCTTGCAGCCTTACCTAAGGCACTCTAATCTTGAAGAAATCCATGATCTGGAGAACATTAATCTCAAACGGACCTCATTTCCACTCCATGGAGTGCCTGCCAATGGACCATCTTTTGTATTTTGATTTCAGTCTGATATTTGTGCCGCCACTTTTGTTGTTGTTAAATAAAGTTGTTTTTTTCCAGCATGTAGCTTTCTCTCAAGATGTTATGACACTGGAAGCTGTTATATTGTCAATGATATATGAACAAAAGGAATTTATTCAAAATCATGAAGCACCAAATGAAATCTAGAATTCCCCAAGGTATAGTTCACTTTTCCATCACTACCATCAGCCACCATCTTTTATTGGTCTGCCACATGCATATTTCAGCAATGACAATGCTCTTAAATTTATGTACAAGTAGATTAGTCCTTATCTAAGTAAAAAGAGGTATGCATAACCAATCTTGAAAATAACATCCACCACCAGTAAATATACCATGCAGACATCAAATCTGACGTGGAAACAACAAATTGTGCTTTGTTCAGTCCTCTGCTCACATTACATAATGCTTATTTTGCAGAGTATGTGAAGCAACTCTAATGAGCATAGCATGCCTGATACTGACATCAGTGGCAGTATCGTTCTCCAAAGGTTCTCTGGTTGCATGATCAGCAACAAGATTTTCAGTCATGTCAAGGAACACATTTATTGAACAATTTTATGACTGAGCAATTTGCTACAGACACTACCCCTGAAGAACTGTGCTCCATTTGACCTCAATTTACATTTAAAATAAATATTTGTGGCCTGCATTACTGTGAGGATAACTTTGAAAATATTAACTGAGCATATTACAATGCAGTGTTGTGTTCCTGAGTCTTCAGACAGCCTGAAATGATAGTTCTGAGAGATGTGAACTGTCCCAGGCATCTCAATGACATGTTAACCCTGCAACATAAAGATGGCAATTTAAATGTCAATTCTATATCACTACTGTTCATTTTAGCAAGAAGTGTCCAGCAAATGCAAATGCTTATACCAACCCTAAATTACCCCCCATATCTCTTCATGTAGAGAACTTAAATATACTTCTTTCCCTCCCCCCAAAAGCGAGCAAACAAACAAAAATCTGAAAGGAGTCGCTGTACTGATTCCATTATTCATATCCACATTTAATGTATTATCTTCAATTTTCCAAAATAAATAAATAATAAATATATGGGAAATAAAAGGAAACCAGAAAGGGGATGAAGATGTTTATTTCCCCATTGCCAGGTGGCTTAAGTGAGATGCAGATACTGTGCTAACCATCGATACTGCTGGGAGAAAATACCCTTCTCACATAATTTTAATGTTCATCTTAAGTATGCTGAAGTGGGAAGATCAGTCTTGTCTGTCTTAGGAGACACATGAAGACTGCACAAATACATTTGATAGATTTGAGACAGGAAGTCATTCCTTGTCTCTCCTGAGAATACCATCGGGGTAATGTATTGATTCCCTCCAAATGTTTGCAGGCTGTTGCCCAGCAGCAACATGCTCCTTGGACAAAGAAAGATTCAGCAAGATGATGTCTTGTGCATGACAGCACTGATATCTGTCATTACACTAATTAGTCCAATCTTGAGTATAAGGATTAGTGTCAGACCCTTGGGCAAACTAGTGAAAAAGCCTTAAGAGAAGGGCTAAGCTAAACCATGTTTTGCAATGCAGACGCCTTGAAATAATGGGAATATGTTTGAAGTGATGGGGCTTCTTGGCTAACACTTGTAATGGTGATAGCATAGAACATAATTTATACAGCAAATATAAGGTCTAATTTGAATTTTGAACTTTGGAGTATTGAGTTGTTTGCCTTTCTCTGTGTAATTACATTGCCAATTCAGCATCAGCAAGACTATTTTATCTGAGGAAAGGGTGGGGATTAGTGGATGGTAGCTATATTAGGATTTAAAAGTTGCCTATTATAGATTTTAACCTTCTCTTTAAAGGAAAGCACGAGAACATAAGAACGTAAGAACGGCCACACTGGGTCAGACCAATGGTCCATCTAGTCCAGTATCCTGTCTTCTGACAATGGCCAATGCAAGGTGCTCTGGGATTACTATGAACAGTTGGTCAATCAATGAATGTTATAAAGTAAAAAGGTACACCCAAGGCCTGACCCACCCACCTCTGGGCCCTAGGCAAGTCTGTCCCCAAGGCTCCCTGCTATCCTTCTCCTGGCTGGCTCCCCCGTGTGGGCACTCACATCAGCTCCCTGTACTTGTAGCAGGTCTATGAGACTGTCCCTGAGATGAGTCCTGCGGGCAGAGCAGAGGGAATGGGCTGCTGGAAGCAGGACAAGGCCAGACAGGCCCCAAGGGCAGGAACCCTGATGCCAGAGCTGGCCCCATGGCAGCAGCAAGGAGGAGCAGCACTGGCCATCCCACTGCTCACTCAGGTTTGTCCCTGTGGCCCCTCTGTCATGATGAGGGTGGGGGAGGATAATTTGAGTGAGTAGCATTGCGGTCCGATGGATAGGGTCAGAGAGCCACTCAGGTTGGGCCCCCCTCATGAACTGGGCTGTAGGCACACGCTGTAGGTTGCCTGTGCCTTAATCCATTTCTTATACCTAGAAATCAACATCCATGTATCAAATAAAGTTACTTGATGGTTTGCTCTGACCCAGAGAGTTCACATAAACTTAGTTGCCTATTGTTGCAAAGAATAATTCACTGTCTTCTAAATTTAGCTTTGATCTATGTAATTGTGTAGTGAGTTTGGGAAAGATTCTCACAGAACATGTATGGCAGCTTTAAAACAAAAAAACAACCAAATAAAAACAGCTTTCTGGCCTGAAACTGCTCTTTCAGTGCAATTGTTCAAGTACTTCATTAAAGTTGCCAGAAGAACGTATCAGTTCATCAGTTTAGATTTTTATGTTAACGCACGTCTCTTGAAGGACTTTTGAGCTGCTCTTGTTGATTCATGGAAGAATTCCAATGGTCATATCTTGTCCGGCCTAGGAAACAAGCTTAAGCTGAAATTCTATTTTCATTTTAAAGATCCATCTGTTATTTCATCATAGGAAAACCTAAAGTCTCAGCTTTATCAGGAGATACTTTAAGTATCAGGAGATACTTTAATTTTATTAGACAGTGGATTTGTTTAATTAAGTATTGCATTCCCCCTATGAGCCAGACTCTGTACATTGGAATAAACCCGAGTCTTATAGAGGTGGTGCTAATGCTTCATAGAACAGCAGAGAAGGCAAGGTGCTTACCTGTCTTATGGATGGCTCCAATTTGTGTAAGTAGCAATTTGATAGGTTTACATGAACATCTTGACAAATTTATGTTGTGATGCTTTTGTTGCTTAAAATACAGCTTATGTTGTTGTATTTTAAAGAATCCTTATTGAGGTTTCAGGAACAAACCATCCCGATGTGTAAAAAGAATAGTAAATATGGCAGGCGACCAGCTTGGCTTAACAGTGAAATCCTTGCTGATCTTAAATGCAAAAAAGAAGCTTACAAGAAGTGGAAGATTGGACAAATGACCAGGGAGGAGTATAAAAATATTGCTCAGGCATGGAGGAGTGAAATCAGGAAGGCCAAATCACACTTGGCGTTGCAGCTAGCAAGAGATGTTAAGAGTAACAAGAAGGGTTTCTTCGGGTACGTTAGCAACAAGAAGAAAGTCAAGGAAAGTGTGGGCCCCTTACTGAATGAGGGAGGCAACCTAGTGACAGAGGATGTGGAAAAAGCTAATGTACTCAATGCTTTTTTTGCCTCTGTCTTCACGAACAAGGTAAGCTCCCAGACTACTGCACTGGGCAGCACAACATGGGGAGGAGGTGACGAACCCTCTGTGGAGAAAGAAGTGGTTCAGGACTATTTAGAAAAGCTGGATGAGCACAAGTCCATGGGGCCGGATGCGCTGCATCCGAGGGTGCTAAAGGTGTTGGCGGATGTGATTGCAGAGCCATTGGCCATTATCTTTGAAAACTCATGGCGATTGGGGGAAGTCCCGGATGATTGGAAAAAAGGTAATGTAGTGCCCATCTTTAAAAAAGGGAAGAAGGAGGATCCGGGAACTACAGGCCAGTCAGCCTCACCTCAGTTCCTGGAAAAATCATGGAGCAGATCCTCAAGGAATCAATTCTGAAGCACTTAGAGAAGAGGAAAGTGATCAGGAACAGTCATCATGAATTCACCAAGGGCAAGTCATGCCTGACTAACCTAATTGCCTTCTATGATGAGATAACTGGCTCTGTGGATGAGGGGAATGCAGTGGATGTGTTATTCCTTGACTTTAGCAAAGCTTTTCATACAGTCTCCCACAGTATTCTTGCTGGCAAGTTAAAGAAGTATGGGCTGAATGAATGGACTATAAGGTGGATAGAAAGCTGGCTACATCATCGGGCTCAATGGGTAGTGATCAATGGCTCCATGTCTAGTTGGCAGCCGGTATCAAGTGGAGTGCCCCAAGGGTCGGTCCTGGGCCCGGTTTTGTTCAATATCTTCATTAATGATCTGGAGGATAGCGTGGACTTGCACCCTCAGCAAGTTTTCAGATGACACTAAACTGGGAGGAGTGGTAGTTACTCTGGAGGGAAGGGATAGGATACAGAGGGACCTAGACAAATTGGGGGATTGGGCCAAAAGAAATCTGATGAGGTTCATCAAGGACAAGTGCAGAGTCCTGCACTTAGGACGGAAGAATCCTATGCACTGCTACAGACTACGGACCGAATGGCTAGGCAGCAGTTCTGCAGAAAAGGACCTAGGGGTTACAGTGGACAAGAAGCTGGATGAGAGTCAACAGTGTGCCCTTGTTGCCAAGAAGGCTAATGGCATTTTGAGCTGTATAAGTAGGGGCATTGCCAGCAGATCGAGGGACGTGATCATTTCCCTCTATTTGACATTGGTGAGGCCTCATCTGGAGTACTGTGTCCAGTTTTGGGCCCCACACTACAAGAAGGATGTGGAAAAATTGGAAAGAGTCCAGCGGAGGGCAACAAAAATGATTAGGGGGCTGGAGCACATGACTTATGAGGAAGGCTGAGGGAACTGGGATTGTTTAGTCTGCAGAAGAGAAGAATGAGGGGGGATTTGATAGCTGCTTTCAACTACCTGAAAGGGGGTTCCAAAGAGGATGGATCTAGACTGTCTCAGTGGTACCAGATGACAGAACAAGGAGTAATGGTCTCAAGTTGCAGGGTGGGAGGTTTAGGTTGGATATCAGGAAAAACTTTTTCACTAGGAGGGTGGTGAAGCATTGGAATTGGTTACCTAGGCAGGTGGTGGAATCCCCTTCCTTAGAGATTTTTAAGGTCAGGCTTGACAAAGCCCTGGCTAGGATGATTTAGTTGGTGTTGGTCCTGCTTTGAGCAGGGGGTTGGACTAGATGACCTCCTGAGGTCCCTTCCAACCCTGATATTCTATGATTCTATGATCACATAGATTCTATGATCACATCAATGCTGGTCTGAAGTATTACGCCCTCACTTTATTTATAAAAATAAATGAATGTTTGTGAAGCACTCAGATACTACAGTGGTGAGCACCACAGGAAAAAAAACATGACCAAATTAATAATTCTGACTTCAGAGCAGGGTTTGAATAGCGTACACTAAATAAGACATGGGGTCACACATTGAACAATGAGGAGAAAACAAAATATTGAATGGCTTTTCATTTAGTGAGCACCATCCCTTCTGTGCACCGAAGGAGGCAGGGATCCTGTGGAAAATATGTGATCATGTAATTAAAGATTTCATCATAATACAAAAGAGAGCCGAGTTAAGGTTGTACACGCAACCTTAATTCGTGCACTTTCTTGCTTTGGATTGCTTCTCTTTGCAACCTTAATTATGTTCTTGTAATGTAGATTTTCTTGTGTGTAATTAAATATAAATTACGAAAGTGTGTTCTGAAATAATACGATTTGATCCCTTGGTATTTGAGAGTGCCAATATTAAAATCCCACTTTCATGCCTCCAGACTAGTCTTTCTAGGCGGGAAAGCATAGTCCAGTCTCCATGTCTATTCAGTCCTTCGTATCTCTGCTGACTGCCAAAAAGGTGCCAATTAATGTAAACTGTGGTATATCTCTGTGATGTGGACACTAAGAACTAACTGAAGCCATTAGACTACTGTTGGAGGGAGATAACTTCCAGTCAGACTTATGCTTTATTTGATCTAGAAACATACAGGTTGAAGGCTCTATACAAATCCCTTGATTTTGTCTTATCTAAAATGGTGGCCTTTGTATCAATACTTACAGTGTGAGTGTTGCCGTGTTGTGTGTGTTTGGGGTGGGGCAGTAATGAGATGCAGATGAGCAACCATCCTCAAAAATTCTTGTAACAAAGTCTAAGAAACATTTGGCAACTAATGCCATTGTATTACAATTACATGAGGTTAATAGAGAGAAGGGAGGTTTCCACTGCAACCAGAGATGGTGCCATTAAAATTCTTATCTGATGGAAAATGCCCAAGTCCCAAATGTTTTTCTTAACAAAGCCCTATATTTACTTGTCAGATTCTGAACCATGTTTTCAGTCTCAGAGCTAGAGAGAAAGAAGATACAAGCAGGGCCGGCTCTAGGATTTTTGCCGCCCAAAGCAAAAACAACTTTGGCCGCCCCCCCCTTTTTTAATTACCCCACCCTCGGCCCCGCCTCAACTCCGCCCCTTCCCTGCCTCCTCCCCCCCAGGCTCTCAAGCCAGGGAGGGAGGGAGGGGGAGAAGCGGCGCCTGCGCCGCGGCCGCTCGGGATCTCCCCCTGCCTCCCAGGTTTGAGAGCCTGGGAGGGAGGGGGAGACCCCAAGCAGCCGCGGCGCGCGAAACAGCTGATTCGCGCGACGCTGCTCCCCCTCCCTCCCAGGCTTGAGAGCCTGGGAGGGAGGGCGAGTAGCGGTGCGCGAGCGGCAGCAGCAGCGGAGGTGAGCTAGGGCGGCCGGGGCACATTTTTAGGGGCGGCATTTTGGCGCCGGCCGTGCCGCCCCTAAAAATGTGCCGCCCCAAGCACCAGCTTGTTTTGCTGGTGCCTAGAGCCGGCCCTGGATACAAGTGAACTTGAGTAGCTCAAATGAGGCAGATATGGTATGATTCAAATTATGTTTGTAACTTTCATTTTAATGGCCATAAGACTTATGGACTAGGCAAATAGAAATATAATAGAAGCCTTCTTCTCCATAAGTATTTCTCTCTTTACACCATGTATCCACCTGGTTGTGAAAGTTTATGAGAAATAAACATGCTGAACATTTGCTCCAGTTTTGATCCATTGATCCAAATAAAGCGTTGCCATAATCCATCATGTGGAGAACAATATTGTGTGTAAAATATCATAAGTTGTCAGGTCCCAGAGCCTAAACTCTGCCATACTGATCAGAAGAGAGTGTAGTCTAGGACAAGGAAATTAAGCATGCAAAAAAGCTAACAACACGGTATGTGGATTTGGGATTGGCTGAGATGGATGGCTTTAAGTTGAAAGATAAACAGTAATTGGCTTTCTTCCTCAGCCCTGTAGTGAATCCTGGGTTCTGTCTGACATACTCTTCCTCAGGAGTAAGAAACCATTGAGCCTCTAATATCAGAACTTGAAACCCAGAAGCCAGATTGAGAGAGAGAGAAGAATGCCTCTCTTTCTCTCTCATCTTCTACTGTCAATGCAGAAACAGCATGCATTGCATTTTTGTGGTTGTTAGAAATGGTCTTGCTATTTTAGCAGAAATATATAAAGCAGTATGTAATGAATGATAATGGTTTGCTTATCAGTCCATGTAGCCATGCATACATTTTCAATAATGTGAGGTCAAAGCGAACCTGACTACTGATACCTTTTGAAATGGTGACTGCTAGAGTGGAAATGCTAAGTCTAGCCAAAAAAATAAAACCTAGTGAGTTGCCAGGTTAGCCACAGCTCAGCCAAACTATAACTAAAGTAAGACCTATGCATTTAAATGAATGAAAAGGGAAGCCACTGAAGGCAATAGAAAATGATCAACAAAATAGCTTTTTAATTAGAGGGTCCCTGAGACTTGTGACTAGCCTCTAATTTTATGTTTTAGGTAGGTTGCTACATACTTGGTTCTGTACTGGACTAACAACGTAGCTGAAGAAAGTCAGGTAATTTCAGTTTGTCTAAATGGGAAACCACTATGAGCATTTGGAAAGCTAATTTCTTTTTAAGAAAGATCATATTCCCATACAGGAATCAAATACAATAGATGTATCAGACTGTTCTTGGCAGCAAATATATCTTGCTTCCTCCTGCGTGATTCTGAAAGGCCCTGAAGGCAACTGGTGCTATTTTACAGTGTGGAGATGGAAAGAAACTAAACAAAGCATCCTCATTCTCTATGCACCACAGGGACAACATCTTGGAGGTTACTTGGATGCTAGTGCAGAAAAGTGTTTTGCTGGCAGGTGGGGGAGAGAGGGAGATGTGGGGAAAACATCAGCATATGTATATTTTCATAGTTCTGCCAGTCAGACCCCTTTCTCATGTAGGTGTATGTAAGAGACAGCAGCTACAGTAGTAACTGCGGAGTGTTCCACTACTACTTTATGGCTTAGGAGGAATGATGTCAGACCATTTGCCATGTACCCCATCGACTTTTCTAGTGCGCAAGTTGTTCACCCATCACTGAAATGCAGGGTTAAATCCTTTGCCCACATGCACAACTGAGGTAATGTTCTAATTATACACAATATTCAGTAGTACAATAATACACATACACAAAGTTTGTAAAATGCTTTTGGCACCCTTGGATAGGTGCTATTTACATGCAATTTAAAATGCAACATTATTGGACTCTATTTTTCTGCTGGTATTTACTCCCTAGTTCTCATAAATCAATGTGCCTTACATTAATTGGGTCAGTAACTCCTCTGGTATAAACTGGCATCATTCCATTGACTTAACTTACACTGAGGTTCTGGGCCATTGCATTATACAGGACAAGGACTTAACTGCTTTGGAGGGACTCATTATAGAATTGGAACTCCCAGTAAGGGAAGGGAAGTTTATAGCCTTTTGCAAATGTTCCTCACCTGGTGTTGAAATAAGGTTGCTTTGTGAGACTGAAACATATATGGCCAATTGAAGAGCCCGCACTTGAGAGAGAGAATTCCCAGTTTCTCATAAAATAGCAGCTCACCAGTGACTGAGTGAATAGCTAGTATTGCAGCACCATAAATTCTAGCATGCTATATTACTGTGCACCTTCATCATAGATCTCAACTATAACACCACTAACAGGAAAATGTATCATGTTTTTCATTTAATTTGTGTCTGTGCATAGAATGGTAACAGCAAAAGTTTTACAATTATGTTGAGTGTTAAATTATGTTTATTTCAGAGAGAGAGAGAGAGAACTCTATCAATGATTGCTAAAAGGAAGCCATTACTCACATTATGAAAAATAAAAGTTTGGCAAAAACTCTACAAAGCCTGGTTTGACATTAGTATTGGAGCTGTAATGTAATTTCATCGGCAGGGGGCTTTGGCTTGGCTGGTGGGGGAAAAAAGTGGAGTGGCACCTTTAAGAGTTCCCCCTCCCTTGGGGGTTGGGAGGGCAGGAAACATTACCTGAGCTGGTTGGCAGGCTGGTGGCAGGGGGTGGGGCTCAGGCAAGCTATTGGCTTCTGCACACCAGATGAGGGTATATAAAGAGCTATCCTAGCAACCTGAGCCACCCTCTATGCCAAAATTTCCCAATCAGGAGGCCTAAAGTTAGGTAGCTAAATTTATATGTGGACACCTAAACAAAAGTGGCCTGATTTTCAGTCAGTGTGAGCTGCAAGTGTTTAGACTATTTGAAAATCAGGTCAATTTTTTTTAGGTGCCTAAGTATTGATTTAGGAGCCTAGATTTAGGGTTTGACATTTGTGGCCAATGTATTTACTATCTCATTTCAGTTCTTTGCCAAAGAAAGCATTTGTGTGAGTAAAGCCTTGATTGCTTCAAGCAAATACAAAAAGGGGTGTGACCAGGGCTGGAAAAAAGTAATTTCTAAATTAGTGAATACTTGCAAGGATATTTATTTATTTTGCAACATTTGCTGAGCTGTCCTGCTTACAAAGCAACTGTGTGCATTGAGGGTTCAATTCTGCAAGGGGCAGAATGCTCTTGGAAGGAAGTGCTGAGCATGTGGTGATGAGTGCCCTCCACTCTCACTGAATTAAGGAACACTCAGCACTTTGTAGGAGTGCTGAAGGGTTGGATTATAAATATGCAAATCCTATCTCTGTAAAGCAAGAATATTGGTTGTGTTATCAAGCAAACCTTAAAGAGTATTTTCTTTAAGAAATTCTTTCCCCACCCCCTAATTTTACTATAAGGCTACCAAGGCTGGTAAGGAAGATATTTTTTTAAATTATTTTCATTCTAGATGCGTAGTTTTACTGCCAGATTATGTATCATTTCAAATAATGTGTAATCTGAATATATTTCTTTGGAAAGAGACTTTTGTTTTCTGTTAAGTCAGCACTGAGCTTTCACTAGAAAATATTAAATGTTGTATTCCAAGGGCTTATTAAATATTCAACACCTGGCTTTTTTTTTTTTGTAGTCAGTGCATCAAAGGTAAATCTTGTAAGGCCTGCAGTCAAACTAAAGCGAACTGAACCTTCAGAACTTCCAGTGAGTACTCCTGTTAGAAAGTATACATTACGCAGTGCGGAGATTTGGAGGAGGAAGTGATAAGAGCCAGCCTCAGAGTAATTTATACTTGGGCAAAATGCAGAATCTTTTCTGGAAGGATACTGAGAAGTTGGCAAAGATTTAACCCAGCATTAAACAACCAAACAAATAGGAAAGCTGACCAGAATTAAAGGTAATGTAGGGCCTCATCCAATGCCCATTGAATTCACTGAGTCCAACCTGTCCTTGAAAAACAAATAGTCTGAAGAAGTAACAAGGTTTCAAGGTAATACAGAGAAGAAACATATCTTGTGAATAGAAAGTATGGGACTGAGAATCAGGAGTTTGAAGTTCAATTCCCAGCTCTGTTACTGACTTACTATGTGACCTTGGTCAAATCACCCAGGCCAAATTTTTTAAAAAGTGGCCACTCATTTTAAGTGTCCATATGAGGCACTTAGGACCTGTTTTTTTTCACTTGAAGTCAATCAGAGTTACAGGTACACAACACATCTCAAAATCAGACCCTAGATGTCTCAAGTTGGGTAAAAAAAAATAGTGGTTTATTTTGAAAATGTTTTAAACTCTGTGAGCATCAGTTCCCTATCTTCAAAGTGGGGATAATAACAATTACCTGCCTCCATTAGGGTCTTAACTGTTTAGGTAAGCACTTTCAGCATGTGAAGTGATATATAAATGCTAATTGTTTTTACTAATGATGTTTTAAAATGTGAGATCCTTGGATGGAAGTGCAAAGAATTATTGTTTTTAATAAAGTGACTTTGCCCCTGCAGAAGCTCTACATTTGTGTTCTATTTTTCAGCGTTGACTTAATCAGAATTACGTGTTTTATGAGCAGGATATGTGGCTATATTGTAAATCAGTATTTAAGGGAAATAATCTTTGGATTGCTATAGAATCTCTCTCACTTGAAATGATCATTAACAATAGGGTGCATCATTGTGAATCACACATTTATAATAAAAAGTGCTGCTGAGGAGCAATGCTCTATCTAAATATGTCAAAGCATTTCTTAAGTGATAACTAAATAAACCACATAACAACTCTGGGAGGCAGGTAAGAGGTAGCAATCACACACCACTGTAACATAGCACCTATTTAATAGCACAGCAGCACACAACAATTTAGGTCTGGAAACAGTGAATATTGTGTCCGATTGAAACTGCGGGGGACTTTAAGTAAGTACAATATTATTACATGATTTGGATTTAAGCCAGGGCAACACAGTTAAAACCTCCTTTTTATGAGCAGCTGAATGAAAATTTTCTATTGACATTTAACGGAAAATGAAAAAAAAACCATAATTTTCTCCTTTTTCATGTATATATTTATCTTTTTTCATCAAGCTTAAGCCAGGAGATTTTACAGATCCAGGGCCAGATGTTAAAAAATGAAATCAATGGAGCTATGCTGATTTACCCAAGTGAGCATTTTGTCCTACAAGCAGTCAGGATCTCAGCTGCATAGACCCTCCTGAAACATACTGCCTCCCTAACACCATGATGGAGCAATAATTCAGTAATCACTTAGATAAAAAGCGATGTCTCCACTTTCTGCAGCATGTATGCATACCTTGAATTTTGACCAGCCCAATCTTTGTTTAGAGTTGTGAGCTATGTTAACAATCGAAGTACCACTATCATTTATTTATAGGCTGGGCTACAGGTTGGTTTGGTGATCTCATCGACTACAGAAAAATGGACTAGAAATCTATGCTAACTTCATCTGAAATCTGATGCTTACCCATGCAAACAGAAATGGGTGTTTCATTTTAGAGACTCATTGACTTCAGAATGAAAGCAAATGAAATTAGACAGAGCAACAACATCACACTTGGTAAGTAACTGGAGAGAGATAAGAGCGTGTGAAAATATCCTATATTTTCTAAACCAATTCCTTACATTACAAATGTTGTAAAAAGGTTGACAGACTCCGTTTCAGTATGTAGCCTCAGCTTACATAGTACTTTGTTGAGGAAAAAATGTTAAACAGAAAATGTAAAGGAAGATTTTTCAGTGAGAATATATTATTTCCTGCCATGAACATAATTTTCATTTGCTGTAAAGTGGCTACCAGAAGATTCTGATGATTATTATAATAGCACCTATAACACCTACAAGTCCCAACTAGAGTTGGGGCCCCATTGTGCTAGGTGCTGTACAAACACAGAGTAAATGATTCCCTGCCCCAAAAAGCTTATAGTTTAATTAAGAAAAAACACAACAAATGGGCATAGCAAACAATCAGGAGTTGGGGAGGTGGCAGGGGTACTTAAATCAAGTTCTCTCTTGCCCAGTGACATGGAGAATGGTGTGTGTGAGTGTGTGTAAAACCTCTGAATTTACACTAATCTAAATGGGGGTTGCAAGGTTATCTATGAACCTGTCACTAACACTAGAGACATATCACATGTCCTGTCTTCCTTTGCTGGGTGATGCCCACACTGTGGATAGCAGAACAGCATACTCAGCCTTTTCTGAAGGTGATTTGAATGCCTCTTCTTGCATTTCCTGCTGTAGGGGCACTGTAGCTTCCTTGTGAAAACTGAAGGTACTACCTGAATGGCTATCCCAGTCTCTGGACAAATACAAGCACATACATACTGTGTGGCATACGTCATAGCCTCATGACCCAAGCCGTTTCCCTGGACATAGACTACCTGGTATCTCTGGCAACCAATGGAATTTCCAAATGTTTATTAGTGAAAATATGAACCAGAGGTGTTCAGGTTGCTAAAAACCAGGGAGGCTGTGGAAAAATTCCAAGCTCCTTCAGTATTTTGACAGTGACACTCACACTGGGGCCTTTCAGTGTGAACATCATACAAATTATAATAATAAATAGCATGCAACACAGTCTTGCCTGTTACTAAACCCCCTTGTTGTCTGGCATATTTTTTTTTACAAAGAATCCTCGTTCTTGAGCTGAAGAAAATACTCTTACTGAAACTGGGTACTTTAGTAGGTGCTAATTATTTGCTAATTTGATTACTAGAGGATGCTGATCACTGTTGAATGCTAATTTGTTCCTTATTTTGTCATGGGGATTCTGTTTCTAAGTTCTTAACAAGCTCACTTTGGGCTAGGCTGGAAATAACTTACTGTTCTTGTCTTTTAAGAAAAAAAATTGCACACCATTGCAGTATATATAACAAACAGAAATGGAGTACCTAAAATAGGGGTGCCCAAATTTTGGAGGCCCATAAAATAGAGCAGAGTAGGATAAAGATTAGGATAGCCAAGGGCGGAGTTGCAGAACTCCATGGATCAAGCTTTTGGCCACCATTGGCTTAATTAGCGATACAATCCATGTCAAAATTACAGAGAAGTTGTAGCAGCCAATGAGGTGAGTTCACTTGACGAGTGCCCTGTACTTCCAATCGTCCTGGCCAGTTGGTGTTACTAGCATCATCACACATGAGTAAGGGCAATGGTGCTGGAACAATTTATATAGTGGAGGTGCTGAGAGCCATTGAACCAAACAATTAACTCTGTATATGGTGGAAACCACTTCAAGCCAGGGGGTGCAGTAGCACCCCTGGTTCCAGCACCTATGAGTAAGGGGGGTTTGTGTGTGGATGGGGGTTGATTTAACAAGAAGAATTGCGATATAACAGATGGTAACTTTGTAGTTAAGACAAGGTCAGAGAGCCTGCCTGATAAGAATCAGGAAGGCTGTACAGGTTTGTCGCATCTTACGCGCATTTAACATGCGCGATTTCAGCTTTATGCGGTCGGCAAAAACAAAACAAACAAACAAAAAAGAGAAAAATAACAATTTTAATACTGTACCTGTAGTGCGGGCAATTCCGCCCGCCATTGAACTCAATGTAATTTTGACTATATGCGGTTTTCACTTTACGCGCTAACCGCGGAACGGAACCCCCGCGTAAGATGAGACTCGCCTGTATAAGATTATTGTGTCTTAGTTTTAGTCCATGTTGGTTTTTAAGGTAAAGCCTAGTTGTAGATTTTCAGATTCAGAGTGTTTGGTAATTGCATTACCTTAAATTTAACTGATTGGGGAAAGGGAGGCAATAATAAATAAGCTGCAAGTCTCTGATATAAAGTAATGCAATTAATCAAATATAATTGTCAGGTCATATTACAAAATTAAACTAGTTTTCTAGAGTAAAATTGATTTTTCCTTATTAGTCATGTATACAGCATTTGCTCAACAGCAAAAAATAGCTTTTTAGATTAGCGAAGAAAGAGCATATAGATTTGCACCAGTGCAATTTGAAATTAATGATTAATTTATTAAATGCACAAAATTGTGTTACAATGATGTTAAGGTCTGGCTTAAACTAATAGAACGGAGAAATTCCAAGTTAAGGCTGCCACTCTCCTTAACTTACCCCATTGTACTTAAAATCTTCACGGAGTTTCTAGTGGTTTGTGATACAATATACTGTTGTCACAGCTTCACTTGTCTGTACTACTGGGACCCAGGACCTAAGTTTCCCTTTCCAGTAGACTGGCAACAGGGAACAATTATTCTGCTGCTTTACCAAACATATGGTGTTTTTTGTACCTACTGGACTTCTTTCCACACTTTGTTAGGGTGTTCACCTCTTTGTGTTTGAGATAATTAATTTCAGATGGTGGATCAATAGGCTAAACTAACACTATCTCGTGTGATTTGTAAGCAATATTTAAACAGCAATAAAACATATTCAGTTTTATTTACTAAAGTAACTCAGAAAAAAAAACATGCCTCAGAAGATATAAAGGATGTTATATGAACTTCAAAACTTACTTTTCCTTACCAGGTAAGAAATGAGTATTTATTTCTAGATAGAAAAGTGAAAAGCCAAAAGAGAGAGCATGAAAAATCACTTTAATGAAGTCATTTTGTGACACATCTTTCTGGGCACCATACAGCCACTAATCACAAAGGACCAGATTTTCAAAGGTATTTAAGCACCTAAAGCTGCAGCTAGGTGCCTAGTGAGATTTTCAAACATACCTGAGAGTTAGTGGCCAAACCTGCTTAGGTGCTCTTGAAAATCCCACTAGGCATCTGTGATAAATGAAGGGCGGAGTAGCTCCCTTTTATGGACACCCAGCAGCTATAAAATCCCTCTTAGTAGCTGTTCTCTAATTACTCTACTTGTAAAGGGTTAAAAAGTCTCACCGCTATGCATAGGTAAAAGGAAGTGAGTGGGCACCTGGCCAAAAGAGCCGATGGGAAGGCTAGAACTTTTTAAAATTGAAGAAAGACTCTCCTTTTGTCTGTCTGTTCTCTCGGGGAGAGGCAGACAGGGCAACAGCTATGCCAGGGATTGGCAACTTTTGGCACGCGGCTCGCCAGGGTAAGCACCCTGGCGGGCCGGGCCGGTTTGTTTACCTGCCGCGTCTGCAGGTTCGGCCGATCGTGGCTCCCACTGGCCACAGTTCACTGCTCCAGGCCAATGGGGACTGCGGGAAGTGGCGGCCAGCACATCCCTTGGCCTGTGCCGTTTCCCGTAGCCTCCATTGGCCTGTAGCGGTGAACTGCGGGCAGTGGGAGCCACAATCGGCCGAACCTGCAGACGCGGCAGGTAAACAAACCGATCCGGCCCGCCAGGGTGCTTACCCTGGCGAGCCGCGTGCCAAAAGTTGCTGATCCCTGAGCTATGCTGTAAGAAGCTTGGGCCAGGTATGAAAAATCATCAGTATCATACCAAGAAACTACTCATTTAAAACCCCAGATATGTAAGTAGATCAGGAAATGTCTAGGAAGATGTGATTAGGTTTATCCCTTTTATTTTGTTATGGCTTGTGGACTCCTCTGTGCCTCTATTTTGTTTTGCTTGTAACCTTTAAGCTGGACCTCAAGAAAGCTATTCTTGGTGCTTAATTCTTATAGTTGTTCTTTTAAAATCTAGCAATAGCCTGAGTTCCCAAATGTACTTTCTTTTTTTAATTAATAAAATTTTCTTTTTTCAAGAACAGAATTGGATTTTTGTGTATTAAGAGGTTTGTGCACATGTTGTTTAATTAGCTAGTGGCAACAGCTTTTTCTTCTTCTTCTTCTTTCTCAGCTGTTCCCCGGAGGGGGGCGTGAAAGGGCTTGAGGGTGACAAGGAAGGAATTCTCAACTGTGCCTTCCTAGGGGTTCTGCACTTGGGTGTTGGCAGGGTCTACCAATCCAAGGTCAGAGAAAAGCTGTAACCTTGGGAGTTTAATACAAGCCTGGAGTGGCCAGTATTAATTTTTAGAATCCTTGCAGGGCCCCACCTCCTGCACTCAAAGTGCCAGAGTGGGGAATTAGCCTTGACAGCACCTATCTGCATCTTTATTGAAATTCTGGCCCAAGACTCCAGCTTCAAAAAAATCTGCCCTGCACTGTTCGCTTTGGAGGAAATCCAGACTTTTTTTCAAGTGTTTGCACCCAAGACTAACAAACAAATTGCCACCATGGTTTAGGCCCTGATTCAGAAAAGCACTTAAGCACATTCCCTATTCAACATACCATGAAATCAAGTGGTAATATACCCCTGAAATATTAAAAGAAACCCCAACCCACCAAACAAAAACCCCAGCCACTTTCAACTACAACAGGGAAGTCTCAAAAAAACTCCTTTTCATTCTGCCCATTGCACTGGATATGATGACCCATTTATCTCTCCCTCTAGCTGCTTACCTCAAAGTTAGTTTTCATGGGCTCCCACCCAGAGAAGCTTTACTTTTTGCTTAAGTATAATGGTGGGAGAGAATCACAGATTGAGAGGCACCATACATTTAAGTCCTTAACAATCCCTGGTGAGTGTTGTGGAATCGCAAAAAGATATTTAACAGTATTTTATCTGTTCCTGTGTCTCCAGTAGTTCACTGGTATTTTGATTTCCATTTGAGGCATTTGTCCTGGATTTGTAATTTTGATAACAGGATTAGTGGCACATGAGTGTTAAAGCTGGGAGTACTTCTGTAAGAGGGGGTTTGTGTAATGGCTGAAAGAGCATTGTGGATTTTATACTGATGATTATCTATTACTTTGTGCCCTTTGTGATAACAGCAAGATCATTAGAGGTCTGCAATGTGAAATAATTAAAATGCAATTCAAAAATGTGTCGAGCGCAAGAGAGACACATTTTTATGGTTTTAAAGTATTATAAACTACAGGATTTCCTTGTCGTCTACCTATCTACTTCTACATCTTGTCTCCATCTCTATAGCACGTGGGTGCCTCCCAAGTATTTAAATAGCAATAATAACAACCTCTCTCCTGTTCTTCCTTCTCAGCCTGTAAGAAAAATATCTTGCTAAGCTTATAAGTTAGCGCAGAGTGCGGAGAACTGGGGTGTGATGTGTTGCTAAGCTGGTAGGACACTGCATTTTGTACCAGTTAGAAACTATGTGCCCTGAAAAAGCTCCTTCATAGATAGGATGAGCTGCAATAATCAAGCCTAGAGGTCAAAATGAATGGATCACCATGACTAGCTCTGTGTGTCTGATAGAAGAGAAAAAGTTCAGTCGTTTGGCCAGTCACAGTTGGAAATGTGTGTCTTTTGCTGCTATGGCTATTTGGCATCCACTAACACTGAGGAGATCAAAAGACCCCAAGATACAGGCTGGCAACAGACTGAGGGCAATGCCATTGACAGTGGGGAATGTTATACAGGAGCCAAGTACTTGAAAGAGTTTTCCTTTGCCTACCGGCATCATCTCAGTCTTGCCTGGGTTCATCTTTCCCCAGCTGTTCTTCATCCAGGGGATGATTTCAGCTGGGCATTTATTAAGAAAAGTGGGATTTCATTCTGGTTACATTTCATGTAAAGGAGATGAATGGCTGAGTGTCAGCCATGCGTTGCTGCCCCTTCACCCTGTATTGTCTTACCAGCTCTCTCAAGGGTTTCACCTAAAATTGAAAAATACAGAGGAGAAGATTGAGTATGTGGGATGCTGCAGATGAGCAACCTCCAAAGCCCTCATACAGATCCTCTGAGTTCCATCTGGGAAGGAGGACCCAAGCTATTTCTCTTTCTCAACCTATTGTGTTTATCTGTGTGTCTGATAATTCTGATCTGTGCTATAGTTTCAACCAGTTTGCCTGGTATTGAAGTTAGGCTTACTGGTCTATACTTGCCAGGATCTCCTCTGGATCCTTTTACAAAAATCAGCGTTACATTAGCTATCCTCCAGTCACCTGCTACAGAGTCTGATTTGAGTGATAGGTTACAGACTACAGGTAGTAGTTCTGCAATTTCATATTTGAGTTCCTTCAGAACGTTTGGGTGAATACCATCTAGTCCTGATGATGATTTATTACTGTTTAATTTATCAGTTTGTTCTGAATACCTCAATCTGGGACAGTTCCTCAGATTAGTCACCTAAAAAGAATGGCTCAGGTTTGGGAATCTCCCTCACATCCTCTGCAGTGAAGACTGATGCAAAGAATTTATTTAGCTTCTCTGCAATGGCCTTGTCTTCCTTGAGTGCTCCTTTAGCATCTTGATCATCCAGTAGCCCCACTGATTGTTTGGCAGGCTTCCCAGTTCTGACGTACTTAAAAATGTTTTGCTGTCAGTTTTTGTGTCTTTAGGTAGTTGCTCTTCAAATTCTTTCTTGGCCTGCCTTATTATACTTTTATTTTTGACTTTCCAGAGTTTATGCTCCTTTCTATTTTCCTCAGTTAGATTTGACTTCAAATATTTTAAAGATGTCTTTTTGTCTCTAACTGCTTCTTTTACTCTGTTGTTTAGCCATGGTGACTTTTTTTGTTCCTCTTACTGTTTTTTTTTTAAATTTAGGATATGCATTTAGTTTGAGCCTCTATTATGTTGTTTTTAAATATTCTCCTTGCAGTTTGCAGGCATTTAACCTGTGTGAGTGTTCCTTTTAATTTGTTTCCACATTTTTGCGTAGTTCCTCTTTTTGAAGATAAATGCTACTGTGGCGGGTTTCCTTGGCATGTTTCCCCCTACAACGATGTTAAATTTAATTACATTAACTTCTCTGCAACGGCCTTGTCTTCCTCTCATTATTATCATTATTATCGAGTGGTTCAGATGTGACCTGTCTCTCCTTAGTCTGGTGTGTGATCCCACTTTTCCATTGCAGGGTGGCCAAATAGTATACTCTCCCCTGGCTGACGTCTAAATTTTATCTGTCTTTCGTAGTCTTTGTTTATGCTGCCCCTTTAGGTTTTCTATATTAAGCGTTTAATAAAACATGTATATATGATCTAGCATGATTTTCCTACAGTCACCACTCATTCTCCCCTTTCTGTCCCTCTTTACCACCCCACCTCTTTTCTCTGTATTTTGGTTCTAAAGAGTCCCCCATCTGAGCTTGTCAAGCCCAGTCAGAACTAGAATTTAAATGAGACAGCCAGCTTGAGCAGCTGTTGCTAAAAGTTCTGTGAAAATCTCTGTAGAAATCTCTATAACCACAAAATTAGGCATGCTTCAGAATAGATTGTAAACTGAATTTTTTCTTCTGATCATTATAAACTACTTGTAAAAGATTGATCCCCATCTACTCACTCTTTTTGTTTTAGAGTGGATAGCAAGCATAATTTCTCTTTAAAGATAATATTGGGTCCTTGGCATTTGAAATGAATGGAAATATACACTTTTAAAAATGTAAGCTACAATAGAATGCACAACCCCCTTTCCCCCACTTTAAAAGAATGTTAAGGTTACAAAGTCAAACACTCAAAGGTTAGGGAATGTCAAAGTTAAGGCTGCCTGGGCAATTAATTTTCCTTCCTTGTGCATATGCATTACAATACCATGTTTAATTATGAGATCACATAATTTTTCCACAGGACCATTCCCCCTAACTCCCCTGGCTCTTCAACTGATACCAATCTCTTCTACAGTTTCCATTCCCATGCCCCAACCTCCTTCCCAGTTTCCCCACCCTGCTCCCAGTCCCAGTCTCCTTGCCTAATCAATCCCAATATCTCCTACACCCCAGCTTCAAATCCTACTTTCTCCTCCAAGCTTCTTGTTCCAATCTACTCCCGCAGCCCCCTTTCCCCTATTGTCTCCATTGCATTCAAGTCAAGGTGTTTTCTCCTCCTCATGGCCTGGGAGCCAGAAAAGATATTGAGAGGACAGGAGAGACAGCTTCTCTGCTCTCCGTTTCTGGTGCCTGGTGCCACAGTGATCCACAGCAGCCAGGGGGAGCACCTGTAGGAACAGCCCTACTCAGGCACTGCAGCCTGAGGCTGGAGCATACTCAGTACAGATGGAATTTTTGGAAAATTTAGCTGCCAAATGCTAACAAATCTTTACTGAGCCTGTGAGAATTGACATTTTTAGAGGCTTATAAGTTATAACTTGGTCAAACTTGGGCAGTTTTTCACAGGAACAGCAAAAGGAACATCCCTGACACCAGGGCAATTCTCTTGCCAATTTCAAGTTTCCGTTCCAAGGAATGGTGGTACTAGAGGTTTTCAATGAAAAGGTTGTATAGATTTTTGTAACGTGGTCTAAACAACATATTTTCCCATAATCTTGCTTTTGGAAATGGCTGAACCTTTTTTGGTGAAACTTTCCAAAAATATTCAACCCAAGGCAGATAATCAGCATGGGAAATTGCCAAATTTTAACCATTCAGGCTGAAAAGTTACAGACAACTGAAAACAGAGTCTAACAATGGGAAGTATTGGGCAATCAAATCTAGAGAGAGCTATCGGCTCTGTGTATAACAGAGAATATTTTCTCTAATGGATGACCTGCATCGATGAATTGATTGTTTACATCTAATTTTTTTGGTACAAGAAATGTTTGTAGCACCCCCTCTCCACCCTGTTACCTTCTTTAATGCCAATCTGCTTACAGGTATTGATGGATAGGTCTGGATTCTTCTGGATCCCACCACCCACTCAGCAGGGTGTATCTTCTTTATTTTTTCTTATGAATTTATTTGGCGGTGCCTCCACCCCCCTCACTCCTTCCTGGCAGGGTCAGCAGGGCAGCTTAGGAGGAAAATTCTAACCACGGGGTAATCCCCACTTACTTGCCAGATAGTTGGAGACTTCCAAGAAATAACACAAACACATACAATATATTCAACACAATAATTATATTGAACAGGAGACAAATATAACATAACAGAGTAAAACACTATTTTTATGGTCAACAGTGCCCATGCTGATAATACCCATGACTTTCCCCAGTCACGTGACCTGATGTAGCAGATATAAGATTAGTGTCCCGTTGGTACGTGTACTTTGTTGGGGTCCTTGATGATCTATGACCACAAAATTCTTCTCTGCAGTAGTTTAGCAGTGTGGCTGACTGGGTTCAGTACAGCCCAAAGGACTCACAAGTAGGTGCAGGTGGTAAGTCTCTCCACAGGTTTAATATGCAGCAGGTTATAAAATCCCCAAACTCTTACTCCCTGGCTTGAGGACACAGTTCAGGGAGTAGGGGGTCCCCAAAACAAGTTCCCTGACTGACTAAAAGATGGTGCACTCACAAACTCCATGAATGATCCTCAGGTTCAGAGATGACTCTGGACTCCTCAGTCACTGCAGAGGGGCTGATCTCTGCTGGCAAGGATCCTCTTCAGGCAGGAATCAGGCTGCTTCGGTCCCAGGATTTCCCCTCACCACAAAGGGGTGCAGGGCTCAAGATGCAGATTACACAACTGTACTAAAATCCAAACTGTAGTCTCCTAGCCCGGTGTCCAGACACACACAGCAGGTAGCAGCCCTAGACTAGCAGACAGAGCAGAGCTGACCATGTGATGACTGGTCTCACCTAGGTAGCTGGAGGGCTAACTCAGCCTGACTGGGGAAGTTTCCCAGCAAAACCTCTACAAACTGGGAATCATCAGTGGAGAAGGAAAAACCCAGCTGAGGGATCTTGCTTTCAGGTCCCTAGAGGCCAGTTCTCAGGGGGAACCCTGCATGCAGGCCTGGGACTTACACAGCCAGTCCTGCCCTTGCCCTGGCTGGCTCCAGACTCACTCAAAAATGGCTTCTCCCCTTTCCTGAACTCCCTGGGAAGGACATCTCACTCCCTATTGGTTGCGGGGCAGTCTCTGAGTCTGCCTTGGCTCCCCCTCCCTACCAGGGACAGTGTGCCTCTCCCTGAACTGCCAGCAGACAGAGCCCCAGGAATCTAGGTAATCTCCTTGAGGGTTACACATTGATGACTTATTCAGAGGATATAGCCAATATTCTTAGCAGCATGTATAAACCACAGCCTTAAACCCCTTAGGATCAGCTCAACCTGTCCTACCTCTTTCAGAGATTGAGAACCGTGGGCGTGGAGGTGTCTCTGACATTGGATTTTTGATATCCACACTCAGCAGGCAGGACTTTAGCTTTCAAGGCATAATGTCACTTTTTTAATGAATCATGGTTACCCTGATGCCCTTGATGAACAGTTCCCCCGCCACCAGATTTTTGTTCATCATGCAGTGTAAGGGTTGGTTATGCCTCTCCACCTCAGGGATTGCTTCGGTGTAATGTTTCATGTGTATTAGTCTGTGAATCCCTTTGGGAGCCTTTGTAATTAATTGTGCCATACAGTGTAAAAGTACAATGTAAAATGTCTGATTGATTATGATGATTGTTTATTAGTAGGGCCCTACCAAAGTCATGGTTCATTTTGGTCAATTTCACAATCATAGGATTTAAAAAATAGTAAATTTCATGATTTCAGCAATTTAAATCTGAAATTTCATGGTGTCGTAATTGTAGGGGTCCTGACACAAAAAGGAGTTGTGTGTGTATGGGAGGGTGTCGCAAGGTTATTGTAGAGGGGTTACAGTACTGCTACCCTTACTTTTGTGCTGCTGCTAGTGGTGACGCTGCCTTCAGATCTGGGCAGCTGGAGAGCAGCGGCTGCTGGTCGGGACCCAAGCTCTGAAGGCAGAGCCGCTGCCAGTAGCAGTGCAGAAGTAAGGGTGGCAATACACCATACCATGCCACCCTTACTTCTGCGCTGCTCCTGCAGAGCTGGGCCCTCAGTCAGCAGCTGCCACTCTCTGGCTGCCCAGATCTGAAGGCAGCAGC
This sequence comes from Terrapene triunguis, assembly GCF_002925995.2. Lineage (NCBI taxonomy): Eukaryota > Metazoa > Chordata > Testudines > Emydidae > Terrapene > Terrapene triunguis. The sequence goes on along the minus strand of NW_020664419.1, from coordinate 62,837,817 downwards.
ACAGAAGTAAGGGTGACATGGTATGGTATTGCCAACCTTACTGCTGCGCTGGTGCTGGCGGGGCGCTGCCTTCAGAGCTGGGTGCCCAGCCAACAGCTGCTGCTCTCCAGCCATGCAGCTCTGAAGGCAGCACAGAAGTAAGGCTGGCAATATTGTGACCCCCTAAAATAACCTTGCGACCCCCCCTGCAACTCCCTTTTGGGTCAGGACCCACAGTTTGAGAAATGCTAGTCTTCCCTGTGAAATCTGTATAGTATAGGGTAAAAGCACACAAAAGACCAGATTTCATGGGGGGAGACTAGATTTCACAGTCCATGATGCATTTTTAATGGCCATGAATTTGGTAGGGCCCTACTTATTAATGTAAAGTACTTTATGGTTCTGATTTCCTTTTTCTTTCCTTTTCTTTGCAGTTCATTGCTTTTGCCTCTTTATTCTTCATCCTAGTTTCAATTACAACCTTTTGTTTGGAAACCCATGAGGCTTTCAATACTATTATAAACAAAACCGAGCATGCCATCAATGGCACAGAGGTGGTTCTACAGTATGAAATTGAGACAGATCCTGCTCTGACGTATGTGGAAGGAGTCTGCGTGGTGTGGTTTACATTTGAATTTTTAGTCCGTGTTGTTTTTTCACCCAATAAACTTGAATTCATCAAAAATCTCTTGAATATCATTGACTTTGTGGCCATTCTGCCCTTTTACCTAGAGGTGGGCCTGAGTGGGCTCTCCTCCAAAGCTGCTAAGGATGTGCTTGGCTTCCTCAGGGTGGTGAGGTTTGTGAGAATCCTGCGAATCTTCAAACTCACCCGGCACTTTGTAGGCCTCAGAGTGCTGGGCCACACACTCCGAGCTAGCACCAATGAGTTTTTGCTGCTGATAATATTCCTGGCACTAGGTGTGTTGATATTTGCCACCATGATCTACTATGCTGAGCGAGTAGGGGCCCAGCCCAATGACCCATCTGCTAGTCATCACACACAGTTCAAAAATATCCCCATTGGCTTCTGGTGGGCTGTGGTCACCATGACTACCCTTGGGTATGGGGACATGTATCCTCAGACTTGGTCAGGCATGTTAGTGGGTGCTCTGTGTGCTCTCGCTGGGGTGCTGACCATAGCCATGCCCGTGCCTGTCATTGTCAACAATTTTGGAATGTACTACTCCCTGGCAATGGCGAAGCAGAAACTTCCAAGAAAGAGGAAGAAGCACATCCCTCCTGCTCCTCAGGTGAGCTCCCCTACCTTTTGCAAGACAGACTTGAATATGGCCTGCAATAGCACACAGGGAGATGTCTGCCTCGGCAAAGACAACCGGTTGATGGAACACAACAGATCAGGTAGGACACAATCTCAAATGCATGTCCTCTAAATACTTTATAGACCAGTATGTTTGGTAGGTGTCAAAAAGCATTAAATCTTTCTGCAACTAAAAGATGTAGTTCCCTCCCCTCTCCCTTCACTCCAGTGTTTGCGTGTGTCAGTCTTGTAGATGGCAAAATAGTTACAATGACATTCCCAGGTCTGTGCATAGCTGGTCTATACAGTTTGCTTGCTATGTTGTGAATGCTTTTCTGCTGATGACATCGATCATTTATTTTGCTTGTTGTTCGTTTCATTGTACTGATGTTCTTTTGTTTTCCTGCATGATTGTGACTATCTGAACAGCTACTGTGTTCCACACCATTGAACTCCATGCTGTTCTGCTGGGTGTTTGTCTCTTGTGTCAGCTTTGCCTATGGCATATAGTGGCATATTATGTAAGATGCAATACAAGAGGAAGTCATTAAAAGAAACAGGTGCTTTACCTTGTAAAGGACAGCACCCAACGGAAGAATATAGAAAGCTGGCTTCTAGCTTTCAGATTTCTTTCCATTCAACACTCCAATTCCCTGGCAAGAAGTACTTCCTACATCTGTGTTATATGGGACATCACATTGTGTTTTTACTGTTATTTTGATAATATGACCGATATTAAGTTAAAGTAAAACTTCTTGGGAAAAACTGAAAACGGCAATCATCAGCACCACTCTAGATGTCATTTCCCAGCACACACTGAATATCTTTTGAGATTAAAGAACAAAGTTAAGTAGCATTTAGTTTAATTACTATAGATTTGCAGTCACAAGTAGGACCGGTCAGAAAGCAAGAATTCCGTGTTGCACAAAAGTTTGAGCCCTAGCCACTGGGTTTTAGAGTTAGTCTCAATCTCTCTTGTTGGAGCTGTTCCACTTTGTACAAATAATTAAATATTCATTGGGAAAAATAAAGAGATTGACTCTGTAGCCTGATGGTTAAAGCACTCACATGGCATGTAGGAGACCCAGTTTCAAGTTCCTGATCCAAATTAGGCAGAGCAGGGACTTGAACCAGGATCACCTATATTCCCTGCAAGTGCCCTAACTACATGGCTATTGAGTATTCTGGAGTTGGGCTCTTTCCAGAAATTCCATCGTGGACCTGAAAAACATTCCAGATGAAAGTTTAGTTGAAATCGACAAATTTCTGAAAAAGTTTAGTTTTCAATGAATCAGCATTTTCTGGCAGAAAAAAAAAATCTCAAAAAAATCCTGACCAGTTCTAGTCACCAGGCATTTTTTTCAAATCTGTTAACTCTTATGCTGAACATGGCTTTATTGCAAAGCTCCCATATAAATCATTAGGCTCCTTTTGTAAAGTCAATAAGTAATAATAATGCAAAAACATGCCTTTCAGTGTTGGAGTAGCTGGATTTTGCTCTTTAGAGGGAAGAAGCTGAAAATTGTGACTGTGAAAAGTATCTTAATTCAGTTCTGACATTACACCACTGCTTAGTCTTAGGTTAAAAGAAGATCAATTAAAGAGAGAGTTCTGAGAACTCTGAGAGAGTTCTCAAGCAAAGGTAACACAGATTTTTTTAAAATTCTAAAGATATCAAAAAAGGGAGAGAAACTTTCAGATGACTGTGTGTTGTGGGTGGAATATAGTTAGTTTTACAGTGCTTGACTGATACACATTCTCAGACAGCATCTTCAAAGTGTTAACGACAACAGCTTTTCTGTGTCATCAAGTCCTGCTAAAGGCATTCCAGAAGAGAGGAGGCTCTGTGTGACAGCGCAAAGAGATAGTTCTAGTGAGTCTGCAGATTTATTTACAAGGTGTTATAATCCTTGAGGTTAGAGAAAAAAATCTTAAAGTGATCTACTTCTGGGTTTTTTTTCTCGCTCTCTCTGATAGCGCCACCATTTGTGCTCCATTTCTAACTTAATTTCTTGTGTAGTTATTGGGATTGTTGTGCATAACTTCAAGGTAGAATATTGCCATTTGTGGCCCCAATTCAGGAAAACACGTAAGCACATGGTTAAGTGCTTTCCTTAATAGGGATGGTTTCTTGAATTGGGTCCTGAAATACTACATATTTCTTGTTTAAAAAAAGGGTCTTTTGGAAAAACAAAAGTGGGCGATGTAGAGATTCTATTGCGTGCTGAATCTTAACCACACTGACTAAGGACCGCATTTAGCCCTCAGGTATATATGATTGATTTCAATGGGAGTTACATTTAATGTTAATTGTGCATTTCAGAGCAGCTTTGGCCCTAAACATTTATCATTTAATTCCTATATCAAAAGTTCTTTTAAAAACTATTCTACAGCAAAATGATCAACATAACTTAATTTTTAATAAAGAAGATAGTCAAAGAGATTAACACAATATTAAAACAATTAAGAAAGACTACTGTTGGAAAGGTTAGTGTCTATAAAGGCACGTAATTCAGTAGAATAGCCTTTTATCTGATGGCATTTTATTTTATGTTAAGCTAGCTGAACATTAGGAGATATCTCAAATAGAGCTGGGATATTCAAAAGATGATTTGTTCTTGAATAAAACATTTACTTTTGCCCTTTTGCTGAATTTTGTAGTGATTAATGATGAACTGCAATCTTTTTCTTTATTCTTATCATACATTATTACTGTTTTTTGTACTTGAGTGATGGGAATATCCGGCATTCAACATAAGCTCTTTGTGATGTCTCATTTCCTCATTCATTGTTGTCTGTAAATGGGCATGGTGCTTTAACCAGTGTTATCAGGTGAAGACAGTGCAGGAAGTGAGCAGCCACTCTCACCTGGGGAAAGGCACCTACCAATCAGACGCTCTAGTACCAGAGACAAAAACAGAAGAGGGGGAACATGTTTCCTACTGACAACAGGTGATTACACGTGTGCTACTGATGGAGGGATCAGGAAAGGTATGGACTTCTTTCATTAGATTGTAAAAAGTCACTCAGCAATGTTCTTGTGAAAAGCAAGCTTCAAGTAAAATAAGATGTGAACAACTGCGCTATTAGGAAAGATTGTAAATCAGTTCAATGCTTTTTCTTTCTTTCTTTCTTTCTTTCTTTCTTTCTTTCTTTCTTTCTTTCTTTCTTTCTTTC